>NC_048437.1:13941637-14316290 GCF_004353265.1 Vitis riparia
GAAAATATGTTAACATTGATTTAATTTAAAATTTTGTAATTTAAATATCGCTCTCTCCCCAATATGAACTTCTAACTCCTTGAGTTTCATAACTTCTACAATTTAATTATTGTAAAATAAAATCCAACCATTAGATGCATAGAATTAAAAATGATACAATAAAAATAATTAAGCATATGCTAAGAATCAGGAATGATGAAATGGGAATAATGAAAGTAATGCATAGAATCAAGGATGACAAAATGAAAATAATTAAATAGACATATAGAATCAAGATAGGAATCTAATCCATATTTTCATAAATTAAGAGCAATCAAATATTAATAATATTTTATTATCTTAGTTTTAGGAAATAATATTTTTTCCCTTAATTTTAGGATGTTTATTATTATTATTATTATTTTACCTTAATAAAATTCAAGGTTTCCATTGCCAAATTTATCAAACTCTTCACTATTTTGGACCTTAATTTTTTATTTGTTTGTCATTAATATGTTGTATCATAAATAGATCATGTTTCTCTAAGACATTTGATTTTACATTTAATTCTTTGAATCGGATATTTAACATCTTTTATGGAACTATCCTAAATAGAATTATGAAAAACCCAAAGTTTTTCAATAATCTATAGTGGATATTAATTACATAATTAATATAGATCCAACAATTTGTTTAACTTTATAGAAATTGATTTTACTTCTAAATTAATTTCTAAAAAAGTCGTGTTATATTTTATTTCAAATCTTGTATAGGAATGCCTATTTATCAAATTATGAAATACTAAAAAGCATAAAATAAAAAAAAAAGAACAAACAGAGAGCAAGAGGAAGAACTCATGGTTAAACCCAAACCATATACTTTTGATAATTTCTTTTTCGATTTGTCAATGAAATATTTATATTTGGAATCATGTGGGCTTCTTTACCATTATAAATTTATAAATAATTATTATTATTATTTTTTACTACAATTTGAGAAGTATTCAAGTATGAGGCATGTGTGTCACTAGATTATTAGCCATGCATCAAGTATTCTAAATAATCAACTAATTTATTCTATTTCAGAAAAATATAATTTGTATATAAGCTAAAAAGAAGATATTAAAATTACCCCTCTTTTACATGCCATCCAGAAAGATTGCCTCCTTCAGTCAAGGCCTCCTCCAACTTTGTACCTTGTTCTTCCAATTTTCTTCATACCTGGTGAATGCTTCTCCAAACCTCCCTCTTTGTTTACGTACATCCGATGGATCCACATGGTAGAAAATTGGCAATACTATTTGCCCATATTTCCGCCTGCACTCCATGATCTTTGCAAGCTCGTCTAGGCACCACCTTGAATGAGCGTAAGTTTTTGAGAAAACAACAATGAAGATCTTGATTTTTCAATAGCATTTAGAAGCTCTGGCGCAATTTTTTCTCCTCTCTTAAGTTTGTCATCTCTGAAAGTTAATGCCTTTTCCAACCAAAGCATTATATAAGTGATCAATGAAATTGTAACGGGTGTCTTCCCCTCTAAAACTCAAGAACACGTCATAAGTCCATCCAAGGCTGGAAGGAGAAGAATCAGACGCCATTTGAGTGCTTGTGGAAGCCATTGCCAGCCAAATTGCGTGTATGTCAAAACTATAAGACAGTCTTCAATTGAATTTTGCCTCTGTGAAAGGTGTTGCGTAGGTAAAGTATTTAAGCTGGAGAAAAAAGACGGATTCTAATCAAAAGGAATCATAAAATTAGAAGTTGAGGAAGGAACCAAGAAATTTCTAGGAAGGAAGGTGGGCGTTCTAAAGTCTAACAAAACAACCTTTTTCCTTTTGCTTTCATACTCTTGTCTTCTGCCTTGGCATTCATTCACATGAGAATATGCCTTTTTCCATTCTCAATTATTTCTCATTAGCTGTATCCATTTACACTTGATTTAAGGTGGGGTTCACATGAGCCAAGACCCTACCTCAATCATTAAGCCCATTCTTGAAGCTTTCCTCACTCTTTTACATTTTATTTTTATTTTTCTTCTGTTTGGTATTCAACAACCAGCACTTTCTGCTTTTGCAATTTTCAGTGTTATTTTATACATTTATTATCCTTTAACTTGTCTTTTCTTTAATTTTTTTCCCAATTGGTATACAACTAAAGTGTAAAAAATAAACATATGTCAAATCTTAGTAACTCCGATATATTACGTTAGAGATAATTGAGCTTTAATTTGGGTTTTTCTAATATTATAGCAACTTGGGATTCACCCATTGAGTAAAAAGCTTGGCCAAAATCTCAAGTAGTAATATCATAGGAGATCATTCTTGTACACTTCAAGTTGAAATTTAAAATCTAATTTGATACTCCAAAGTAGATTAAATTTTATTTATTTAGAAATGGTAACATAAATTCAAATTTCTATTTTAAAAAATCGTTATGCAAAAAAATTAAAGCCATATATTAAAATATTATTGTATGTTTATTATTTTAAAATACATATTAATTATTTGATGATTTTTTTAATTGAGTATTTGTTTGAAAAGGTATAGTAAGCTTCTTTTTTCTTAACAAAAATTAATCATATCACTAAATTTTGTTAGTTATCTAAGTAGCTCCAAATATATTGGCTAAGGCAAAAAAAAAAAAAAAAAAAAAATCTAATAATATTAATTATTTATTTGTATAAAAAAATTATTTAGAATTAGTTGTTAATCCTTTTATGAAATGTAACGAGAATGATTTGTTCACCAATGGGCTAGAAAGTAATGAATGGGGGGTTGCACTTCACAAGGAAAGATTCCTTTGTTGACCACATAGGTGGCCCTTTTCTGGCATATTCCCATGTGCATTGTTTTGTGGGGCTTGCAAAGAAAATTGGTGCCAACAAGTAATGAATGGGGGTTGCATTTCACAAGGAAAGATTCCTTTGTTGACCAACATAGGTGGCCCTTTTCTTGGCATATTCCCATGTGCATTGTTTTGTGGGGCTTGCAAAGAAAATTGGTGCCAACAAGTAATGAATGGGGGGTTGCACTTCACAAGGAAAGATTCTTTTGTTGACCAACATAGGTGGCCCTTTTCTTGGCATTTTCCCTTGTGCATTGTTTTATGGGGCTTGCCGAGAATTATTGTTTATTTTAAATTATATTGTATATGAGTTTCATCTTTAATAAAAGTGTTTTTTAGGACATCATTACTTTCTTATTAATATGGTACAAATGTTTACTCATATTGATATCAGCATATCATAAATTTATTTTGAATATAAATATAAATAAGATGATAGCCTATTTAGTTATGGGTGGGAAGTTGAAGATGCTAATACTTCGTAGGAAATATTAAAATAAATAAATAAAATTTGAAAAAGAGAATAGTCTAACCCGTTGTTTCCACATCTCCATTGTCCAATAAATTAAACTTATAATGAGTGCATATGTCATCAAATAAAACACTGAACAACAGGATTTAAAAAAATGGTAATTTTTAAAAATATGTTTTTTAAATATGACAATTCAAAAAATATTTTAAATGTACGATAGTTTGCAATAATCTAATTAGAAATTACATTTTAAAAAGATAATTTAGATGAATTTTAAAGTTATTTTTTTAAAAGCAAATTTCAATATTTAACCCAAAGTTGTCTTTCTAAAAGACGACTTCCAATTGATGCCTTAAAAAATGTTGTAGATTTGGAAATAGTTTTGAACCTATCATATTTTAATAAATATTTTTAAAAATGGTATTTTTTCCAAATCCAATGAACAATCAATATTCTACCATTGTTGTGAGGAAGATACAAGACAATGTTTGAGCCTTTTCTTTAGTTAAAAGAAAAAGTGAAAGTTAGGCTGACTTTTTGTCATCTTGGAAAATTCTAAGAAGGAACAATATTTTGTTGATTGACATAGGTGGCCTCTTTCTTGGTTTTTCCCTTGTACATTGTTTTATGGGGGTATGTGAGATTATTGTTTATTTTGAGTTACATCTTGATGAGTTTTATCTTCAATAATTAGAAAGTTCCTCATGGTACTATAATTTTCTTGTGGATGTGATATTATATCATTATATCATAAATTGTTTTGAAAATAAATAGAAATAAAATTACAATTTTATTAGTTTCGTATATGGTAAGATGAAAACACTGATACCATAGGTCTTATAACAGGTGTTTGCAAAAGTTAATAAAATTACTTATTCTATGGAATAAATATTTAAAACTCACGAAAGTGATGATTAGCATCTTAAAGTCAACAAGTCAACACATTAAAGATCATTAAATCCTTTTTGTGTTTTTGTAGTTGGCATATTGTCCTTTGATATTAATTCCTTTTCATTTGTGGTTGGCTTTAGTACCAACAAACCGATACTCGTTTTCTTTTATTTTTATTTTTTTAGGAGTCAAGGTCTTTCCATGATTGTTCTCTACTTTTTACTTTTCATTTTCCCATTTTCCCACTCAATAACAATGTCTTTGATGAAAATTTGCTTGGGTTTCCAAGTAACCTTCTCATATATATGTTCTCAAAATTCAAAACAAAATACAGGGAGTAATTTCTTATGGATGTTTACCATTTACATAGTCCCTCTTTTAACTCTCAAATTATTCAAAAACTAAGGTCACAAAAGAAAATTTATATATATAAATTCTTAAAAAAATTATATAAAACAATTATTAATGATTTTTTTTTTCCTTTTTTAAAATACTCATTTTTTAATACCAATACAACATCAAAACTAAAAGAGCATCCAGACATGCCTGCTTTACAAGTATTATGAAATTCAAAATCTCTCTACTTGATATATTGAGGCCTCTTTAGAAAATTGTAAAAGAACATTTAACTAACTACTTGGTGAAGGATTTATATGATTAATAATTCGAGGAGTGGAAAAATGAGTACCATGACTTAAATTCAAGGTAGTAGGTAGAATGTAACTACAAATAAACTTATATATATTATATTATACCCAACAAAAGGTATATAAACTTTAGTATTAATACAAGAAGAAACATGAAATTTCCACAAAATTTTCAAGAAATTTAGCTTAAAGGGGTAAGGAAACATTGAGTTTCTATAAATTTTCATGAAATTTCATTCAAAAAGTGGTAATGCTAAGAAATTAACAAGGTTTAAATCCTCAAATGTGCTTTTACATTGAAAGACTCATATTGGCAGACAATATTATCCTTCTTAATTATTTCTTTTTTACTTTTGTCTTTTCATCAATACTATGTGACTAGAATCTCACAAAGTTTGTTGAAAGAAAATAAAGACTTTCTCAGTCTTCTCAAGTTACCCATAGGGTTCAAGCAATAATGCATACAATAATTGATGATAGTGAAAGATTTAAAAGAGTTTTATAGAGAGAGAAATTATACCCTTTTATGTTTATATAATATGGAGAGAGAAATCAAGCTCCACTTAGTAGTAATTTTTTTTATCTATTACAAAAAAAAAGGATATCCTACAAACCTATAGCATACTTTTACATCTTTTATTACTTTTAATCATGTAGAGTCTATATGCACAAATAGTCAAGAATGACAATTAATTATATTTTTCAAAAAAAATTAAAAAGAAATTATATCACTATTTATTGTAAACTAATTTATAAAGATTGATATTAGTGGATGGCGAATAAACTAGTCATCCTATCATCTTCAAAATTGTATCTTAGATAATTAAATTAGTGTCACAATTATTAAATGAAAATGTTTTCTTTCTATTATTTTATGAAATAAAATAAGAAAAACATTTTTATTTCAATTTCTTCTAATCCTATGAAATAGTTAATATATATAACATGTATTTAAAGTAAATAATTTTTTTTATTAAAAAAAGATAAGTCTTACTCTCCTCTTATCTTTTTATCTAGTCAATATGATTAAACACTTTTTTTTCTTCTTTCTTTCTTTATTTTATTTTATTTTATTTTTTATTTCATTGCAAGTTGTTTTCTTTCTTTAGATGAAGTGGTGTGTCCCATATGATTTTGTAAGACTAAAACCTTTTTGGTTTTTTCTTCACCAAACAATACAAGTAGTCATATGCTTTAAATAACATGTATTTAAAATGAATAAATTCCTTTTACAAAAAAGAAAAAAATGATAAATCTTACTCTTCCCTTTTATTTTTTCTAATCAATTTGATTAAACATTTTCTTTTTCTTTTCCCATTGCAAATTGTTTTATTTCATTAGATAAGTGGTATGTCCCACACGGTTTTGTAAGGCCAAAGACCTTTTTGGTTTTTCCCTTACCAAACACCATAAGTAGCCATGTGCTTTAGGCAACATATATTTAAAATGAATATTTTTTTTATTTTAAAAAAAGATGACTCTCACTCTTCTCTTGTCTTTTTTCTAATCAATTTGGTTAAACATTTTTTTTTTCCTTTTTCTTTTTCCATTGCAAGTTGGTTTCCTTCCTTAGATGAAGTGGGATGTCCCACACCATATTGTAAAACTAAGGACCTTTTTGGTTTTTTTTTTACCAAACATCATAAATAGTCATGTGCTTTAAATAACATGTATTTAAAGTTAATAATTTTTTTAGAAAAAAAAAAAAAAAGATAAGTCATACTTTTCCTTTGTTTTTTCTAATCAATTTGATTAAACATTTTTTTCTATTGCAAGTTGTTTTTTTTTCATTAGATAAAGTGGTGTGTCCCATATGGTTTTGTAAGACCAAGGATCTTTCTGGTTTTTCATTTTCCAAACACCATAAGTAACCATGTGCTTTAGATTAACATATATTTAAAGTGAATATTTTTTTTTTTTTTTTAAAAAAGATAAATCTTACTCTTCCCTTGTTTTTTTTTCTTTTTTTTTTTTCTAGTCAATTTGATTAAACATTTTTTTTCCATTGCAAGTTGTTTTCTTTCATTAGATGAACTGGTGTGTCCCACACAAATTTGTAAGACCAAAGACCTTTCTAGTTTTTCCTTTACTAAACACTATGACTCTGTTTGGTTCACAGAAAATTTGAGAGAAAATGTCTGGAAAGAAAATAAAAAGGAAAAATGGAAAGAAAGAAAAAATGAAATAAAATAAAAATTAGATTCAAAATCAATAAATTATTTTTATATGTTTTTTTGAACCCATTTCATTTAGTTTCCCCTATTATATAAAGATTAAATAATTTTAAAATGTATAAATTTTAACAAATTTTAATTATATTTAATTTTCTTTTAAAAAAATTATGGTGAAACTAAACATGAGAAAACTATTTTCCTTAAGATTTTTTTTTCTTTCTTTAGTACTTTCCGGGAACCAAACATAACCTATAAGTAGTCATGTGGTTTAGATATCATGTATTTAAAGTGAATGAATTTTTCTTTTTTAAAAATAATAATAATAATAATAATAAACCTCACTCTTTCCTTATCTTTTTTTTCTAATCAATTTGATTGAACACTTTTTTTGTTTTGTTTTTTCTTTTTTCATTGTAAGTTGGTTTCTTTTATTAAATAAGTGGTATGTCCCACACGGTTTTGTAAGACCAAAAACCTTTTTGGTTTTTCCTTTACCAAACACCATAAGTAGCCATGAATATTTGTCACTCTTTATTTCCAAGATTTAATTCAAAATATGTTAAGAAACCAAAAGCTTATATACATAATATGTTCTTTTGTCTTTTTTTTTTTATATTGGTATCTGTCTTTCTTTTCATGTTTACATTTATCCTTGATTTTTGTGTATCTCTTGGCTTAGGTTGATACCAAAAAAATTTTCTAGGCCATATGTTGGGCTATTCTTTTTGGGTGTTCTCTTAGCCCATATATTAGGCTTTTGTGGTGTTCTCTAAGCCCATATATTAGGGTATTCTTTTAAGCCCAAATATAAGGAGTATCTAGGGTTTCTTTGTGTATGCTAAAAATTTGAAAGTAGAAGATCCTAGAAGAGAGAAAATAGAAAATAGGAGTTTTTTTAGGGTGAATATGAAGGTTCTTCCATCAACCTTTTAGGAAAACTCCCATGGTATAATTTTTCATTCTCTTCTTGTTTTTGTGTTGATGGATTCCCACATCAAGGGTGAAGAAACTTGCAAAGATTTGTCTTCCAATTTTGATTGAAATGGAAGAAATTCTCTTCACGGTTTTTTATCTCCTTCAAGAGAGTTTTTAACGTTACATTTGATGTCATTTGACTTATGAGATCTTTAATGATAAATAAACTAACCTCTTGAAAGAGGAAAAATTTGTTGATTCCACTTTTTAATTGCATTGATAACATACCTACCGAAAACCTCTATCCCACTCCCCTGCTCAGCTGGTTTTCTCTTCCTCAAGCTCTCTTCTCACTCCAAAACGGTCTCTCAACTCGTTTTTTCCGCTCAAGATGTCTCCTCTCATTCCTCTGTTTTCTCCCAAAAAACGTCCCCTCTCCTCCAGTTGGTTTTTTTTCTTCCTCCACTGCTGCAACTCTCTCTCTTTGTTTGGTCATCTCCCCCCCAAAACGTCTTAGTCTACTCTCTGTTTTTGCTCAATCCCCTAAATCAGCCGACCCACCTAGCTTTTCACTCACAGTCCCGTCCTCTGTTTTTTTGCTCTGTTTTCCATCTCCTATAAGCTTCCACCTGTTTCCCTGTTCATCGCTCGACAAGTCTCCATCTTCAACTACCACCATGGCAAGGTGGCCATATGTCCTATGCAACCCACCTGGAAGCTGTCTCCCACTTCCATGCCCAGCTCTTCCCGGTCCAAAGAGAGGTGGTAAAAAAAAAAAAACCTTTGGTCCATAAAAGGTCTACAAAGTAATTTTTCAATGCTAGAAATAATTTTAAAAATTTTTAAAAATGTTTTCTAAATTTTATTAAAGATCTAATTTTTTTTAAATAATTTTTAAATTAAAAACGTTTTATAAAATTGCCATTAAATGTTTTTTTTTTTTTTTTTTTTTTTTACTTTTCAAAGAAAGTACTTAAAATTGGGTGATGAAAATTAGAAACAAAAAATAGATGTAAAATAAAATTGTTCTAATATTGTTGTAGTTAAATGGCGGATAATTATAAATGTATAATTTATATATTATTAAAATTTAAAATAATTATAAAAATTAAAATTATATATAAATAATTAAAAAATTTAAAATATTATATTATTTTATGTTTAATATTATCATGAAATTATAATGAATAGTTATGAAGAGTAAATTTATAATATTTAGTCAAAAAATTGAAATAAATTATTATTGATTTTATTTATGTTATATTACCTTTATATATATATATTTCGTTAGGTACATGTGATTTTGATTACATTCCAAAATCTCAATACTTATGAATTATAATTGTCAAATCATCTTCTTTGATGTTTGGACGACGTCGGTGAATTTCTGAGTTTAGAAAAGGTCGAAGTGGGGTCCGCATCTATGAGTGAGTTTTGTTAAAAATCTCAAAATGGGCCACACCACTTTGAAGTTTTGAGTGAACAAAAGTGGGTATGTTGAATGATGCGTGGGACCCGCCTGCTAAAGAGACAGAAAAAAGAAAAACGGATTGAAATCGGGCCACTTGGTCCACTGGTAATACTGGTTGATTGGTATTCCGACCCAAAAACCGAACTGGATCCGCCTGTTCTACTCAAGGATACAAAAATAATCCGAGAAGATATACCAACGACCGATATATTCGGAAATTTTCGTGTTTTCGCTATTTTTTTCTTTTTTCTTTTAATTTAATTTAATGTCTTTTGTTTTTTTTTAATCTTAATTTAATAAAATATCCTTACTTTTATCTTATAAAAATAATATTTTTTTTATAATAAAATTTACATGTAAATATTTGAAATGGTAAAAACATAAATGTCTTAGAGCTACATTTTTTATGTTTTATGCTTACACCTAAATTTTATATATATAATTTTTAGAAAATAAAATATTAAAATAAAGTTTAATAAATATATTGATTTTAATTATTAATTTTAAACTTCCATTTAATTTATTATTGAAAGCACATAAATCATGAATTAAATACAAATTTAATAATTATACGTATATTATAAAGTAGATAAATGATCATTTTAGTATTAAATTTATTTTCAAATTCTATTAATTATTATTTTACAATTAAATGAATTTTCAAATATTATCCATTATTATAAAATATCATAAATTATATTATTTATATATCAATTTCTTCATGTATCAATCACAATATATGTATTATTATTTCTTATATTATTATGATTATTTCTTTTTAGAGTTTTTCCAACATTTTCACTAATTTTGATTAATTTTTTTTCTTTACTAATATTTTATGTTAAAATACCATCCATATTTCATGATAAATCTTGATACATCCGTAAAATTAAGTTACCGACATATCCTTCAAAATTGAAGATTTTATCCTTGGTTCCACAGTTAAATTGGTCAAGTACCATCTTTAATACATTGTATTTTACTTTTCTTATATTTGGTTTTTAGAAAATTTGCTGGGAATTTTTTTGTGTGTTGGTTTATTGGGAAAAAAAAATTAGAGATTAAAAATAAAAATAAAAAAGTGAAAGAAAAATAAAAAAATAGAATTAAAATTAATAATGTTGTAAATTAAAGGAAGAAATAAAACCACAAGAGAAAAAAAATTGAAACATGGAGAATAATGAATTTATTTCATTAATAGGTTTCGTACGCACAAATTTTTAAAGTCCTAAAAAATAAGCAAAACTTCAAGAAAAATATCCGTTTAAATTTTTTTTGTATTGAAATATTTGTAAAGTACAATCTCTATGGTAATATTCTTTATAAAAGGATATTTTTCTCTAATTTGGTCATTTTGATCACAATCAAATAAATGATGATGTCAGTATTTTCTTAAACTTTGAAGATCAATCAAGGGCCTAACACAACTTGTTCATGAACAACTTTTCTCTTGGACTTGCAGGGATGTCCTGTGAAGTTTTTTTTTTCTTCCTATGAACCTCTTTCCCTTATGAAGTTCTTTTTTCGATTCTCTTTATTAAAGAAAATCACTATTATTTATAAGTAAAATTAAGAAATTAAATTTGAAATCCCTAAGATTTAATTGCTTAATTCAAAGAATTTGAAACTTTGATTTTAGTAATTTGTCTTCTTTATTTAAGAAATTTGCTAGAGAATATTTATTTTTAATTCTCTTTTGATTTTAATTGAAAGATTTGTTTTCTTAATTTTGGAAATTTACCAACTAGATTCTAATTCCCTTTTAACTTTAATTATTTTATTTTGCAAGACTTAATTTTGTAGCTTTCCAAATTTCACAATGTGTCACTTTTTTTAAATTGCATGCATGTCATGTGTTTAATGTGTATAACTAATCACTTGTCAATCTCAAATTTTATTGAGCTAAATAGTCACAATTTTTATAATCAATTAATCCAACAATTTTTTTATGTTTACAAATGTCCTAATTTCAAGAGACAACACGTACATGCGTTTATCTAAGACTTGAAGTTACCTTTCTAGGCCTTTGACCTTCTCTCTTTGATTTTTATTTTCTCCAAAGAAATATTTTGGTAGGAATTTTTCTTGTTTTAGAGTGTCTCTCTTCCACTTTTTTTTTTTTAACACTGTTTTGTTATCTTGCCATCTTTTCATTTAGTATCAAAGAACACCTTGTGTTACAAGAAAAGTTTTTTATTTGAACATCACACCTCTCTCTCTCTCTCTCTCTCTCTCTCTCTCTCTCTCTCTCTCTCTCTCTCTCTCTCTCTCTCTCTCTCTCTCTCTATATATATATATATATATATATATATATATATATATATATTAAGGATGTTTCATAAAAAGCATCCATGTAACCATAATTATATGACCAATTATATGCCTTATTTATTATTTTATCCCAAAAAATTCTCTTAGGAACTTTTTTGAAAAATGAATTAATTAAATCCAAATTTTGTAAAGATGAATAAAGAGGATTGTATAAAAAGACGCTAAAAATATTCTAAGGGCAATAACATGAAAGACACAATTTAAACTTTCACAAGAAGTCCTTAACTTTTGTTGAATTGCATTCTATACTTGAGTGTTTAAGTCTTCGTCCATGCAAATTAACTTGGTTTTGATGCACAGTAGTGTCCAACTTTTGACACGTCATGAAAATTGGAACTATATTTAACACCCATGTAGACAAGTCATAGTTTTGACATGAAGCGGTGTTGTATTTTCAGCACTTAATGGGGCGTAAGGGTCAAAGCTTTACTCATGCAAGTTGGTTTAGCTTGGATTGATGCCCAAATTTTAACACCTAATTAAAATTGTCATATTTAGTGTCTATGGTTGTCATAGCCTTGATGTGGAGCAGGATTGTATTTTTGGCACATAATGCGATTTGAATGCTAAAGCCCTCACTCATGTGAATTGACTTGCCTTTGATGCATAATGGTGCCTAAATTTTAATACTCAATTAAAATTAAAAACATATTTAATACCCTATCTAGGCAAGTCATAGCCTTAACATAGAGCAATATTGTATTTATGGCAATTAATGCAATTTAAGTGCTAAAATCCCCACTCATGCAAATTGACTTGCCTCCAATGCATAATAGTATCCAACTTTTAATACTTAACTAAAATTAGAACCATATTTAACACCCATGTAGATATTGGGATAAAACCTTTAAAAGCATGAGATAGTGTAATGATTATTTCAGTTCTCTTTTGTCTATTCCATTCAAGACTGATATCTCTTGTATTGTACATGACTTAGATGCTTTAGAAGTTGCATATAATATCTAAGTCATAGCTTCTTTGTAAGTAGATGGTTTGTTCATAATTGATTTATAGACTTGTACAATCTATTTGAGATTGTAGTACATTACCTCCTAATTGAAAGGATGTGTAATACCGAGATTGTTGTGCACTACCTCATAATTAGAGAGATGCGTGTGATGATGATGATATTTTAAATAAAAAAAATAAAAAAAGAAGTTATAAAATTTAAACTGAGGAGTTTTGGTTTTTAAAAAGAAAATAAAAATAATTAACAAAAATGAAGAAGATTATGGAGAAGAGAGATCTAGAGAAAAATATGAAGAGATAGAAAAGAGAAAAACCCTATACAGATAGAAGAAGAAATAAAAAAGAGAAAAGTAAAGAAATAAATGTAGAAATTTCACTATTAATTGTTTTTACTTTTTACAAAGTAAAAAATCTAAGTTCTTTAAGGAATCTATTCTTGTTCTCAATAATAAAATATTTTTTAGATTATATGTAAATAAGAAAAGAAATTCTTATTGTTCATCTAATTTGTATAGGGTTAGGAAGTCAAAAAAGAAGAAGTGATTTTAATAAATAAAAAAGAAAAGAAAAAAAAGAAGTGACTTTAATAAAAATAATTAATTAATGGTAGTACGTGGTCGCTAATCTAACCTTAAATAAAAAACAAAGTCTCTATGAGTAAGAGTTTTTATTATTATTTGGGAAAAGTCTTTATATAATTAAATTCAGAATAAATGTAGAAATCCTAAATCACTTTGTTCCCTATCCTAAAATCAAGTTAGGTGCATGAATTTTTTCCTAGGCTCTAGATCCTAGCAATGAAAGCAAAAATAAAATACAATTTTTAACATAAGGATCTAGATTCTAAATTCAATAATTCATTCTAAATATAAAGCCTTGGATAGGTACTAAGATATTTATAAAAGAAAAAAATGAAAAAAAAAAAGAGTTTTAATTTTAGATAGGCATAATGATCAGGATCTCCAAATTCCATAAGATTTTGGGATAATTAAAAAATACAATATTAAAATAAAAGCCAAAAAAAAAAAAAAACCCTATTCAAATTACTTGACTATATATCTAACATCATATTCAACTCCATATTGCACTATAATAGTTATGAGCTTTTTTCATAAATTAATTTTTGATTAAAAAAGAATATTTTGTGGTAGAAGATTTTTTGTCACAAAAATTATTTGTGGTGAGTTTGTTGCAACAAGTCTTGAAGCAATTATTTTTAAAATTTAATTTTATAACAAAATAAATAATTTTTCCACAAAATAAAATTTGTTGCAACATGCCACTTTCACTAAATAAAATTTGTGACGGTATATCATTTTTCATAAAAAATAATCATGATAAAATATCATTTTTTTTGCCATAAAAAAATTCATGATGAAAGATCCCTCTTTTACCATGATATATAATTTTTTGATGAAATATATTTTATTACAAAAAAAATTAATGATTTAATATTATGCATATAATCGTGTTTCACCTTTAATTCATCTCCCTTGTTTCAACTTTAAATATCATTTCATTTTGATTTAATATTAACATTTCAAATGAACTGGTTGATGGAAACAATTTTTTACACAACATCAACTTTCTAAACAATAGAAACCTTTTTTATAGTCTAGTATTCACTTGTCAAAAACATGAACTAAACATTGAAGAAAATGGTCTATTTTACGCAGAAAATTTGCATGGCTGTTAAGGGAACCATTTTTGAAAGAAATGGTAAATCAGTTCTCATATTGTGAAGGAGTTCTTTTGTTCTTATCAAAAATAAAAAAAGAAATAAAAGAAAAAAAAGAAAAAAAAGAGAGAGATTATATAGTATTGGAAAATGAAGGGGAAAGAATAGTTGAAAAGCGAAGTCAGCAATAGGACTATAAATTAGAATTTAGAGAAGTATTTGCAAGCCTAGAAGTTTTTTCATACTGTTTGGAACCCGATATAAGAGAAAGCAATCAAAGAAAATAATCATCTCTCTAGCTATTTTGGGTCGAAAATGAAAATGTGAGAAGATAGAATAAGGAAAAACAAGCAAGGTTGGAATTACTTCATAATTTCTGGCCTTGTTGCAGGATAGTTAAATATGCAGAATTTAGGGTGAAAAATATACCTCATAAGGAAGAGTAAACGGGAATAGGAAGCAGGTAAAATAATATTCAGAAATATATTGTGTTTGAAATGACTCTAAAACAAAACTACTTGTTGTGATGAATCCTGTAAAGATTACTTGAAAGAAACAGACTATTCATTGATATAATATAGTAAGCATTTCATGCCTTCAATATTATTTGTCAATTGTAATTTGAAAAGGAAATAAAAGAATTCTAGGAGTATAACCTATGCCAATCTCCCCAATGCAAAGGATGACATTTCCCTCAACTGTACATCTGCATAATGAAGCATCTCAATCAAAGGTTGCACCAACACCTCTCTATGCAATATGCACCTGTAAGAATCTAAAATCTTAAAGAAAAAATAAAAACCAGAGAAAATAGGAAGAAGAAGAAAAAGAAGAAACAATAACATATATATGATGTGTTAATGTTTTTCGGCATCACTAAACACTCCTTTAGCCCATTCATTTGTGATATTCTGGGCAACACAACCAGAAAAATAAGGCAAACTGGGGTATTTTGCAAACACATTTCTCAATTCAGAAACAGAACTACAATTCTAATGAGTGACTATGGGAAATGCTTCATGATGTACCTTCACCAATGTCTCAAGAAAAGGGTCACCAGTTCTTGATACTTTCTTAGTTTTCAAATAGAGAACATAAATTAGGCCAGTGCAAGGTTTACCAAATCAGTCAACCAAATATGCTGAATTAATTCATCAAATACACACATCATGGCTTAGTTTTTTCCAAAATAAAGAAGGAAGAACATCAAACATCGGTAGAACAATTCAACATAGTCCATTCACAAAATCAATAATTTTCCTAGAAGCATAGGTGCAAGGTGGAATCAAGTTCAAGTTAGGTTTGATTTCCCCAAAAGTTATCTACAAGTTTTACCTTTACCATGTTCAGAAGCATCATGGGAGGACTTAAAAGTTGCTGATGAACTACTTCTGCCCCTAGTGGTAGATTTTGACCCAGATAACTGGCTGAGGTCTTCATCATCACTAAAGGAAACTGCACTTCCAGTTTCTGCAGTGCCTTTACTTGTGATATTCTACAAAAAATTGAAAAAAAAAAAATATATATTGGAAGGCAGAGAGTGGATAAATATTGAACAAGAATGACAGGTAAAAAAGGGGGAAAAAATCCAGACATGGAGATCACTTGTTCTGCTAAGAAAACTAGAAGAATAAGCATTACCTCCAATGACTGAGCACCTGACATGAACTGTGGGGTTTCCTTGGAGTGCACTGACCTTTCCTTGACCCACTCCTGCAATAGTTATATTTAGTTACCATCAAATTATATATTTCCTATATAGGCAAGGTATGCAGGCAGCAGGTTCACACCAAGTGTCAGTGAGATGCCAAATGCTACTTCTGCAAAGCAATGTCCTAAAGGGGAAGGAAGAGTACATGTAGAGAGATTCCTTCTTTTACTCAAGAAGTCTTAATCCTAACTACTCAAAAGGCAAATAATATAATTAACTTTTAGATTAAAAATCACTGCTTATATACTTAGTAATGCTCACAGAAAGGGAAAGAAACCACCTAGGAGACAATTAGACAACACTAGGAAATATTGAACCCTTACAATAATTAAAAATCATCTACAATATACTTACAATTGTTATATTCAAACAAATTCAATACCATATAGATGTGGTACAACTAAAAACCAACCTAAACTATCTGTGATATTGTCACAGAAATTTGAAGACATAATATGGAGTACTCACATGTGTCTCTTCCAGATTATATTGAACACAAGAATAGAAAGACATTTTGTCATCTTTGTTGACAAAATTGTGCAATGCAAGATCCACATCATTAACTGGAAGGATCTTCATTTTTTGCATCAATGAATATCGGTCTCAGGGACCCAGAAGTGAAAGAAAGAAAAGACTAAATAACTATACTGCTTCCATTATCACACCCAAATTTCACTTATCCAAGTCCTATTTGATCCAGTAATTGTTAAAAAATAGAAACTTCACTCTAGTAGAGGACAAGTAGAACCAAGCCCATAGAACTGCAGTCCATGCCTGAGACCTAGATGTAGTCTACAAAATTCCACATTGTCTCTCCTCTGTTGCCATTAAAAACTAATTCATGGTTTCCCCCGATTTCAATTATATTTTTTGGTAAAATATCAATGGTTTATCAGGGTTCCACCAGAATGAAAATTACCAACTGAAGTGACATTTAAAAGTTAAGAAAAGGAAAGAACAGATGAAACATGACGATTGAGTACCAGATTGTTCTCAGCAACTAAGGCTTCTATATTTTGTTGATTCAGTTCTTCTGGGCGAAGCCGCTCAAAATAATCAATTTTGGCTGCAGTCCAGGAAAGAAACCACAGTCATTCCATTTCCATTTAAGGAGTGAAACCAAACATCAATAAAAAGGAAAAAAAAAAAAAAAGACTCTGTCTGAAATGCACTTGTATCAAAGAACAAGATAGATGATGTATGAAAACCAAATTTTTGATTAAGAACAGAAGCACACCATCCCTAGGAAAGACAAAACCACCATCAATAGACCACATATCATACACAGAGATACATAGCCCCAAATTCACAACAATCTTCGTCACAAGACTTTCTGTCCCTTAAATGCTTTGAAATCTCAATAACAAATTAAAAACGCAAAGATAATGCTCAATCTCCAGACCTTGTCTAAGAAGAGACTTTCAAACTCTCCTTTGACGGCTTCATTGAGGGGAAGGTCCAGAAGATGAGGCCGCAATTGCACTGTGTGCTCAATCAAGCTAAGGAAGAACATCTAAACCTAGAAAACGTAAATTTCAAACTGAAAATCAGTGACAGAGGCAGATTATCAAAGGAAATTAAACAAAATAAAGTAAAAAAAAAAACTAACAAAATGTCTTCTCCAACTTGTTTTCGCAGTCTCAAGGATGCTCTTGATGAGTTTAATTTGAGAGAGGACAGGGAGAGATAGGAAATGATGAAGTTTTGAATTCTACCTTCCTCTTTTATTCACTTCATGCAGGTGCATTTATAGATGCACAGATAACTGAAACATTAACTGAAACACAAATAGTGGCCTATGACTAGGAAGTGGCACAAATCGAAATTCAAGGGAGGGTGTGGAGGTGTTGCCCACGTAACCATGATCTGAGAATAAATAGGAGGAGTGTTTCCCACGTAACTGTGACCTGCATGCAATAGGAGTTGGAGCAGGGATTTTGTATCATTCCCTCCCCCTCAAAGCGTCCTTGTCCTCAAGGACGGAACTCCGGGTATGCTTTGGAGAACCGCCATGCATTCTCCCAGGTGGCATCTTCAATTGGTGCGCCCAACCACTTCACCAAAAATTCGGTGCGAGGTCTGTACTTCCCTTTGTGAATCACGCGTTGAGCCAGGATGGACTCCGGTTGTGGCAATAATATAGATTCGTCCGAAACTGGCGGAAGTTGAGCGGATGTGGGGGTGATTGACCCCAAATGCTTGCGTAAGAGGCTAACATGAAATACATCATGAATTTGGGACCCTGCGGGAAGAAACAGTCTGTAAGCCACTGGTCCGACCTTCTCTAGAATTTGGTATGGGCCAAAAAAACGGGGAGAAAGTTTTAAAGACTTCCTGAAAGCTACTGAAGTCTGGCGGTAGGGCTGCAACTTTACGTAAACGAAGTCCCCAACATTGAACTGAACATCTCTTCGACATTGGTCTGCATGACTTTTCATTCTATCTTGTGCCATCCGAAGATTGTGACATAACTCCTTCAAGATTTCATCCCGATCTTGGAGATATTCATCCACTGCTTGGACCCGCGCTGTGCTCGGTATGTAAGAAAGGAAGCTTGGGGGAGGCACCCCGTAGACTGCTTCGAATGGGTTGAATTTGGTAGAGGAATGGGTGGAGGTGTTGTAACTGAATTCTGGCCATGGAACCCATTCTACCCATTTCTTCGGTTGTAGTCCCGCAAAACACCGCAGATACTACTCCAAGGTGCGGTTGACAACTTCAGTTTGGCCATCAGTCTGTGGGTGGTAACTGGAGCTCATATTCAATTTAGTCCCTTGCAACTGGAATAAGGTCTACCAGAAGGCACTTGTGAAGACCTTGTCTCTGTCACTGACGATGGATGTAGGAATGCCATGGAGTCGAACCACATTAGAGACAAACGCCTTTGCAACTGTGACCGCCATGTAAGGATGTTTAAGAGGGATGAAGTGGGCATATTTTGATAGACGATCCACGACGACCATGATGACGGAATGACCATTGGAGTTGGGCAGTCCTTCAATGAAGTCCATCAAAATATCTGACCATATTTTAGTTGGAATTGGCAAAGGTTGGAGGAGACCTGCTGGTTTCATACAATCAGCCTTGTATTGCTGGCATACCTCGCAAGTTTGTAGAAACTCCTTCACCTTCCGCCGCATATTAGGCTATACAAAGCTCTTGCCAATTCGGTGTAGTGTCTTATGAAACCCAAAATGACCACCCATTGGGGAGGAGTGGCTGTCTTCCAATATCAACGGAAGCAGGGTGGATGAAGGGCTCAAATAAACCTTTTTATCATAGAACCAAACCCCGTCGTGCTGCACAAGGTTATGTGAAGCACGCCTGTTCTCTAAGTTGGTGTAAAAAGGGTCCTAGAGGACCTCCCTCTGAAGTGTTTGCCACCATTCTGCACTTGGGATAGAAGTTGAGATGAAACAGACTTCTATCCTGCGAGATAAGGAGTCTGCGGCTTGATTTTCTGGCCCTTTCTTGTATTCGATGGTATAATCATACCCAAGGATTTTGAGCAGCCATCGTGTCTGTACGGGAGTGGTAATTCGTTGTTCCAGCAGATATTTAAGGCTCAGGTGGTCAGTGCGAACTGTGAATGGTTTACCTAGTAGGTAGGGACGCCACTTTTTGATTGCCTTGACTACTGTCAACATTTTTTTTTCATAGGTGGATAGTGCCAAAGTTGATCCCTTTAAAGCTTCACTGAAATAAGCCACAGGGTGGTTATACTGAGTGAGAACTGCCCCTATCCCAGTCCCACTTGCATCACATTCGATCACGAACCTTTGAGTGAAGTTTGGCAGACGTAAGGTTGGCGGATTGGTCAACACCTCTTTAAATTTGTGGAAGGCTTCTTCTGCTTCACTACTCCACTTGAATTGGTCATTGGTTAGGAGTTTGGTTAAAGGTGCTACTATGCCGCCAAAATGGCTTATGAATTTTCAATAGTATCCTGCTAAGCCTAGGAACCCACGTACTTCTCTGGCTGTAGTGGGCTTAGGCCAAGTGACTACTGCCTGTATTTTGTCTGGGTCAACAGATACTCCTTTTTCTGAAACAATATGGCCCAAGTAGGTGACCTGTGTAACTCCAAATTGACATTTTGATTCTTTGACAAATAGTTGGTTAATGGACAATAAATCAAAAACAATCTGTAGATGCGACAAATGATCATTCCAAGACTTGGAGTATACTAGTATGTCGTCGAAGAATATGAGGATGAATTTCCGGAGATAGGACCGAAAGAGATCGTTCATGAGGCTTTGAAAAGTTGCTGGGGCATTGGTTTGCCCGAAGGGCATGACCACGAATTCATAGTGTCCTTCGTGGGTCCTGAAAGCAGTCTTCAGAATATCTTCTACTTGCATCCGGATTTGGTGGTATCCTAATCTTAAATCCAGTTTAGAGAAGAACTTGGCCCCATGGAGTTCATCCAGTAACTCATCTATCATTGGAATAGGGTACTTGTCCTTGATGGTGATATGGTTCAAAGCCCTGTAGTCGACACAGAACCTTTAAGAGCCATTAGCCTTTTTGACCAACAACACCGGTGAGGAGAAAGGGCTCATGCTTGGTCTAATTAGTCCCGAACGAAGGAGTTCAGCCACCATTCGCTCTATTTCTGCTTTCTGGTAGTATGGATATCGGTATGGTCTCACACTGACTGGTTCAGTGTTAGGCTACAGTGGAATTCGATGATCGTGTGGGCGTTTAGGAGGTAGGTTGTTTGGTTTCTCGAAAACCCGAGCATATTGGTTCAGCAGCTCTACCATTTCTGGCGATCGTCGATGTGAAGGGGACTGGTTATGGGCAGGAATAATTTGAAAAAAAAATCCTGTGCCCATAGATTTGTACATTCCCTGTCATCCAAAGTCTCAATGTTAAAAATTCCAGTAGCGCGTCTTACCCCATGAAGAGTATGCTTGGTGCCTTCCAATTTGAATGACATAGTGAGAGCCTTATAGTATGATTCAATTGGACCTAGAGTCTCCAACCACTGGACCCCGAAGACCCCCTGACAAGCTGCCACTGGTAGGATGTAGTAGTCTGTCGTGACAGGAATTCCTTGGATGGTGAGCATAAGTCCTGGACATTGCCCCATGCACTCGATCTGTTCTTGATTCGCCACGATCACCTGGAGTTTCTTCTCTCTTACGACTGGCAATCCGAATCTGGAGACAACCGTTTGATCAATGAAATTATGAGTGCTGCCGCCGTCAATCAAGATAGTTAGGTCTTTGTTCTTTAATCGGCCTAAAACACGGAGGGTTTGCGGGTGTTCACCCCCGGTAATGGCATGGAATGATATCTCAGGTAAGGTGTTAATCCCCTTTGTTCCTTGCTGGTTGTCACCTAGAGCTTCTTCCTCTTCTGGTGGTGTATCCGTGATCATGAAAAGCTGGGGCCGTTCACATCGGTGTCCCTGGAAGTATTTTTCGTCGCAATAGTAGCATAATCCCTTCTCTCTCTGCTCACGAGCCTCCTGATTGGTGATTCGGCGAACCAACAATGAGGAAGGATTTAAGCTATTATTGGACCGTTGGGTTGGATTAGGTCCAAGAATTCCCGCGGAAGGGTTAGGTCCCTTCTGTAGCGTCGCTGTCATTGGGATGCGGCTAGGAGTTGCTGTTTTCTTTTGAAGGAGATTACGCTCTTCAATCAGTCTTGCTACTCCAATGGCACTTGCAAACGTGCGTGGTTGCTTAATCTTGACGTCTAGGCGAATGTCATCACGTAACCCTGCAATAAAGCAACCGATGAGAAATGGCTCAGGTAATCCGTTGACCTGGTGGGAGAGTCCCTCAAATGCCTCCTGATATGCAGCCACTGTAGTTGTCTGCTTTAGGCGGGGCAATGCTTCAGAAGGATCTTCATATTCGGTAGGACCGAACCTGAGGAGAATGGCCTTGGTGAAATCATTCCAAGAAAGGGGTCCTCGAAACTTCGTCAACCAGCGGTGCCACTGGAGTGCAATGCCTTCAAGATGGAAGAAGGCAAGCTGAACTTGGGTTTTAGCTACAATGTTTTGAAACTCAAAATATTGTTCAGCCCTGTAGATCCAGTTGATTGGGTCTTCCCCATTGAATTTGGGAAAATTCAACTTAAGGTGTTGTGGAAGATGTGGGTCAGTATTGGTGATTGCGGTAGTAGTGTGCGAGTAGTGAACTGATCCCTCTGGGGCAAAGGGGTTGATTTCTGGTTGGGAGTGGTTGGCAGTTCGAGTTACTCGCAAAGCTTGGAGCTCCGTCAAAACCTCCTATAACGTGGCATTCACTTGATCAAAACTTGACTCATGTCGAGCCAAGGCTTCGTTGACCTCGTTGCGAAACTCAGCATTGGTTTTCCCTCGTGTGTCCATGAGGAAAAAAACGCAGCTTTGATACCAAATGATGAGTTTAATTTGAGAGAGGACAGGAGAGATAGGAAATGATGAAGTTTTGAATTCTACCTTTCTCTTTTATTCACTTCATGCAGGTGCATTTATAGATGCATAGATAACTCAAACATTAACTGAAACACAAATAGTGGCCTATGACTAGGAAGTGGCACAAATCGAAATTCAAGGGAGGGTGTGGAGATGTTGCCCACGTAACCATGATCTGAGAGTAAATAGGAGGATTGTTTCCCACGTAACTGTGACCTGCATGCAATAGGAGTTGGAGTAGGGATTTTGTATCAACTCTTTTTTCTGTAGGGTTCTTTAGTGAGATTTTGGTTTATCTACGGTTTTAATCTCCGACCGATCAACATTTTTGGCAATAGGAATATTTCATTGCCCGTTGCGCCGGTGAGGTTTGTGATTCGCCAACGGTGAGAGGAGAGACCGAAACCAAAGTTGATGGGAGAGAGGAGAGCTTAGCTGAAAGCCTGAAACAGAAAAATCATTTCAATAACGTGAAATAAAAATAAAAATAAAATCAAAATTAACAGAATGATTTTAGAATTAAAATTTATTTTAATTTTATTGTTCTTAAACAAAATTAACAAAATTTGACTCTAATCTGGGAGAAAAAATTCAATATATATTTAAATATTTGTCTCCTGGCATGCTTAAGACTGTTTTTTTTCTTTTAATTATTTAGTGTGAAATTAATTTGAATTAATTCAAAAATCTTCTTTTTTCCCACAAAAATTTATGGTAGCAAAACATGAAATTTGTTACTGTGTTGTTCCAAATATTTAATAATTTTAAGGTTATGTTTGGTTCGCAAAAATAATAGAAAAAAAAATTGAAAAGAAAATGATTTTCTCGTGTTTGATTGTTTTATAAAAAATATCCAAGAAAATTAACTATGATTAAAACTAATTAAAAACTTATATATTTTTAAATTATTTAATCTTTATATCAATGAATTAAAATAAGTAAAATGAGTTGGAAATAATAGATAAAAATAATTTATCAACTTTTAATTTATTTTTTATTTTTTATTTTTCTTCACTTTTTCTTTCTTTATACTTTTTTTTTTCCTACATTTTCCCTCAAATTTTTCGAACCAAACATAACCTAAGATATTAAAATTTATTCCACTCAAATGTAATTCATTTAATAATCATATCAAAATTAAAGTAGAAGAAAAACCCGTTAACATGATTCCAGTTTGTTAATCTCCTATCAAACTATGATAACATGATTATAACATATCTAAAATTTTAAATATATAAAAATATTATTTTTAAAATACTTTTTTTAACATATATATATATATATATATATTAATTTGTAATTAACTTAGTTGCTTAATTTTAGTTATAAAACAACCACCCCTAAAAGAATTATTTAATAAAATATAAAATGTTTTAAAAAAATTATATAGAATATAATTTAAATAATTATGTAGCTATTTATAAATTAGTAACTACTCAATGAAATTTTAAAATCTAAACATTTAATAAATCTCAAAATCAAATGGAAGATATCTCACCTCAAAAAATATATACCAAAATAT
The DNA here is from genome assembly GCF_004353265.1 of Vitis riparia. Taxonomy (NCBI): domain Eukaryota; kingdom Viridiplantae; phylum Streptophyta; class Magnoliopsida; order Vitales; family Vitaceae; genus Vitis; species Vitis riparia. Next base: position 13,965,659 of record NC_048437.1, read on the forward strand.
CAACTACACAATACAGAAAGACTACTTTTAAGAATTTATTTTTATAATATATATTAGGGTTTAAGTAAAATTAATTTATAAGCATTAAATAAAATTAAAAAATATTTTATAAAATCCATTTAGTATCTATACTTATCTAAGTTGGATACTTTTAACTTTTAAAATTTGAATATGGTTTCAGGTTCTAAATTCAATAATTTATTTCAAAGATAAGTCAGAATAAAGACTCACATCTCTTTTAAAAATGAAATTTTTTATTTTGCTATAGTTAAGAATAAACAGTTAAAATCAAAGCTTGAACATATCTAATACCACATTCAACTTCCCAAACAAATAACAATATTAGTTATCGGGATACTTCTTTTTCACTAATTCTAATAAATATTTTAACGTTGGCGGAAGGAGCTGGAAACTAGACATGTGGGTGATCCTCTGTATCATCATGGCTTTTTTTGACATTGAATAGTTGAAGGCTCTGTTGAGGATGATCTTGCACATAGATGAGATGGATCCCACAACTTTTCACTTTGCAACTTGCTTTGACGGCAGGCCCAAAACGGGACGAAAAGCCAACCTATTGGATCGATACTCACTTGAAATGGCAATCTGAGGGAAATAGACCACCATCAATGCTGGATCTGCAAATAATGTGCTATTCTTCATGTCTAGACTACAATTAATCACCATCGGATATCAACAATCGAAGAGTATCAAATGCAAAAATACGAACATATAATTTCTAGCATATATCATCAATTGGAACATGATGACAAAATACTTTTGCTTTTGCAATTTTTCGTGTTATTTTGTATATTTTTTTCCCTTGTACTGTCTTTTCTTTAATTTCTTTTTCTTTCCCAATTGGTATAACAGCTAAACATATGTCAAATCTTAGTGACTCAAATATTACAGTAGAGATGATTGAGCTTTAATTTGGGTTTTTCTAATATTATAGCAACTTGGGATTCACCCATTATGAGTCAAAAAAGCTTGGCCAAAATCCCAAGTAGTAATACCATAGGAGATCATTCTCATACACTTCAAGTTGAAATTTAAAATCTAATTTGATACTTGAAGTGAATTTCAAAATTTTATTTATTTGGAAATGGTAACATAAATTTAAATTTCTATTTAAAAAATCATTATGCATAAAAATTAAAGCCATATATTAAAAATATTATTGTTATGTTTGTTATTTTAAAATATATATTAATTATTTGATGATTTTTTTAATCGAGTATTTGTTTGAAAAGTTAAAGTAAGCTTCTTTTTTCTTAACAAAAATTAAATCATATCACTAAATTTTGTTAGTTATTTAAGTAGCTCAAACTATATTGGCCATGATAAAAAGAAAAAATTAAACTAACTAATATTAATTATTTATTTGTATAAAAAAATTATTTAAAATTAGTTGTTAATCCTTTTATGAGATGTAACAAGAATCATTTGTTCACCAATGGGTCAAAAAGTAATGAATGGGTGGTCACTTCACAAGGAAAGATTCCCTTGTTGACCAACATAGGAGGCCCTTTTCTTGGCATTTTCCATTGTGCATTGTATTTTGGGGCTTGCAGAGAATTGTTGTTTATTTGAATCATTTATTCACCAAGTCAAAAAGTAATGAATGAGGGTGGTCACTTCGCAAGGAAAAATTGCTTTATTGACCAACATAGGTGACCCTTTTCTTGGCCTTTTCCCGTATGCATTGTTTTATGGGATTTGTCGAGAATTATTGTTTATTTTAAGTTATATTTTATATGAGTTTCATTTTTAATAAAAGAGTTTTTTATGACATCATTATTTTCTTATCATATTCACATCAGCATATCATAAATTTATTTTGAATATAAATATAAATAAGATTATACCTTATTTAGTTTCTTGGGTGGGAAGTTGAAGATACTAATACCTAATAGGAAAGATTGAAAAAATAAATAAGTGCATATGTCATCAAATAAAACACTGAAGCGAGATTAAAAAAAAATAGTAATTTTAAAAAATATATTTTTTAAATATGACAATTCAAAAAAAAAATATTTTTTAAATGTAGGATAGTTTGGAATAATCTAATTAAAAATTGTATTTTAAAAAGATAAGTTTAGATGAATTTTAAAGTTATTTTTTGAAAAGCAAACTTCAATATTTAACCTAAAGTTGTCTTTTTAAAAGATGACTTCCAATTGATGTCTTAAAAAATGTTGTAGATTTGGAAATAGTTTCGAAACTATCAGATTTTAATACATATTTTAAAAAATGGTTTTTTTTTTTTTCCAAAATCCAATGGACAATTAGAATTCTACCATTGTTGTGAGGAAGATGCATGACAATGTTTGAGTCTTTTCTTTATTAAAAAAAAAAAGTGAGAGTTAGGTTGACTTTTTGTCATCTTGGAAAATTCTAAGAAGGAACGATACTTTGTTGATTGACATAGGTGGCATATTTCTTGCCTTTTTCCCTTGTACATTGTTTTATGGGGCTATGGACCCCGCATTTCGGCTCATGCGTTTCCCACTCAATGGCGAGCTCGATTTTTATTTTGAAAAATGATTTTATTGATTAAGAAAAATGACTTGGAGTCGCCACTTATTTTTGTTTTATTTTTAAAAGGGTAAACAAAATAAGAAAGAAAAACCCTAAGTGTGACTCCTTATTTTGGAAAAGGTGATCTACGAAAAATCGGATCGGGTTCGGGGGTCCGGTTACTTATCAGGAAAGTACGACAAAAACTGTAGCACCCCTCTACGTCCCTAAGTCGGGTCTCTACTAATAAAATTGAAGCAATCATGGCAATGGATGAGTAAATCAATGAATACCCAGAATAAATCATGCACATGTGAGAATCGGGACATGCATAGACAACGATTAGAGGGAAAATGGGTAATACTTGGGCAACGAGCTACCATGCGCTATCAATAGAGAGGGTTAGTGCACAATTTAGGAATAATCTCATGCATGTCAGAGAGTAGGATAAATCAATCATGTATAATAATCAAATCAAACAATCAATCAATCAATCATAAAGTCACCCATGTTGGGCCCCCACCAAAGCCCGTTTATTTTGCATGACTTAATGTCACAGATTCCATTATTATGGAATTATGAAAAATTTATTCATGCTTATTGAAATCAAGAGGAGCAGAAGATCGATTGAAAACCAGAGCGGAATTAAAACTATTTGAGAGAAAATTGGATTTTTGAAATTTAATTGAAAAATTGGAATCTCGAAGATAACTGAAAAATTGGAGTTTTAGAGTTTATTTGAAGATCAGACTTTTAGAGATTGAATGTGAGAATGAGAATTTCAGAAATTGAATTTGAACGAGATTGGAATTTTGAAAATGATTTGAGAGTTCGGGATTTTAAATGAGTGGATAAGTTGATGAGTGAATAAATAAATGAATGAAATAATAACGATGGTGAAATGATAAAGATTTGGTAAATAATTGCGAAAGATCGAATTTTAGAGATTGGAGATGTGAATTTAGAGATTGAAAACTTAAGAATTTATTTAGAGAGGAGATCTTTGGTATATGTATAATTGAATAAATAAATGGATGAGATAACATTAATAATGAGAACAATCATTAAACAGCGGTATATGAACGATGGAGCTTTTGAGATTGGAAATTAGATTTGGAAGTCGGGTTCTGAAGAATTAAACTTTAACGATTAGAATAAATAAATAAATATGGAATAATAATGCTATTTAATGGAAATAATATTTTAAACGAATAGAAAATGAGTAGTGGAATTTTTAAGATTGAAAATTAAATTAGGACGTTGGATTTTTGAAGAATTGGACCTTAAATAAATATGGTATAATAATTCTAATTAACGAAAATAACATTTAGACGAATAATGGAATTTTTAGGATTGAAAATTAAATTAGGACATGAGATTTTTGAAGGATTGGACTTTAAATAAATAGATAAGTATGGGATAATAATTCTAATTGATGAAAATAACATTTAAACGAATTGTAGAATTTTTAGGATTGAAAAAAAATTAAATTATGACATGGGATTTTTGAAGGATTGGGCTTTAAATAAATAAATAAATATGGGATAATAATTCTAATTAACGAAAAGTAACATTTAGACGAATAGTGGAATTTTTAGAATTGAAAAATTAAATTAGGGCATTGGATTTTTGAAGGATTAGACTTTAATGAATGATATTTTTTTAAAAAGAGGATAAATAAATACATACGAAATAATAATAATAATTAGCAAACATGACTTTTAAACGAATAAAATTGGACAATGGAAATTTGGAGATTGGAAATTAAATTAGGACATTGGATTTTTGAAAGATTGGACTTTAAATAAATAAATAAATATGGGATAATAATTCTAGTTAACGAAAATAACATTTAGACGAATAGTGGAATTTTTAGGATTGAGAATTAAATTAGGACATTGGATTTTTGAAAAATTACTTAAGGACCTAAGTTTTGAAAATAGGATTTAAAGTTTAGAATGTAGTAAATTCATCGAGAGCAACATAAGTTAATTATATAAAAATTTTCATATATGGTGATTAGACATAACTAAAGAAGGGAAGATAAGATACGAATTATTTTAAGTTTTGAAAAGGATATTCAACCTTAATAATTTGTCTTTTAATTGTCTTTAAATTGAGCTAACTAAATTGGTAAAAATAAAATAAGATAAAAAATAAAAATGAATGAATAAATTAATAAATTATTAAGATTAGAGGTTTAAAACTTATTTAGAAATGAAGTAGTCAAATGCGATAACTCAACATGGACTTGGGCCATGAGGGTGGCTGGTATAGGGAGCATGAGGCCCTTCATCAACATGCTTGGGCCTGGGCTCCTACTCAAGCCCAATATCCTTACCATGGGCAAGCCCAAGGCACCCATCTTCATCACAGACTTGGGCCTGGTGCTCCAACTCAAGCCTAAATCCAATGTCATCATGGGCAAGCCCAAGGCACCCATTTCCCTCACCGCCTACCCTCCCTCCCCTCGCCTGGGCAACTTCTCCCAAAGAAGGCCGCTGCCGCCGATAAGACGAGAGGCGAGATGGAGGTGATGGAGGGCTACGAGGCTTGAGGGGTCCCTGACATGAGCGCCGCCGATGGAGATAGTGGGGACGACGGGGCTACGGACCTCTTGTCATCTGAGAGGGAGACGTCAATGGCGAGTTCCTAGCGCGACTGGGTGAGTCACAGGCGGTGCAAGTGATTGGGGCTCAAGCGGGCGTGAGGTCCGTGTTTGATGATGATGACGATGATGAACAAAGAGATCTGTGAAACCCTAGAAGTGAAGCTCTGGGTCTGGTGGTGTAATGGTGGCGAGCATGAGAGAGGAGAAGCTCTAATGCCGCCATTGATTCAGCTGACTGAGCGAGACAACGGTACGAGGGTTTTTACGGGGTTTTAGAGACGCTTCCTACCACCATTTCCACTTCTGGGAGAGAGCAAGCCATCACCTTTGGCCAAATCAGTCTTGGATCCACCACCCCCAAAGAAGACCCATTTGCTGGAACTACCATCGATGACGTAAGAGAAGCCTCTCTTGGCACCAGAGACCAAGTTCTTCAGCATCCTAAGTGGGCATGGTAATGGATGCGAAGAAGTGAGCAGTGAGATTGAGGAGATGGGTATGAAAGGTGGCGGCTATGCATGGCCATGCTAAAGTGAGGGGAATGGGTGTAATGGGCATGGAAAATGGGTTTGAAGGATGGGGATGAGAATTAGTGGACTGGTTGGTGAGGGGTTGACGAGAGATGGGTATAAGAAAGATAATCGGGTTTGCATGGTTCCCATAGCTGGAGACGAGTGAGAAATGGTCGTGTGTGCACTAAGATGGCCATGCGACTGGAATGGGATTCTTTGAGAAGGCTACTTCACGAGCCAGTGAATAAGTATCTTTCTTAAATCACCAGATGGTATCTCTGTTGGTATGCATATATCTCCTGTACGGTGTCATTGTACATCAAATCCCACTCCATTTTTATGGGAATCAAGAAGTTTGAAAAAACTGGTGGGGAGGCTTGAATGGTCTTAACACGCGAATGAATATAGTAGCCAACATGCAACTCAAACAGGAAAAAAAAAAAAAAACAGAGACCAACCCATGCAGGAAATGAGGAGCAAGTTTAATACATTAAATGGTTAAGACAAACATCTAAATACCATAAATGAGGCAATGTATGACTGAAAAGGAAACAAAACGAGATAAAAGTGGAGAATCCAAGGTGCAAATTGATCAAACCTGAGTGATTCTTTTGGAGCGAGATCACTTGGTTATCCCCGAGCTGCAAACTCCCTCCACTTTAAAATATCTCTCAGAAACCTTCACTCCTAAAACATCTCTGCAACCTTCATCCAAATGCGCTCATCCGCTCCCCCTCCCCCGCTGGAACTCAAAATCCTCTCTCCGCTTCCATGAAAAAAAACCTCTATCACCTCTACAAAAACTCCTCTCATCGACCCATTTTTTTCCTCTCTATGACCTCCTAAAACCTCATCAGGATACCCCACTTGCTTCGCAAGCCACTACCTGCCCTCCTGTTCACCGATCAGCAAGCATGGCCTCTTCAACCACCTTCATGGCCAGCCATCACCCCCCTGCTGCTACACGTCCAATGCAGCTGGGATCCATGCATAGAGAGGGGTCCCCCCATACTTCAAAAAATGCAATGAAAATGAAAAAGAAATATCAACTCTCCCCAGGCCCTCACCACAACAGGGGTCTACAGGGGCTATGTGAGATTTTTGTTTATTTTGAGTTATGTCTTATATGAGTTTTATCTTTAATAATTAGAAATTTTTTCATGGTATTATAATTTTCTTGTGGATGTTATACAAATTTTTACTCATATTATATCATAAATTGTTTTGAAAATAAATAGAAATAAAATTACAATTTTCTTAGTTTCTTATATGGTAAAATGAAGACACTAATACCATAATTCTTATAACACAAGTGTTTCCAAAAGTTAAATAAAATTATTACTTATTCTATAGAATAAATATTTAAAACTCATGAGAAGGACCATTAGCATCTTAAAGTCAACAAGTCAACACATTAAAGATCATTCAATCTTTTTTGTGTTTTCATAGTTGGCATATTGTCCTTTGATATCAATTCCTTTTCATTTGTGGTTGGCTTTAGTACCAACAAACCGACACTCATTTTTCTTTTACTTCTATTTTTTTTAGGAGTCAAGGTCTTTCCATGATTGTTCTCTACTTTTTGCTTTTCATTTTATCATTTTCCCACTCAATAACAATGTCTTTGATGAAAAGTTGATGGGGTTTCTAAGAAACCTTCTCATATATATATATATATATTCTTAAAATTCAAAACAAAATATAGGAAGTAATTTCTTATTGATGTTTACCATTTACATAGTCCCTCTTTTTACTGTCAAATTATTCAAAAACTAAGGTCACAAGAGAAAATTTATATAAATAGGTTCTTAAAAAATTATATAAAACAATTATTAATGAAAAAAATTCTTTTCCTTTTTTAAAATACTTATTTTTTTAATACCGAGATCAAAACTAAAAGAGCATCTAGACATGCCTCCTTTACTAATATTAGGATATTCAAAATCTCTCTACTTGATATATTGAGGCCTCTAGAAAATTGTGCAAGAACATTTAGCTAACTACTTGGTGAAGGATTTATATGATTAGTAATTCAAGGAGTGGAAAAAATGAGTACCACAACTTAAATTCAAGGTAATAGGTAGAATGTAACTAATAAACTTATATATTATATTATACCCAATAAAAGGTATAGAAAACTTTAATCTTGACACAAGAAGAAATATGAAATTTCCACAAAATTTTCAAGAAATTTAGGTCAAAGGGATAAGGAAACATGGAATTTCTATAAAATTTTCATGAAATTTCATTCAAAAAATGGTAATGCTAAGAAATTAACAAAGTTTAAATCCTCAAATGTACCTTTACATTGAAGGACTCATATTGGTGGACAATATTATCCTTCTTCTTAATTATTTCTTTTTTACTTTTATATTTTCATCAATTCTATGTGACTAGGTAGAGGATCTCACAAAGTTTGTTGAAAGAGGATAAAGACTTTTTTAGTCTTCTCAGGTCACCCATAGGGTCCAAGCAACGATGCATACAATAATTGACGAAAGTGGAAGATTCAAAAGAGTTTTATAGAGAGAGAAATCATACTCTTTTTATATTTATATAATATGGAGAGAGAAATCAAGCTTTACTTAGTAGTAATATTTTTTTTTATCTCTTACAAAAAAATCAAGGATATCCTACAAAACTACAATATAGTTTTACATTTTTTTATTACTTTTAATCATGTAGAGTTATATGCACAAATAGTCAAGAATGACAATTAGTTATATTTTTAAAAAAAAATTAAAAGAAATTATATTACTATTTATTGCAAGCTACTTTATAAAGATTGATATTAGTGGATGAGGAATAAACTAGTCATTCTATCATCTTCAAAATTGTATCTTAGATAATTAAAGTAGTGCCACAAATTATTAAATGAAAACGTTTTTTATTTTTTTATTTTTTTGTGAAATAAAATAAGGAAAGCATTTTTATTTCAATTTCTTCTAATCCTATGAAATGGTTAGTATATGTGGTTCATCACTTTAGATAACATGTATTTAAAGTGAATATATATATTTTTAAAGAAAAAGATAAGTCTTACTCTCCCCTTATCTTTTTATCTAGTCAATATGATTAAACTTCATTTTTTTTTTAATTGCAAGTTGTTTTCTTTCATTAGATAAAGTGGTATGTCTCATATGATCTTGTAAGACCAAAGACCTTTGTGGTTTTCCTCCACCAAAAACTACAAGTAGTAATATGCTTTAGATAACATATATTTAAAGTGAATACATTTTTTTTTTTTTAGAAAAGAAAAAAAGATAAGTCTTACCCTTTCCTTATCTTTTTTCTAATCAATTTGATTAAACACTCTCTTTTTTCCTTTTTCTTTTTCCATCGTAAATTGTTTGATTTCATTAGATAAAGTGATGTCCACACGATTTTGCAAGGCCAAAGACCTTTTTTTTTTCCCTTACCAAACACCATGAGTAGCCATGTGTTTTAGACAACATGTATTTAAAGTAAATAATTTTTTTTGTTATTTTAAAAATAATAATAAAAAAAATTTAAGTCTCACTCTTCTCGTTTTTTTTCTAATCAATTTGATTAAACATTTTTTTTCTTTTTTCTTTTTTCAATGCAAGTTGGTTTCTTAATTTCATTAGATGAAGTGGTGTGTCCACACAATTTTGTAAAACCAATGACCTTTTTGGTTTTCCTTTACCAAACATTATTAATAGTCATGTGCTTTAAATAACACGTATTTAAAGTGAATAATTTTTTTTAAAAAAAAAAAGGAAAAAGAAAAAAGATAAGTCATACTCTTTCCTTGTCTTTTTTTCTAATCAATTTGATTAAACATTTTTTTTTTCTTTTTTCTTTTTCATTGCAAGTTGTTTTCTTTCATTAGATGAAGTGGTGTGTCCCACGGTTTTGTAAGACCAAAGGCCTTTCTAGTTTTATTTTTATTTTTACCAAACACTATAAGTAGTCATGTGCTTTAGATAACATGTATTTAAAGTAACTGAATTTTTCCCTTTTTTTTTAGAAAAAAAAAAAGGAAAATAAATCTGATTTTTCCCTTGTCTTAAACACTTTTTTTTTCTTTTTTTTTTATTGCAAGTTGGTTTCTTTCATTAAATGAAGTGGTATGTCCCATATGGTTTTGTAAGACCAAAGACCTTTTTTGTTTTTCCTTTGCCAAACACCATAAGTAGCCATGAATTTTTGTCACTCTTTATTTCGAAGATTTAATTCAAAATATGTTAAGAAACCAAAAGCTTATACATAATATGTTTTTTTTAGTCTTTTTCTTTGATATTGGTATCTTTCTTTCTTTTGATATTTACATTTATTCTTGATTTTTGTGTATCTCTTGGCTTATGTTGATCCCAAATTTTTTTATAGGCCATAGATTGGGCTATTCTTTTTGGGTGTTCTCTTAGCCCATATATTATGCTTTTGGGGTGTTCTCTAAGCCCATATATTAGGGTATTCTTTTTGGGTGTTTTCTAAGCCCAAATATAAGGAGCATCTAGGGTTTCTTTTATGTATGTTAAAATTTTGAAAGTAGAAGATCCTAGAAGAGAGAAAGAATAGAGAAAATAGGAGTTTTTTAAGGCAAATATGAAGGTCCTTCCATCAACCTTTTATGAAAACTACCATGGTATCATCTTCCATTCTCTACTTGTTTTTGTGTTGATGGATTATACCTCAAGTATTGATATATGTTTCCACTAGTTATCAGGGTGAAGAAACTAGCAAAGATATGTATTCCCTTTTTTATTGAAAGGGAAGAAATTTTTTCTGTGGTTTTTTACCTCATTCAAGAGAGTTTTTTAACTTTATATTTAGTGTCATTTGACTTACGAGATCTTTAATGATAAATAAACTACTTAAAAATCACTTATGTCATTTAGGAAGATAGATTTAGCCAATCACTTATAACAAAATACAATTAGTAAATTATAAATTTTTATAACTTTTGTATTTGATTCTTATCCTTTTTCTTCTTTTTTTCTTATAAAATAATGATTTTTATTATTACAATCCTTTTTATTATAAAATTTTACTTCTTTTAAAATAAAACACTTCTTTAAGTTAAAATATTTTATTATTAATTTATTAACATAATGAATAAAATTCTAAAAAATTGATGTAAATTTTTTTAATACTTTAAAATACTCATTTTTAAGCTAAGAGTCTAAAAGCTTCACTATTTTATATAGAAGTTATTACTATCTTCCTTTATAAAAACAAAAAATAAGAAACATATTTGAACGACACTAAGTTTTGTTTTAATTATTCATCTTTTAATAATAGAAACATGAAGGAGCATTAGAAGAAAATAATTTTTGTAGAGAAAATAGTCATATAAAACAAAATTCAATTCCCATATTTTGAAATGATATTATACAACAATTTCTATCTTAAAAGGTAGAATCATAACAACTAAGGAGAAAATATCCTTGTGCACATCACCATATGGAGAAAATTAATATCCTTGTATAAAAGTTCATGCTTCTCTTAATGAGTTGAGACAACACTATATGTCTTTGAAAACTCATACTTGTATATATGTAGCCTTTATTTCTCTTTAGAGATGCATTATAATATTGACTTCATCTCAATCATCTCTAAAGACTTCCACCTAGGTAGACCATAAAAAAAGAAGGTTTCAATAAGGATAGCACAATGACCATGTTACAAAGTTCCTAATAGAACTATATAACTAACATGAGAATCACACACAAGCAACACATGATTCATATCAATGAAACTCAAACCATGCTCCTCAGCATACTCAAAGCATGACATGATTAAGGACTTTAAGATATACATATATCATGATTTTTTTACTTGTGAAATGAAAGGGTTAATTTAACAAAAGTTTTGGTTTAGCAAAATGAATAGCCACAATTTGATAATTAATTTTGATTGCTCATTCATTCTTCCGTGACTCTTATTATCTCTATCAAACCTAGAATAGGTCAGTGTAAGAAAAGAACAAGGAGGTGAAGCGAAGGGGATGAATCAAAAGCAATGACGAGGATGATAGCGAAACAATGAATATACGAAGAAAAGTGATGATCAACTCAAATCAAACATGGGGTGAAGCCACATCAACAATGAATGTAATGATGGAAAGGACAATGACCTAGAGCTCCTAAGAGAAAGTCACTCATCTCACTCTCAAAGAGGTATGACAAAGTGAATACAAAGAAAAGAGGATCTCAGAAAGCTCACATACGAACTCTCACCAACAATCATACTCAATAAAGTGACCCTCGGATATCAATATACACACTCAACGATGGAGAATACTATGCACATACACACATGTGCTTATTTTTTTTATTTTTACAGATATACAAATGCACATACCCTGAACATAAACAAATGAACCCCAAAGATGATATCAATAATGGTTAGACACACTCTCAAGTGCTAAAGTAACAAAAACTCTCTCTAATGAGATGACCTTCTCAAACTAAGGATCTCTTAATCAGTGTCCGTGGGATAGATAGTGGAAATGATGTGACTATCCTCCATGTAATGAGCTGAGGAGGATCACCACTCAGGGTGGAAAGAATATGAAGCAAAATAAGTAGTAGATAGAATACAACTGATCTATGGTCACCCTTATTCCCTTATTCTGGTGCCTTATCCACTTTGGAATTCCAGTACTTCCAGGAATAATAATATTAATTCTTGGTCCGAAAGAGAAAAGTTCAAGTATTTTTTTTAAATTGCTAACCCAACATTCCAGATCCTACAGATATTTGAGTACCATGTAGGTCTCATGTCTGTATAAAAATGTCCATGGCCCATAAATATCGTACCTGAATTTCTGACTTGAAGCATTTGAACGGAGAAAAGCCGAGTAGATATGATGGACTTAACAAACCTAGTATACTCAATGGAAGCTATGAAATTGAGAGAATGGTCTTGCAGTGACACTAGTCAAGGATTCTCAACTTATGAAATTGATTAATCCCAAACAGTATGTTACTAAATGGGTTTCCCCTAAGCCATTATATTTGCAGTGATGGCAGGTTTTTACAATGACTCAAGACTAAAAAATTCAAGCTCCTTCAAATGTTCATTTGATGATGGCAGCTCCTTTACAAAACCAGTGGGTAGTTTTGTTGATGGATCCCACACTTGATGGTATCCAACAGGAACATATGTGCCTTAGCAACTCTCAGAGCAATGATTTATTTTATTTTATTTTATTTTATTTTTTATCAGTAAGTGATATATGTATTGAAAAAGAGACGCTAAAGAAGCGACTCAAATAGTTACAGTATAGAAAAAACGACTCACCCCCTTACAAAAGAACCCACCCCTCTATGAAAGCACAAAAAACCCTCTTCCTTAATACATGCACACCCAATCTATAAAATCTAATAAGGTCGAAGGACCATCTTTTATCCACACTTTGGTTTCCGACCATAGCAAATACACAAAGGAAATACTCAAAGCAATGATGCCATTTGGATCAGTTGTTTCCCACAATTCAAGCATTTGATTACCATCTTCAGCAGTCTTTCTCCTGCTAGCTTATCCCACAGGATGAACATTCAAATATCTGATCAAGCATAGAGTCTCATATGAACTTTTTTCTCATCAATAACTTCTTTTAGATTTCAACTCTTCAATCTGTCTCATTGCAGCCTCTAGTTTGGTGTTGATGTCTAAGTTTTCCTGATTTCCATTTCAACCATTGCCTTCTCAATAACTTTAATTCTAGTTTGCAATACCTGCAAGTCTGAATATCCATCTGACACCATGACAATTTGATCTTCACTCAAATCTCAACCCCTTTCAGCACACAGTTGACTCACCGATTTATCATCCTTTTCTTCCAGTGTCTGCTTTCTAAAACTTAGTGAGTGAAAGGGTATCTTTTTCCAAAGCCGATACAGAATCTCTTAGAGCGATGATGATCGGATATTTGCAGCCAACTGAGTTTTTGGTCCTCCATTGTCACCTTCCGATGTGTTAATTATTTCTTCCAGTAGTTCAATCCCGGTACCTATAACTGAGATCCAATTACCAACAGCATTCAGAGGGGCTACACTGATAGCACTATTGTTGGGCTTTGTCATGCTTGAGTGAGCAAAATCCTCTATTTCAAAGGACACAGAGAGCAGGGACCAGAAGTTTAGGAATGGTGAAGAGTATAGGGAAAGCCATGCACGAGAAGCCATTCCAGGAGGCTAAGGGAAAAAACCCAATGCATCAAGCAGGAAATCTGTTGCTCAGTTAGAACTGCATTAAGATAGACAACCCATGTGGAAGTAATTTTTGCAACCCAGTGGACAGATTCACTAGAAAGAGTGGCTTGGTGGATAAGGTAGTGAGAGGCCTAACCTAGAGGCCATTCTCATTTTTCCTATATGTGTATAGCTTCATCTTGATGCTCTCAGGTGGACCCAATGGGTTGCTACCATAAAGAAAATTCTTAGAAAGTTAATATTAACTGCCAATCATTTCAAAGCAATGGACGGATTAATCTTGATGATCTCCACTATGTTATGTAATAGTGGTTTGTCACCAATAATCATTGCAAGAGCATACCTTCACTTTAAAATGGTGAAAACGGTTTGAATATCTCACAACAATCTCCATGTCAACAAGTTCTGATGCCAACTTCATAAAGTTATGACAATCTACACAAATTCAGATATTCTTCATAATCTTTATAATGTTCCCACTACAACACATGCTATCTACATTCATCAAAGCGAAAACCAAAGCCAGCTTCTCACTAAGGTAATACAGTTGCTCCTCTTTCTGCTCATCTTCTATTTCATGCAAGGCCAAACTTATTTGAGGCACGTAACCCAAATCCTTCAATCCCCTAACTAGCTATTCATGCCTGGCGCATATGGCCTCTCTTTCTGGATGTTGTTGGCCTCTAGAGACAAACTCATGTAACAGATTTACAACCTCAATCCAACTCAAACCTGGTTCCTTTCTTACTGTCTTCCCTTCCATCTCCCTGCTTATTAATCTTGCTTCATTAAAATGACCATCTGTACAAAATATGTTTGACATCAATATGTATCCTAATGAATTATTGGGATCCAACTCCTTTACTTTCACTGCAGCTAACTTGGCCAACTTGGTTTCACCATGTTTCCTACAACCACCAAGCAAAGCACTCCAGACCACTGGATCAGGCTCCGTTAGCATTTTAACTATAAGCTCCTTTACCTCAGAAATTCGACCTCGACCTAGAATATCAACCATGCATGTGTAATGATCAGGTTGAGGAGCAATACCATGATTGTTAGACATTGTCTCAAATATTTTAGTTCCTTCTTCCACCATTCCAGCATAACTACAAGCTAAGAGGAGGACAACAAAGGTGGTGCCATCAGGTTGGGCATCCATTCGTGAAAAGAGCTGCAATACCTCCGTACCTTGCCCATGCATAGCATATGCCTTCAACATTGAATTCCAATAAACTATATCATGGGATCCCATTTTGTCAAAAGCTTGCTTTGACAATGCAATGGAGCCGCACCTAGCACAGGCATGAATCAAGGCATTTCCAAGCACAGTGTCCTCCTCAAATCCAACTTTTAGAACATGTGACTGGACAGTCAATGCATGCCACTCAGTTGCAAGGCCAGCATAAGTTTTTAAGACAATGGAGAACATATGATGATCTGGAGCCAAACACTGTCGAAGGAACTGTCGAAAGAGGAGGAGGGCTTCTTCTGGGTCCCGTTCTGCAAACACTGCTATAATAGCAGTCCAAGAAACAACATCTTGATGGCCATCCAATTCCAAGAAGATCCTATAACAATCACTGACCTCTCCTCCTAGCCTAGAATAAGCCTTGACCAAGGCAGTGGTCACTTCAATTTCTGAGATAAACCCAATTTTTATAGTAAGACACTGCAATTAAAATCAACATTCAAAACCATCACCCATTCCACACAAGCAAGACAAAATGCTGACCAGTGTGGCATAATTCCACCAAAGTGCATCTGTGAGAATAACTCAAGTGCTCGATTTTCACATCCATAGACTTGAAACCCTGCAATCATAAAATTCCAAGAAACCAAATTGCGAAACCCCATTGCCTCATACACACTCCAAGCCTTATACACACTCCTGCAATACATCATAATAAGAGCATTCCCCACATAAACACAAGAATCAAAAGAAGTCTTCAACGCAAGCGCGTTAACTGCCGTCTATAATCGTCGTCCCCACCACAAGCACTAATCACTCTGCCAAACGCAAACTCCATTGGCCGGTGCCAAATTAACATCTCCTAAAGACCCTAAAACACCCATCAGGTCGACCATGCTGGGCATACCCATAAACGAGAGCAGTCCAGGAAACAATATTCCTCTCCAGCATTTCATCAAACAATTGGTGGGCAAAGTCCAATGACCCACATTTAACATACACGTTATCAACATGATTAGTCATGAAGAGGTTGAAATCAGATTTAGGGTTGTGTAAAAGCATGTGGCGGTGGAGAGCTTGGCCTTGGGGGAGATAACTGCGGCGGGCGCACGCGTGGAAGAATGCGGCGTATGTGTGATGGGAATGGACGAGTGGAGGTGGGGGAGTGATGGAGTAAAGAGCTTGAGAGCTTCTTGGAGGTGGCCTCGAGAGCAGAGAAGGCGAATGTGGTGGAGAAGATTGATGGCTTTAGAATTCAGGGAAACGCCGGCCATGCTGAAGCCTAGGAAGAAACCAGAAAAAACATCCCCGAATAACCCAAACAGCACCTAATGAATCACAAATTCACAGTACATACAGAGCCAATGAGTTGGGAATTTGAACAAGCCAAATAAATACAACTTTATTTGAAATAAAGGGAAGAAATATTTGTTGCAAGACCTCCACAGGCTTTTAAATAAGAAGTATTGTAAAAATGTCTTAATACTTTTTTGTTTCTTTTTTTCTTTTTAATTTAAGTCCTTTAAAACTTAAATCAAGTTAGTAAGATAATTTTATTTTAATTAAAATATAATTTTGTTTATTTCATGTCAGTAGAAAATTCAACTTTTTCTACTTTTTTCTCTTTTCAATCTTTAATTTGCTACAATTTTTTCAATCCAATTTACCACACAAAATAAATTAAATTTATTTTTTAAAATTTTGGATAGCTTTTTGTTGAATGAAAATCGAATTAAGTGAGAAATGTAGTGTAAATTCATAGAGTTATTATTAAAAAAACAAATATGAGTAAAATAAGTTTTTTTTTTAACTTTTTTCTTTTATTTTTAAGAAAATTTGGATCTAAATCTTTATCACAAATCACATCACAACTAACAATAATCTTCTAGGCTTGCAGATTGTATAATTTATAGTTGTTTGTTACATGACTATGACCAATAAAAATACACTTCTCATTTTTAATTATCATCGAGTTTTTTTGCATTGCATCAAACATATTAGCATATGTTATACAATCAAATACATTTATATGACCCATGTTGAGTTTTCTATAACTCCAAGTTTCTTCTGAGATTTTTACATAGACATTTTTACTAGGGCATATATATTCAAGAAATAAAATGCACAAGAAATTGTTTCGACCCAAAATATTCTAAGCAATTGTTTTATGTTTAACATGCACCTCGCCATATTCATAATTGTTCTATTTTTTTCTTTCTATAATTCTATTTTGTTACAGAGAATACCTTGTAATTAATTGATTCTCAATATTACATTATTTTAGAAATTTGTCGTATTCAATATCCCTATCTATTCTCAAGATTTTGATTATATGCCCATTTTGTTTTTTTTGACATAAACTTTAAAAATTTTGAAATTTTCACATGCATCTGTCTTTTGCTTTAGAAAATAAGTCCAAGAATTCTTACTAAAATCATCAATAAAAGTTATAAAATACATGTGATCTCCATTTGAGAGAACCTTCACTAAAAATAAATTTGAATGAATCAACTAGAGAAACTTTTTAGCTCTCCATGATTTCCTATACAAAAAGGATCTCTATGTTTCCTTCTCAAAACATGCGTTTGACGAACCTCATCTGGAGAATTAATAAAAGGTAGCCCAAAAACCATCTTCTTTACAACAAGTGATTTTAAACTTCTAAAATTTAACTATCCAAAACATGAGGGTCATGACCAATTTTTATCATTAATTATAAGACCAAAGCATGGTAAATTTTCACAATTAATATTTAACGGAAATAAATGATTTTAAGTCATTTGTACCTTTGCTATTAGTATTTTTTTTTATCATCATTAATAGTATAGACGCCTTTGTAAATTCACATATTATGCCTTTTTTTGAAAGTTGCCCTATACTTAATAGATTTTGATGAAAATTTAGAACATATAACACATCATAGATGAAAATTTTGAGATCCATCATTCAATTTAATGGAATTCTTCCCTCTATTTTTAATTGGTATTATTGTGTCATTCCCAAATTTTACCTCTTAATTGAAAGTCTCATCCTACTTTGAATACAACTCTTTCCTAACACATGAATGATTATCATAGTATGTATCCACAAACCATGTACTTCTATTTTCATCCTTTCCAGTGTTACAAGTTGATGACAAGATATCTGATTTTTCACCTTTACCTTTTATAGCATTACCCTGAAAACTCCTCTTATTTGGTCTCTTAGCCCTATATTCTAATTTATAATTACTAGTTTTTTGCAATTATAACATTGGATATGAGATTTTTTATTTGTTTGAGTTAAAGTATTACCTCTTTAACCTTTTTGGTCTGACTTAGAATTTCTTTGTCCTCTATTCTGTCAATTCTAACATTTTTTTTACTTGATTTAAAATTATTTTCAGACTTCTTTTTCTTTTCTAAGGGTTATTTTGCTTCATAGTACTTCTTCCACCTCAATTTGAGACCTTTAATCTAAATGTTATTTATAGGCTTGCAAGAAACCTATTAATTCATTCAACATTGTGATACTAAAGTCTTTCAATTCTTCAATTGTTGTTACCTTGTACTCAAATTGCATGGTTAAGGTTCAAAGAATTTTCTCCATAACTTGGAGATTTGAAATGTTTTCATCATTAGATTTTATTTTATTGACAAGAGCTAATGTTTGCAAAAAATAGTTTGAGATTCTTTTTGTTTTCCCCATCTAAATAAGCTTGAATTGGCTTCTCAAAGTTTGTAATCGAACCTTTTGTACTGTCTTTATCCCTTTATAGATGTTCATAAGAATGTCTCACACACCTTTTACTATGCTTACATTTGCAATCTTCTAAACAAAAAAAAAAAAAAAAAAAAAAAAAAAAAAAAAAAACGATGGTCTTATCAATTTTTTTGCAATTTTTTTAGTTCTTCTTCATCTGAAGAAGTTCGAATTGTCCTTTCAAAGTTTGTAATCAAACCTTTTGCACCTTCTCTACCCTCTTTGAAGGTGTTCATAAGAATGTTTCATACACACTTTGGGTGTGGTTGCATTTGTAATATTCTCAAAAAATAGGTGATTCTATTGATTGATGGATGTGAAGGCATTCAAATATTTATTTTTTGAATTCACCAAATTAATTGTCTTTTTGTGTGTGTGAGAAAGAGAGAAAGATCAAATTCAAAATTATTTTTTCCATTTGGGATTGAATCATATTATTATTGGTTGATATGAAATTTGAACAATAAAAAATAATTTCCCAAATAAAATATGGCGCAAATGTTGTCCTAATCACTTCAGTTTACTAACCATCCCAATGGTTGAACTACCATCTCAACTTGATGTCGAGTATAAGTATGAATAATATTATGTTATGTAAACTATGTTATACTAAATAGATGAACTGTGATGAATGGTAATGGAATTAATGCTCTACATTGCATGAAAAGAATCATAGAGATACTGCAAAATGATAACATTTTAAGGGAAGGCTCAATTTAGGGTCTTGATTTGGGAAAATTTGGAAAATCAAATATTAGTTGAATTATCTTGGTATGAGTATTTTTTTTAAAAGGTTTTTGGTGCACTTCTTACTGTCCTAGGCCTCTTTCTTGAGTTTTCAAGCTCGTACCATTCTATGATACTGAATTATCTCATTTGATTCCATATTTGGTACGTAGATTGAATAAGGTTACCACATGTCTTGCGATACTCCAATATCAAATATTAAGAGTGCATTTGACACTGATTTTGAAAAGTGTTTTTAGTTTTTTTAACACATGAAAACTTTTATCTTCCAAGTGTTATAAAAGTTGAAAACACTTCATAAAATCACTATCAAATGCACTCTAAATTAATAAACCATCAATTCATTTTTTAATTATATTCAACAATCCCAATGTAACATCGTTTATGTCAGTGTAGGTACTGAAAATGAAAAATCATTAGCATAAAATGATCCTTCAACTTCCAACACGAAAAATAAAAAACAAAAGAAAGGAAAGGAAAGAAAAGAAAGAAAGAAAAACCTAAGGAAAAAAAAAACCAAGGAAATATTTTGTTATCAAATAGGTACAATATCGCACTCAAAATTTGAGTCCTTCAAATGTATGACTATGATGGTGTTTGGGAAACTGATTTGATGATTTAATATAACTTAATGATTTAATTTAAGCTATTAAGTATATTAAAGATATTTGATAAATTAACTCAATATTATAATTTAAAGTTTAAAATAAGTTAAGATGATAAGTTAAAAAAATAATTTATTCTTAATTTTACTCTTTTGTCCTATTTGTCTATTTTTAGTGAAAGTTTTTTTTTTCACATTTATAATTCTATGACATTTATGCATCTACAATGTTTTTAACATGAATGTTTATTGTTTAAAATTAATGAACATAAATATTGGTTAAATTTAGCAAAGATAAATATTAATTAAAATTAATGAGAGTAAATATGTTAATTTAATGATTTAGAAAAAAATTAAATTAACTTTATAAAAAAACTTGGAATTAAAGTAAAAAGTAAGTAATAAATGTTAAGGCAATAACTTAAGAATAAGATAAATATTAATTAAAATTATGTGGGTAAATGTGTTCATTAATGATTTAGAAAAATTTTAAGTTAGCTTTTAAAAAGTCAAAATTAAATAATAAATTTTAAATTAATGATTTAAGAATAATTTAACTTAAATCAATCTAAGTTATTAAGTAAAAAATATTAAATTTTAACAAAATCTTTTAAATATGAATTATTAAATAAAAGGACAAAGGAATATGTGTTGAATACAAAAGAAATAAAATTAAGGTGCAAAGAAAATAAGACTTAGTACATAGGATTTAGGTAAAAAACTAATGAGAGTGTTTTGGCCAGAGGAAAAACAAAGACACATTTTAAAACAAAAAAGCAGACAATTCAAATAATACCTTCTCTTTATTTATCATATGCACCTTCTTTCTATTTATCATATGTAGTTCTTCGCAAATTTTACAATGCTTATGATTTTGATAGTATGAGATTCTACTTAAAATTTTTCTACTTAAACAATTTTTTTCCTTTTGACTCATAGGGTCACCATGAGAGCCCTTGTACTTTTGCAAGTCTTCCCCACTTGAAAAAATGAATGTCCCTTTTCCTTTTAGAGATTCATCAAGAGGTTCCATTTGAATCACAGAAAGTACTAGAAAATGAGAATTAAGTCTATTTGGATAGTAGGAAACCCCATGGTTCAAAGTCGTAGTATCGATCACTGACTCAAAGGGTTTTGAGGTGTATCAGTCTCAGTGTATCGACTTGGTATTGGATGATACGTAAAATAAACTAATTAAATTTTTTTTAAAATTTATAAAAATATTATGTAAATTATCTTAAAATGGTACAATTAAATAAAACAAAATTGTCTCACATTTAACATTATTTAAATAGTTATAAAAGTATATGTTGAAAGTTATTTATGATAATGCTAATAATAGAAAATTATTTTATTTCAAATATAATAACATTTTTACTAACAGATATACAATATAATAATCAATTCCATATTGAATGATGAGGGGGATAAAAATCATCATCAGTCCTCCGACGAGTATACAAATTAGAATGGTAATTTTCGTAGTGAGGATATGGTTGAAAGAATTTTTCATAACTCGAATATGTTAGGTGAGATGATTGGCTTGATGATCTATAATCAGGAAAATATGGCTTTGGAGGCTGTTCGAAATTAATACCATATTGATAGTATCCAAAACCTTGATAAGCAATAGTGTTGCTACTAGAAGATTGATCATATCCATAGGAATCACTAGCTCGTGTTCTAGTATTTGAATATCCCTCCAAATGCATCCTTGGAAATCGATCAAAATTATTTCTACTAAAAGTACTGGAAGAGTTATCACAATCTCTAAAGTTGTGACAAGATCTATCATCTACTCCTCTAAAATACAACCTTAATCCTATAGCCAAAGTCTGCAAGTGCTCATCAGCACGATGATAATCAGACCTATGATGATCATGCCCACTCAAATAACATCATCGTTGGGAAAATGTAGTTAGTCTTTCCAAATGCTTTCGTTGTTCAATATCCTTGGTCTATATTCATGATCTGTATCTTATTTGACATAGTAATTTTCATCTCCTTGTGCCCATGACATGTTAGGATCTAATTGACTAACATAATCGCCACCAACGCCACCACATCCTCCACTGCCCCCACTAGTGCCACTACCCCTTACTGCCTCCATTGTCACCATCATCACTATTAGAACTTGAAGAAACTATTCTAGGAGCCTTACCTTTACGACGAGAATCAATATCTCGTTCTTGTGTAGTATTGTTTATATGCCTATTAACTTTACAACTTGCGGCACCATCATCTTCATGAATTGTTTCTCCACCTTCTTCATTAGGAGGGAAAGCTTTATCCAACCAATCCAAATTACCAAATGATAAAATAGACTCCTCTCCTTCTTATATTCACTCATATAATATATTATCATCATTAAAGATATGATTAAGATCAGTTAGATTGTATAAATCTTCATTGTTTCGCTTTTGCATGAAATTCTTAGCCTAAAGTCGCATATTATAGTGCACATAAACTAACTTATGCAACTATGTCATTGCCATATAATTGCATAGCTATGTGTGAATAAATGACTATGTGCTCCAATTTCTTTCACAACCTAATGGAGAATAAGTTTGGCTTAAAATTTTAATAGCAATTTTTTGTAAATGTGGACCTTCGTCACCATAGTTGTTCCATCATTCAACTATAATAAAGAAATGCATACTTATTAATCACCATGATATATTTAACAAAAAATGATGATGATTTCTTATTTGTAATAGAAGTAAATGTATTGAGTACCTCAAAGAGATTGGTTTATTGTTTTTTTTTTTATAAATGCACTTCCAAATTCTCCTTAGCTTTCAACAAATAGTTTCACCTACATCATTAACATTTTTTTTTTTAAATGAACATTACATATACAAAATGTATTATGTAAGGTCACAAATTATTATTATACTTCATTAATAACTTTTACTTGTCTATCCAAATCTAGCTCTAATCTCTTGATAACCTTCTTTAATCCAACTTTAATTTATGGATGGTTGGAGAAATATTTCGAATATTGGAATATTAAATTTAAAAAATATGTTGTCATAAGTTAAATAATGATCAGTTTATAATAATTTGTACTTGAAAAAATAATAAAAAACATATAAAGAATTTTTTTATTACTTGCAACATGCAAATGTTTGTGCAATTGACCTTTCTTACCTTCTATCAATAACTTCCCAATAATTTTCCCATTGTTTGACCAATGCCTTGATAGATAATTTAGCTTTATCCATTGCTTCATAAATACTTGACAATTTCGGCTTTTTATCTTGATCAACCAACTTCAATACTTTGATGAGAGGTTTCACAATGGTTTGAACTTCCCTTGCCTTCTTCCAAAATCGATTAGTTAAGGTTGGATAACTTATCTCTTATACTTCTTCTATTCCTATCTTTATTGAATTCACGCCACTCATTTGTTGTGCACATTTTCTTCAAATTAGCCTCATAACGTATAAGACTCTCAAGTGAAATGAATTTGGTGGAAAATCAGGTTATTCCTGGCCTTAACAAATCTCTATCCTTGGGGAACATTTTCATCAAATTCACTCATTTCAAGCTATTATAAATAAATCCAATGATCATCTTTGCTTAATCTAATGTCTCCTTAATATGCTTCATGCTTCCAATTTCTTCAAGCTTTAAATCAATACAATGGGTTGCATAAGGAGATCAAAACAAATGTTTCCACTTCTCCATCAACAACATACTAACTGCTTTAAAACTTGCCTCATTATTAGTGACTACTTGAACAACATTTTCCTCCCCAACCTTTTCTACAAATTTATCCATAAAGGAAAAGATGTGGTATGTTGTCTTAGGTATATTGGTAGTGTCAACTAAAGAATAATATATCATGCTTTTATCATAATAAATCATGAAATTGATAATATGATTTCTAGTCCTAAAACTCCAACCATCATACATGATTGTGCACCCATATGTAGGTCATTTAGCTTTCATTGTGGTTATATATACCTCAAGCCTTAGTACCTCCTCCTCAAAATATGTATTTCCAATTTGGTATCTTGTGGGACCCTTGATGCTTGGACCTGCTTCTACTATGATATCAATCATTGATTGATAGTAAGGCCCGGTATCAACTACATTATAAGGTATTGCATTAAAGAGAAGGAATTTAGAAATGACTTTACCCACTTTCTTCACGTCTTCAATAGAAAACAAGCTTTTTATTGATTTTTGCTTTGATGGGAACATGCAGGGATTAATTACTTTTGGAGGTATGCTAGCTCTTTCTCTGACACTGAAACTACGTACCAGCCCATGCTTAATCCCAATTCTTGAAGGCTATGAAGAACTAGCACTTTTAATACTCTTGTCTACTTTTTTCAAATAATTCGATGATTTTCTTTCATTTGTCTTCTTTCAAAATAAGTCATACCAACTTTCTTAATTTTATCATCAAAATCAACCTCATTAATTTCATAGAAATTTTCTTCATTTAAGGATCTCAAAAGTCTTTTTTTTTTTCTTTAATTGTGTTTTTTCTTTTGAAGCATTAGACATATGTTGTCTAACAATTTGTGACACTTCTATTGGTACATGTGGACATAATTCCACTTGTTTAGATATATGTGCAATGTGTTGCTTTAATCTTGTTATGCCTTTATATATAACTTTGTTACAATATTTACACTTGGTGGTTCTTCTACTACCACCAATAAGTTCTGCATGTTCGCAACCAATATCATATTTTAGAGCCATTTTGAAATTTTAATCTGACCATATATAAAAGTAAAACAACTAACTTTTCAAATTAAATATATATAAACACATTTATATAAGAATTAAAATATTCAATTTTCCACTCACTTATATGTTTTTTTTTAATTTAATTAAACAAAGATGTTTGTTTTAATAATTAACGATTTCCTAATGTAATTTAATTTTAGAATATTGTAAAATAAAACATCTATATGATGTAATGAAATAAAATTGATTGAAATATAAGTGTCATTTTTCTATACCACACAAACATATATCATTAAATTCATATTATTACCATATAAAAATAAATTTTACTAAAAAACAATAAACATGACCACACGTAAATTTGCCATATTTTATTTTCCACTTATTTATATGTTTTTTTAATAAAATTAAATAATAGTTAAATAAATGAATATTTTTATAAAACAAAATTCTTTTTAAAAAGTTTGTTTTGATAATTATTGATTTCCTTTTGTAATTTAATTGTAGAATATTATAAAAGTAGAAGTATTTGCAATCCAAACAAATCCTCTTTGGAAATGATTTTGAGAATGGTGAGAAAAGCTATATATATATATATATATATATATATATATATATATAATAACATCAAGTGCTTGTTTCAAATTATTATTATTTAAATAAAAGTCATTTTTTTTGTTTTATAATATATTATCAAAAGACTTTTTTTAAGTTTATCTTCCATCAAATTTTGTTTTTTTTTTTTTTTTTATGATTTTTCTTAAAAGTATTAATTTCTTGTATTACACATTAAAAAAGTTTTAATTGTAATCACTTTCGAAAGGACTAATGAAATGATCAATAATAAAATGATCAAATTATATAATCCTTTTTTTTTCTTTCTTCACGTATTTGACTTAAGCTATTTTAAATATCATGTCATGTGATAAACTTTTATAAACAAGCCATATACTTAATGAAAAATAATGTTTATATGTTCAATGGAGCACAAGTTCAAAGAGTAGTTAAAAGAAAAACAAAAAATAAATAAACCAATATTAAAAAAATTAAACAAAAAATGTGAAGGTCCAAAATCCCAAAGGTGCCCTTAAATAGGTTGAAAAGAGGGATACTTGCATCGAGGCATTTGAAAAGCCACACCACCTGTCAACTGTCATGATGATGTGACCCCTTGAACCCTATGCGATGGACACATGTCCTCTTGGCGCCAAAAAATTAAAATTCTCCTCGAGACAACAATAAAATTCTTCCCCTGACCGTCTGGAACCTAGCCAAATCGTGTTGAAAGAATTGAGAGGCATTGTGGGATCTTAACATCCATCTAGCATGATTCCTATCCGTGCAGCATGGATCCTTTCCCATCTTAATAATTGGACAGAGAAATACTATCTAGGCACCATTCATAGCTATTTGGTAGGCATTAATTACTAAAACACTGAATGTTGTACCATTACATCGAGACCATTCAAGAGCATAAATGTCTGACTTTAAAATCCAAAAGTTGTTATTCAATAGGCCAAATATTAGCATTAAAAGCAATTAAAACATGAGGGAAACGTTACAACTTGGCTAAGATAAATAGCCATCAAACATCAAAGCATGAAACAAGTTCCTAAAAAAATTCTTTCCCGTCTCTTCCCTAAACTAACTTAAACTTTAGAAAGACGTGCCCAAAAAAACCATCTGGACATTCCTTATTATAGGTGCGCTCGTCGTTCACTCAAAGGAGGCTAGCTGGATAAGATCACTCAAAGGAGGCTAGCTGGATAAGACATTATTAGTCGTGTACCAACAAGTACAACATGAGTTTTCCTTGCTTGCATAATTAATTGATGCAAGCTTTGAATGTTGATTAAATTTAAACTTTTTTTATGTCTAGTTTATAAGTTGTTTTGATCCTTTGGAGCGTTTCTTTGTAACTTTGCTTGTCTTTGATCTTCATTTTTTTTTTTTTGTGATGACCGATAATTATTCTTTGTTTCTAATTTATCACAAATCTTATTGCTTGTATCTTGTATAATTAATTACAAATTATGGGAAAATGTGAAAACATGGAAAATGTTAAATATGAA
This sequence comes from Vitis riparia, assembly GCF_004353265.1. Lineage (NCBI taxonomy): Eukaryota > Viridiplantae > Streptophyta > Magnoliopsida > Vitales > Vitaceae > Vitis > Vitis riparia. The sequence goes on from NC_048437.1 coordinate 13,992,545, forward strand.
AATAGGGGAATAAAAACATGAGAACGTTCTTGCTTTCTTTCTTCTTATTCTTATTCAACACAACAAAATTGAAATAAAATATTTTGATGTATAAACCTCTTCCCACAAGAATGAAACAACTCTCTTTCTACATTCCTTTGCAACTTGTATTGCCAACACTAAAACTAGAAAGACATATGGGTGAGTCAAATAACCTAATTTTTCAATTTTTTTCCTGAACTTTTTCATGGACAATCAAATTAGGTGAAAAAGTTTATATCTTTTTTCTTATTTTTTTCCTTTTTTTTTTCTTAGCATTTTTCAGTAATCAAACAAAATGTGATATGGCTAAGATGTATGAACACAATAAGATAGGCCCCTTTCTAGATTCTATCTTTTCATCTAATCCACAAAAAAGTGTGCTCCCAGTGAAAGGTAATTGAGTAGCCTAGAAAGAAAAATAATTACTTGTAAGGAAAATAATAAATTTTATTTTAATTATTTCAAAATTAATTTTGAGAAATGCATTGCAAGAAATGATGAAGATGCAAAAAGTTATAAAAAAATAAAAAAAAAAACAACAACAACAACAACAAAAATAGTATTGTATTGTTCCAGGTAATTGGAGAACTGGTCATGATTGTGTGCTCAAAAAACATGGTATTTTACATAGACATTCATCTAAATGAAGATAGGGAAAGAGAAAATATTTTCAATATTTAGTAAATATCAATGTTGTGTATGCAACTAAGATTAATATTCCATATGGTTATGTTATATATATTGCATTAAAGAGGTAAAAATTCATGAAACACTACTTTCTATATTAAATAATACCCCAAGACTTGAACATTGAAAATTTAAAATTCAAAATTTAAGCCTTTCAAAGGCTACTCAAGCTAAAAGCTTATGGGTTTGTTTGACAACTATATTTTAAAACAATTTTGTGTTTTCTAAAAAAAAAAGGAAAATATATTTGATAATCAAAAACCGTTTTCTATTTTTGTGGTTTTAAGAATAAAAAATAGAATGTTTTCAGGGAACATCTTTTAGTTGTTTTCATTTATTTTCTAAGGGTTGTTACAAACATATAGAATGATCAATAAAACACTAGATATAAAAATTATTTCTAAAACATATTTAAAAATATTAAAAATATGTTAAAAATATTTCAAGCTTTCAAACAAATTTTTGTTCTATAAAATATATAAAAAAAAATTCAAAAACTATTTTGAAAAATAATTACCAAATAGGCCCTATAATTCTTTCTTATGAGTTTTCTTCGAACTAGAATTGTTCTTTATGCTTTCTTCCTTTTCTGACATGTTCTCCAAAGAAGATCTATTTGTATTTTTAAAAAAAATATATTTAGTGTTGATTTTTTAGGATTCCTTGGATAACATGTTTGTCTTAGGAGGTTAATGATAAGAATTGGGGTGGGATGATTTTATTTTATATATATATATATATTTGCTTTATTTATTTTAATTTATGGTGGCTTTTTAATTTCTAATTAAGATTCACATCATTTTAAAAGCAAATTTCTCAAATTAAATTAAGTAATTTTTAATATGTTGTCATATTTATTTTAAAAGAAATTAATTAATGAACTATTTCTCAAATTTATTTAATTTAGTACAAAATAAAAATGCATACAAAATTCTACATCATAAAGCTAAATAAATTTGAATGGGTAAAACGACTAAATAATTTGCATGTACTGAATTTTTGAAATTTTGTATGTATAGTTTAATTATATTTATTAATTCGATAATTTAAATAGATATAGAACTTTAATTTATATAGAATTTGTAAATTAATATTAAAGTCCTACAAGGCTCCAAAAAAATTAATATTTGTCAATAATGCATAGTTGTATTTTCTATTCAAGATTTATACATAATTGGATTTCGTATTTAATATTTATATGTAAAAATGCTTTATTAGCTATAGGAATAAATTAATATTTTTAATAATGATTAGTCATCTATTTGAGAGACTTAAAAATAATTTTAATATTATTCGATTATTATATATTTGAGTTTATATTTGTATTTATTGATTAAAGTAATAATAAATTAAATAAGAAATAGATGTAGATTAGACCTATTTTTACCTTATTTGTTTTATTTTATGGTGGCTTTTCAATTGCCAAATTACAATTCATAATATTTGAAAAGGCAAATTTATTAAATTGAATAAATTAACTAATCTTTTTATACATAGTTTAAATTATGATTCATGTTAGAGAGTGTTTGTTTTTTTAGGTAGGAATTGTTTTATTTCATGTTTTTTTATACATAGGAATTGTGTGAAATTAACCATTATGAAATTCAACTATTCCCTAGTAACTCTCATGAAAATCAAGATAGCAATGCATGGCCATCAATAGTGCTAATTTAAAGTATATATATAAGGTGGCTTGCTATGATAAGATCTTCACAAGCTGTAGCAGAGTAAGATTTAGCAACATATACAGATTTGTAACCACATATTTTCATCCTAGTCAGGCCCTTTAAAACAAAGGGTCTCATGTGGGAAAAGGCAAGAATATGCATGTTGCGATTACAAATTACAATAGGTGTTAAGATATATGTACTTTGAGTAATTGAATTAGAATAAAACTCAAAAAATCAGAATTTTGAGGTTATGTTTGGTTCCGGAAAGTTTGAGAGAAAATGTGAGGAAAAAAAAATAGAGAGAAAAAAGTGGAAGGAAAAAAAAAATTTTAAATCAATAAATTATTTGCATTGTCTTCCATTGGTCCTTGATAGGCTTTATTGAATGATTAAGCGTTAGATAAGGAAAGAAGAAAAAGAAGAAGAAGGACACAAGTAGTGGTTGTGGCAATCAAGATGAGACCCAAAAATGAATGGTCTACATGTGATGTTCCCAAAACTAGGGAAAATGCAAGGAAGAGAAAAAGCAAAAGAAAAAATGAAGAAAAATAAAAAATAAATTAAAAGTTGATAAATTATTTTATTTGTTAATTCAAACTCATTTTACTTATTTTAACTAATCAATATAAAGATTAAATAATTTAAAAATGCATAAGTTTCTAACTAGTTTTAATTAGATTTGATTTTCTCTTATATTTTTCATCACGAGAAAATCATTTTTCTTTGCATTTTTTTTCTTCAATTAATATTTTCCAAGAATCAAACATAATCTAAAAAGAACTCCATTGGGCTGTTGAGAAAATGTGAGAAAGATGGTGGAAAAAGGAGGGTTGAAAGTCATGAAATTTTTTAGATTTAAGATTTTTTTTTTTTTTTTTTTTTTTGGACTTTGTAGCTTCTTAGTTTTTCTTCCATGATATAGAGGATATCACAAAAAAAAAAAAAAAAAAGGTCTAAAAACTTAATGCCCAATTATTTTTTATTTATTCTTGACCTTTCATGCATTGAAAGTTTACAAGTTGCTGGATTTTGTTGTGGCATATACAATCAACATAATTAAAAAGTTCATTTTCTAAAGGTGTCATTAAAGCATAAAAGAAATTTAGAAGACGTTTGTTTGTTTTTTCAACTTTTTACTTAAAGCAATTTGTTTTTATATTTTTAAGTTGTTTATTTTTCTACTTTTTCATGACTTATTGCAAACTTTTTGCTAAACAGAAAAACTAAAATATTTGGCTTTTTCTAAATGAAAAAAAGTAACATGTGGATTTTTGTTTTATTTTTTAATGTTTAATAAAAATAAAATATTAAAAAAATAAATAATCTAATACTTAAAACCATTAAACATTAAAGTTCTATTTAGAATTAAGTAAAAAAAAACACTACATTAATATTAAAATATCAATTACTTTTCTTTATCTTGATGGAGAAATTTATGCTTATTAAAGTTCAACTACTAATATTATTTAATATCAGCTCTAAATAAAATATAAAATAATTGTAGAGTTTTATAAATCAAAGAGGACAAGAGAGTTAAATAATACCTTTCTACAAAGGTATCAAAAAGAATCTTTATTAATATAAAAACAAGAAAATACATCCAATGATTCAAAACCATGTATGACTCATAAAAAATTTCTCTAATTTTTTATTCATCTTTTGTGATCACTCTTATTTAACTTTTTGGGCACCAAGTTATCAAAAATCAACATAAAAAATGAATAAGAGTTGTCAATTTTAGCTGACTATACTTGTGTTCGTACTTTGATTTTTCAATATATGTATTACTCATATTTTGATTTTTATCAAATCAAACAATTTCATTTCAAAGGAACAATCATAAAGAGAATTAATTTTAGAAATGCAAAATCATTCAATCATATTTATGCTAATATTGGATAAATAACACAAAAACTATAGTTTGACTAATGGTATTAGGTTTACATATTGGATACACTAATAAATGTTGATATAAAACCCCAAAAAAACAATGAGCAACTGAATGCTCTGATACCATGAAAGGTTTTTGAATAGACCGTAAAGGGAATGAAACTCTTGTTTAATCGAGTGTGTATCAATGTTGCAGGAAGGAGATACATAACGGTGTGAAAATAAATATCTACAAGGCTGATATTTGCATGGAAAGTTTACATAACGGTGGAAGGTATAAAGGAATATAATTAATTTGACCTTGGGCAACCTTCCTTGATTTCTTTAGCAGAATAATATCCCTTAACAAATAAAAGGTAAGAGAGGAGTCTTTCTCTTGCAAAAGTGGCCATAAACTTAATTTGGAAGATTCAAATAGAAAAATTATGAATTGTAATCACCATTAACAACTTTTCATATTTTTAAGGTAGTGAATAATGCCTTCTCATTAACAACTTAGAAAATACATTTTTGTTCTATTTTTTTCTAAATTCAATAATCCATTCCAAATATAAAGCCTTGGATAGGTACTAAGATATTTATAAAAGAAAAAAAAAGAGTTTTAATTTTAGATAGGCCTAGTGATAAGGATCTCCAAATTCCATTAAATTTTGAGATAATTAAAAACAACAATATTAAAATAAAAGCATAAAAAGAAAAAGAAAAAAAACACCTACTCAAATTACTTGACTATGAGCCCAATTGATAGTGTTTTTTAAAAGTGTTTATAACCCTAAAAACATTTGAAAGTGTGTTTTAGAAAAACACTTGAAATATTTTTCTTTAAAAAAACACTTCAAAATTTTCAAATATTCTTAAAATGCTTTTTCCCACTATCTTCCGATTCCCAAGTGTTGAACAAAAGGATAACAAGATATGAAAAATTAAAATCATCTAAATAGCTCCATTCAGATCCTAATGGCTTTATGCCAAACAACTCTATTGAGTCAAAAATGAATTTGTCGAACACCTTAATCATAATTTGTTTTATTTTTTAAAAAAACATTGATATATGATGATTGATGTTTATTTATTAATCCAAACTTTTGTAAATATTTTTAAAAAATTTCTTATAATCATAATTTTTTTTTTTGCATTTTTTCACGATATAAATATTTATATATTTTTTTATAATAAATTTTTTGGGTTTATTATAATATTTTCATTTTTATAATAAATGTCCTTTTTAGTAATTTATTACTATTAAAATCGTTTTTATACTTATACGATGTATCATTAAAAACACTATTAGAATCAATTTTTTAGATTTTCATAAAAACTTTTTTCACCAAAATACTACAAAAGAAAACACTTTAAATAAAAACACTTTAACCAAAAGTAGGGCTAAATTGGACTTTATATCTAATGCACTACAACAATTAATTTGTGGTTAAAAAAGAATATTTTGTTGTAGAAGATTTTGTCACAAAAAATTATTTGTGGTGAGTTTATTGTTACAAATCTTTGAACAATTATTTTTAACCATAAAATATCATTTCTAATAATTTAATAATAACATTTCAAATGAAATGATTGATAGAAACATTTTTTTACTCAACACCAACTTTCTAAATAATAAACATCTCAGTAAATTTGACTTCTTTTGTAAAAAACATATTGAGAGATTATTGGTCAAGTTTTCATTTGTAAAAAACATAACCTAAACATTGAACTTAGAACATGCCTTGTTCACTTATCCTTATACAATCAAATTCTATCTTAAAACACAACCAAACAAAATCAAATACAATTGAGCATCCACATGACTATTGTTCCTTTCATAAGGGCAGGGATCAACTAGAGTAAGATTATTTCCAGGAGAACCTGCAAATTGAGAGAAAACATCTCAGTAAATTTGACTTCTTTTCTCAATCTTCCATGGCTCACTATTGGAACCTAAGTGAAAGAGAACTGTTCATGCTGATAAGAGAATCTCTATTCATGTTCATGCTGATAAGAAAATCAACCAAGTGATTTGTTGATTCTGATGGTTAATTTTCATTGGATATGCTACAAAATTATAAATTTGGGAGCCAAATATACACATTTTAGATAGAACTACTCACCAGCATTAGACAAATGGAGTTGCTACTGTACTTAGACAAAGAGAAGTGTAGGTCCCAGATGCAGGAGCTGAGCCCACTGCTGATCTTGATGGAGCCCCTGCGGTCGAAAAATACCTTTTCTAGCTTCAATTGAATTCTTCTCCATAGCTGAACCACCGATCCTGTTAGCAGAAACAACTCCATTCAATCCATTTCTCAGGTCACTGGGATTGTTGCCTGCCAGAGAAACTACTTCCTTTGATCCTTCATCTGTTCTCAATTGGTTAGGCTGCATTGAAAACTTTTCCTTTCTCTCTGAATTTTTTAAATCTTTAATAAGACAACTTATGTGAACATATGAGCTGCACATCTTTTCCATGATTGCTTTTTATGCACTGTAACTCTAGAAACCTGTATACTCAATAACACAAAATAAACTCAATCAAATGCTTAAAAAATTATATATAAAAACTTGCAAAGGAATGAATACTCATTGCAGAACTTTTAAGCATCAGCTAGAGTAGCTAGTGGTAGTTACCTTTTTGGTTGAGACACCATTTCCAAATGAACTAGGTCCTGTAATGCCAGTAGCATTATCTAGCCAAGCTTGAGTTTTAGCTGAAGAACTGAAACACCAATATGAATGAAGGATGAGAGAGTGAGAGAGTGAGTGAGTGAGTGAGAGAGAGAGAGAGAGAGAGAAGCAAAGAGAAGGGAAGCAAATTACTGAAAGGAAGGGCCATGAATTCCTGTCCCAAGCAACCCTGTTGATGACAAGCCTGGCCATAATACCAGATCTACCAACCAAAAATCAAAGATTAAGGCACGATGAGAATATTAATATGCAGAAGTACATACAAGAGCTATGTTCTGCATTCTAAGCAATCACCAAAAAAATTATGAAATGGGATAATCTGTTCAAGGAAAAGATGTATATAATTTTTCGTACTATCTTTGATAATATGTCTTTGATAGTATGAAACTGCAAAATCAGATAAACTATTAAAGCTTAACAAACCAGAAGCCAAAAAATAAAAATAAATAAATAAAAAAAGCAAGTAAAGACAAAATAAGAGCCTCAACAAGACAATCAATAGTAAATCAAGAAGAGACCTAATGTGGGTGCAGGGCTCTCCCTCGCCTCTGGCAAAGTTGAAGGCTTTGATTCTGATGATTCGCCAACCAATTCACCCTTATTGTCTGTCTTATCATTGTCAGGGAACATTCCTACCAATGTGTACAGGGTCTCCACTGCTTCTTCCTCCTCTTTGGTTATTGTTCCTGAGATGGGTTGTTTCTGAGACCAGTTTGAGCCACCATGCTTCTACAGTAGCAACTCCATTTGTCTAAGTACAAGCGCCCCATCAGTTTTTTTTTTTTTTTTACAAGTAAAGGAGTACTGTATTAAAAAAAGGTATACACGAAATATACATATACAAAAACCAATAGGTGCAAGAATGCACAAAAAACCACCATACCTTATAGGGAGCCTAACCAAACCACAAAATCTATCAAAGAATTAACACTATCCCCCATTTACGCTCTAACCACAAGTGCCCCATTAGTATAACAAACATTGAGGTCTGAGGTAGCAGGTAGATAGATTATGTAAGCCTCTGATATGAGTCAATGGGCTAAGGACTGGGATTTGAGCTAGTAAGGCTAGTTTGAGCTGTTTTGGCTGAATGACCTCTTCTTCAGACTACCTCATGGCTTAGTGTCAGATGCTTCACAAAACCACTTGAATAACTTATGATTTCTTAGTGTGGAAATAATCCTAGGTATACCTACCCTTTTCTGCAGACTATCAGAATTATGCTGATTTTCCTGTTTCTGCATGTAATCTTTTTATTATTAACAAGTATAGTTCTTCGCCCATAACTATAAAAGCTTGCAGGATATAAACTACCATCAACTTCAAAAGAGGAAATGCAATTTTGCAAGAAGCTAGGAAGCAAATCAATCATTCTAGAGTGAGGCACTTGCCCACAATCTCCACAAAAAACTGCCTCAGTAATTGTTTTTCTTCTTTTTCCCTTTTTACCTAGTCAGAACAAGAACAAGAAGTAAACCTATTAGCAAATATAGAACTTCACACAATGTGCTCCACTAAATAATTCTTTTCTTTTGTAGGCAGGTTGGCAAATTTTTGGGGGTAATCCAGAAGAAAAAAAAAGATAAACAGAAGTCAAAAGTGAAGGCCAATAAGAAGATAGCATATAAAGATAAAGGAAAATTAGTTCATAATATGATCACACCTTACATGTAAACTTCACCAGAGTTCACCTTTCTAATCAATATTGAAGAAAATGGTCTATTTTACGCAGAAAATTTGCATGGCTGTTAAGGGAACCATTTTTGAAAGAAAATGGTACATCAGTTGGCTCATATTGTGAAGAAGTTGTTTTGTTCTTATCAAAAAGGGAAAAAAAAAAAAAGAATAAAAAAAAGAGAATATATAGTATTGGAAAATGAAGGGGAAAGAATAGTTCAAAAGCAAAGTCAGCAATAGTACTATAAATTAGATTTTAGAGCAGTATTTGCAAGCCTAGAAGGTTTTTCATACTGTTTGTAACCTGATATAAGAGAAAGCAATCAAAGAAAATAATCATCTCTCTAGCTATTTTGGGTCGAAAATGAAAATGTGAGAAGATGAACAAGGAAAAACAAGCAAGGTTGGAATTACTTAGTAAATTCTGGCCTTGTTGCAAGATAATTAAATATGCAGAATTTACGGCGAAAAAAAGCAGCTTATGTGTGAGTCCAGTTTTAAAGAAAAAGTAAGCTCCAGCATGGTAGTGCTCTTTTTGTCTCTTTTCATTGGAAATAGAATACCAAGTTTTAGGCAGTCATTTGATCAGTGTCTACAATGTAACAAAAATTAAAGCCCACGCTTTTCGTAGCTCAAATTTAAGGTTTAAGCAGTAGTGTTCTTTTTCAGTCTCTATATAATTGACTTGAAACTCGAGCTTGAGCTTGGGCATTACCAAAATTCATGAAGTGAGTCCATTGACCATACCCAAGTTTTATGTTATAAATGAACCAAAACTATAAGGTGTAAGGATGCAATTATCCATCATAAATGGAACAGCATATACAAAATTTTCATTTCACGGCTAAAAATTTTGATGGTTGCCTGGATTTACAGCAAGGTGGTACACTCTATATCAATGGACCAACTGCAATGAACCAAACTACTGTATATCAATGGAAGGGCATGTTTTAAGTTGAGACAAATGGTGTATACCTCATAAGGAAGAGTAAACAGGAATAGGAAGCCAGTAAATATAGTAAGCATTTTCTGCCATTAATATTATTTGTCAATTGTAATTTGAAAAGGAAATAAAAGAATTTGAGTATAACCTATGCCAATCTCCCCAATGCAAAGGATGACATTTCCCTCAACCATACATCTGCAGATTGAAGCATCTCAATCAAAGGTTGCACAAGACCTCTCTGTGCAATATGCACCTGTAAGAATCTAAGATCTCTAAGAAAAAATAAAAACCAGAGAAAATAGGAAGAAAATGAAAAAGAAGAAACAATAACATATATATGATGTGTTATTGTTTTTCGGCATCACTAAACACTCCTTTAGCCCATTCATTTGTGATATTCTGGGCAACACGGCAAGAAAAATAAGGCAAACTGGGGTATTTCGCAAACGCATTTCTCAATTCAGAAATAGAACTACAATTCTAATGAAAGTGACTATGGGAAATGCTTCATGATGTACATTCACTAATGTCTCAAGAAAAGGGTCACTAGTAAATTGATCCTTGTCTCAGTTGAGAAGGGATAAGAAATAGGGGTTTGATACCAATTCTTGATACTTTCTTAGTTTTCAAATAGAGAACATAAATTAGGCCAGCGCAAGGTTTACCAAATCAGTCAACCAAATATGCTGAATTAATTCATCAAATACACACATCATGGCCTAGTTTTTTCCAAAAAAAAAACATCAAGCATCAGTAGACCAATTCAACATAGTCCATTCACAAAATCAATAATTTTGCTAGAAGCATAGGTGCAAGATGGAATCAAGTTCAAGTTAGGCTTGATTTCCCCAAAACTTATGTAGAAGTTTTAACTTTACCATGTTCAGAAGCATCATGGGAGGACTTAAAAGTTGCTCATGACCTTTTTCTGTCCCTAGAGGTAGATTTTGACCCAGATAACTGGGTGAGGTCTTCATCATCATTCATCACTAAAGGAAACTGCACTTCCAGTTTCTGCAGTACCTTGTGATATTCGACAAAAAAGTGAAAAAAAAAAAAAAAGATTGGAAAGCAGAGAGTGGATAAATATTGAACAAGAATGACAGGTAAAAAGGGGGAAAATCCAGACATGGAGATCAGTTGTTCTGCTAAGAAAACTAGAAGAATAAGCATTACCTCCAATGACTGAGCACCTGACATGAACTGTGGCGTTTCCTTGGAGTGCACTGACCTTTCCTTAACCTGTTCCTGCAATAGTTATATTTAGTTACCATCAAATTATATATTTCCTATATAGGCAAGGTATGCAGGCAGCAGGTTCACACCAAGTGTCAGTGAGATGCCAAATGCTACTTCTGCAAAGCAATGTCCTAAAGGGGAAGGAAGAGTGGGGAAGAAAAAGTACATGTAGAGAGATTCCTTCTTTTACTGAAGAAGTCTTAAACCTAACTACTCAAAAGGCAAATAGTTAATTAAATTTTAGATTTAAAATCACTGCTTATATACTTAGTAATACCCACAGAAAGGGAAAGAAATTACCTAGGAGACAATTAGACAACACTCGGAAATATTGAACCCTTACAATAATTAAAAAAGGAAAGAAGAGAATAAGAATAAGCTTCTTGCCTCCAAGCACTCTCCAACTTTAAGAGTGAAATCTTCCTCTTCCAATTTTAAAGGATCTGAATCACGAGCAACTTTACTCTGTCCAAATAGAAAAACCGACCATAAACACATAAGCATAATATCGACATACATCAGATAAATCCACAAACAACTCAAAATCATCTACAATATACTTACAATTGTTATATTCAAACAAATTCAATACCATATAGATGTGGTATAACTAAAAACCAAGCTAAACTATCTGCCATATTGTCACAGAAATTTGAAGACATAATATGGAGTACTTACATGTGTCTCTTCCAGATTATATTGAACACAAGAATAGAAAGACATTTTGTCATCTTTGTTGACAAAATTGTGCAATGCAAGATCCACATCATTGACTGGAAGGATCTTCATTTTTTGCATCAATGAATATCATTCTAAGGGACCCAGAAGTGAAAGAAAGAAAAGACTAAATAACTATACTGCTTCTGTTATCACACCCGAATTTCACTTATGCAAGTCCTATGTGATTCAGTAATTGGAAAAAAATAGAAACTTCACTCTAGTACAGGACAAGTAGAACCAAGCCCATAGAACTGCAGTCCATGCCTGACACCTAGATGTAGCCTACAAAATTCCACATCATCTCTCCTCTGTTGCCATTAAAAACTAATTCATAGTTTCCCAGGATTTCAATTATACTTTTTGGTAATATCAATGGTCTATCAGGGTTCCACCAGAATGAAAATTACCAACTGAAGTGACATAAAAGTTAAGAAAAGGAAAGAAAAGATGAAACATGATGATTGAGTACCAGATTATTCTCAGCAACTAAGGCTTCTATATTTTGTTGATTCAGTTCTTCTGGGCGAAGCCGCTCAAAATCATCAATTTTGGCTGCAGTCCAGGAAAGAAATCACAGTCATTCCGTTTCCATTTAAGGAGTGAAACCAAACATCAATAAAAAGGAAAAATAAAAGGAAAAAAAAATAATTAGACTGTCAGAAATACACTTGTATCAAAGAACAAGATAGATAATGTATGAAAACCAAATTTTAGATTAAGTATAGAAGCACCAGACAAAACCACCATCAATAGACCTCATATCGTCACTAGACATTCTTCTCAGTCCCTTAAATGCTTTGAAATCGCAATAACAAATGAAAAACGCAAAGATAATGCTCTACAGACCTTGTCTAAGAAGAGACTTTCAAACTCTCCTTTGACGGCTTCATTGAGGGGAAGGTCCAGAAGATGAGGCCGCAATTGCAGTGTGTGCTCAATCAAGCTAAGGAAGAACATCTAAACCTAGAAAACGTAAATTTCAAACTGAAAATCAGTGACAGAGGCAGATTATCACAGGAAATTGAACAAAATAAAGGTAAAAAAACTAACAAAATGTCTTCTCGAACTTGTTTTCGCAGTCTCAAGGATGCTCTTTTTTCTGTAGGATTCTTCATTGAGATTCTGGTTGATCTAGGGCTTTAATCTCCGACCGATCAGCGTTTTCGGCAATATGAATATTTCATTGCCCATTGCGCCGGTGAGGTATGTGATTCGTCAACGGTGAGAGGAGAGACCGAAACCAAAGTCGATGGGAGAGAGAGGAGAACCTGAAACAGAAAAGTCATTTCAACAATGTGAAAAAAAAAAAAAATCAAAATTAACAGAATGATTTTAGAATTAAAATTTATTTTAATTTATTGTTCTTAAACAAAAATTCATGTAGAATTTCCCATCAATATTTGGAAGTGGACTCTAATTTGGAAAAAAAAAAATTAAAAAAAAAAATATATATATATATATATATATATATATATATATATATATATATATATATATATATATATATATATATATATATATATATTTAAATATTTGTCACCTGGCATGCTTAAGACCCCTTTTTTTTCTTTAATTATTTAGTGTGAAATTAATATTAAATTAATTCGAATTAGGCTTAAATATAATATCAAAATCTTATAAAAATTTTTTTGCCTCAATATGGTTAAATATAATATTTTACCATAAATATAAATTTCATCTCTAAAAAATGTATTTTTTTGTTGTAAAAATAAAATTTGTTTTAAAAATCTTCTTTTTCCCATAAAAATTTATGGTAGCGGTACATGAAATTTGTTGTAGGATTGTTTGGAACATTTAATTATTTTAAGTTTATGTTTGTTCTCGAAAAATATTAAAGAAAGAAAATGATTTCCACATGTTTGGTTGTGCTGTAAAAAATATAAAAGAAAATAAAATATAATTAAAACTAATTAGAAATAGCAAGATAAAAATAATTTATCAACTTTTAATCTATTATTTATTTTTCTTCATTTTTTCTTTCTTTTTACTTTTTCTTTGTTTTTTTCCCCCACATTTTTCCTCAATACAACTCTTTTTTAACTTTAATCTCATTAATAAATGGGTTAAGTTGAAGAATAACCCGTTAACATGATTCCAACTTGTTAATCTCCTATCAAACTATGTTAACATAAATCTAAAATTTTAAATATATAAAAATATTATTTTTAAAATACTTTTTTTTGTTGCTTTAACTTTCAAGTTATATATATAATTTTTAATTAACTTAGTTGTTTAATTTTAGTTACAAAACAACCACCCCTAAAAGAATTATTTAATAAAATATAAAATATTTAAATAAAATTAAATTTTATTAAAAAAATTATATAGAATATAAATTAATAACTACTCGATGAAATTTTAAAATCTAAACATTTAATAAATCTCAAAATCAAATGGAAGATATCGACCTCAAAAAATATTTACTAAAATATCAACTACAAAATACAAAAAGACCATTTTTTAGAATTTTTTTTTATAATATATATTAGGATTTAAGTAAAATTAATTTATAAGCATTAAATAAAATTAAAAATAAAATAAATAAATATTTTACAAAATCCATTTAGTATCTATACTTATCTAAGTTGGATACTTTTAACTTTTAAAATTTGAATATGGTTTATGGTTCTAAATTCAATAATTTATTTCAAAGATTAGCTAGAATAAATATTCACATATTTTTTAAAAAGGAAATTTTTTTATTTTGGTATAGTTAAGAGTAAATAGTTAAAATCAAAGCTTGAAAAGGGAATAAAAAAGAAGGGTGTCATTTAAATGACTTGAACATATCTAATAACACATTCAACCTCCCAAACATATAACAATATTAGAAGTTGTCTTGATACTTCTTTTTCACTAATTCTAATAAATATTTTAACCTTAAGGCTATGTTTGGTTCTATAAATTTTGAGGGAAAATGTAAGAGAAAGAAAATAAAGAGGAAAAGTGGAAGGAAAGAAAATAAAAAATAAATTTAAAATTAATAAATTATTTTATATATTTTTTCAAGCTCATTTCACTTAATTTCCTTTATTATATAAAGATTAAATAATTTTAAAATGTATAAATTTCTAATTAATTTTAATTATATTTATTTTTTTTTTTTTTAAATTATAATGAAACTAAACATGAGAAAACCATTTTTCTTTGCATTTTTTTTTCTTTCCTTGGTACTTTCCAGAACAAACATAACCTAAGTAAATGAAAAAGAGAGAAGATGTACCTTGGCGGAGGGAGCTGGAAACTAGACATGTTTCATCTTTTATGATGTGGGTAATCCTCTGTATCATCATGGCTTCTTTTGACATTGAATAGTTGAAGGCTCTGTTGAGGATGATCTTGGGCTTTGTTATATATGAGATGGATCCCACAACTTTCCACTTGGGCGCCACGCCCATAAGGGCCGTAAAACCTAGCCTTAAAGTTGTTCCACCTATTGGATCGATACTTACTTGAAATGGCAATATGAGGATGTGCAATCCTTCTGGATCAAGACATGATGTGCAATCCTTCTCAAAGCCCCAAGG
Organism: Vitis riparia; assembly: GCF_004353265.1. Lineage (NCBI taxonomy): Eukaryota > Viridiplantae > Streptophyta > Magnoliopsida > Vitales > Vitaceae > Vitis > Vitis riparia. The sequence goes on from NC_048437.1 coordinate 14,007,622, forward strand.
CCAAATTGAAACACCATTAGTAAAGCATTTTTTACCTTCTGGACTAAACCATATGCGATGCATGTATTCAAACCGATTTCCATGGGACATCAACAAATCCAATGTTGGATTAAGTAAATCATGATCATAATCGAGTGGAACATGATGGTAGAATAAAGCAAATCCCAAGAAGTTGTTATCTTCGTACCAATTCTTTGGGAGATCTATTGTTATTTCACTTCCCATACTCTTATGACTTATCCACTCTGGTATTCCTCTACTTCCTGGAATAACAACTCTAGTTTCACAGTAGTACTTTGAGCGTGTTGGGCATTCAAAATCCTATATAAAAATAGCATGTAAATTTCATGCCTTCCTTAAAAAAATAAAATAAAATAAGTGCCATATGTAAAATTCATACCTGAATTTGTGATTTGAAGCAGTTGAGAAGAGAGGACCAGAGTCGATGCATTGGATCACTTGATAAAGTTTCCAGGCATGGACAACCATGTGCTCCTATCCATCTTAAACTTGATTGAAGCTCTGGAATTTCTTCAAGCACCGGACAATGATTCATGCGAAGGATATCTAGCTGAGAAAGTTGAATGATGCCAACAGGTATGCAACGAATATTGTTTTCACTCACATTTAACGATTCCAATGAGAACAAGCACCATAAATCACTAGGGATTGCTCCTTCCATCAAATTGCAACCACCTACATCTAGTTCTTTTAAGCAACGATGTAGGCTTCTCAGACTGTCGGGCAATTTGTGGAGCTTTCGACAGTTACGAATAAGAAGAGCATGAATAAGACACGTCAAATTACCAATGCTGTTTGGAAGAGTCTCAAGTTTATCACAACTGCTCAATTCCAAGCGTGTAAGACGTTTTAGACGTTCAATTGATGATGGTAGCTCTGTTATAGCCAATTGACGTAAATTAAGGTATGTTAAATGTTCCAAATCTTCCGTGATCTCCGAAAAAATCTCTAGATTTGAACAACCATCGAGATGGCAGTATCTCAGGAATTTCAACTGACAAATGCTGCTTGGAAGACTCCTCAAATTTTTGCATCCTCTCAAACTTAATTCTATAAGTCGGGTAAGATGACTTGTCCAGCAGGATAATTCTTTAATAGTAGTATTTTCTAGAGCAAGATAAGACAAATTTTCCATATTCTTTTGGATCTCAGGGAACTTCTCAAAATTTGAGCAATTATCGAGTAACAAAATTTCAAGAGCCTCTAAGCACTCAAGGCTGGTTGGGAGTTCTTTAATACCACCATGAGATAATCGAAGCATCTTTAAATGTCTCATATTCACAAAGAAAATATCAAGGAATTTCTCAAACTTTGAACACTTTGAGAGATTAAGAGTTTCAAGATATATCAAGGACCCAATGCTGCTTGGGAGTTCTCTAATTCCACTCTCACTAAAATTAAGCACCCCTCAAAAATTTCATCTAAGAAAATGTGCCAATAGATGAATGAAGTTTGCTGAAGCTTACACAACCGTGAAGATTAAGTTTCTCCAATTTTGGCATTCTCGAGAATTCTGGTATTTTGATGAGCTGTTGTGAGTTACTTAGATTAATGAATTTCAATTCTGCAAGGCACTATAGTAAAAGACATTTTTTTAATAAAAACCTTCCAAGAACTTGAAAATTAGCATAAAAAAAAAAAGAAATTAAATAATGATCATACCTTGTCCCCTTTCAAAAGTGTTTTTATGTTGCTAGACTTCAAGATAATTGCAACAAGCTTCTCTCCATAAAAATTCGAAGGCAAAGACTCTAAACCATCCCAATGAAGATAGTTTAAATTATGAGGAAATTCAAAGCCTTTAGGAAGAAGCATTTTGTACTCATCACCATGACTAGAATAGACTTTGAGAAACCTAAGGTTCTTCATCTTGGCAAACACTTTCTTCATCTTAGCAAATATGTTTGTAGTGAACCATATTTCTTTTGATCTAGACAAGTCTAGAGAAATGGTTTCAACATTTTGCATCCTCTGTAAAACAAGATTGAAGAATAAAGAAAAAGAAAAAGTAAAAATCCTAACTTTTTAAGAAAAAAATATTATTAAATCTTTTATCTCCCAAAAGAGCTTAAGTAAGCTATTGAATTTAAATAGTTGGTTCTTACCTCTTCACTTATAAACGCACGATAGATATCATCCGGATTCCATAATCTGCTCCATTTGCTAGGGTCTTTGGGATGTTGTTCACGGACAATTTCCCTACACATTTTCTCGATCAAACCATGCATATATATCCTATTGTGTGAAATAGTTATAAGACATTTCTCCTATAGAACTCTTATATTTGTTTCACCATACAACTCACACCTGTCCCATATTTTTGAAGCAAAGTCTCTATCTTCACCTTGAAAAAAACAAGCAATGTCAAGGAGTATCGTCTTTTGTGTAGGGTCTAATCCATCAAAGCTTATTTTAAACACATTTTGAATTTCCACTTTAGGTTCTTTTTCCAATTTGTGTAGTTCACTTTCCCATTCATGTATTGTCTTGCCATATAAAAAAGAACCCAAAACTTTCAAAGCTAATGGAAGACCTTGACAATAATATATCACATGATATGAGAGAATTTTAAAATCCTATTTTGGAAGATTTGGTCGAAAGGCATATTGACTAAAGAGCTCAAGTGCTTCATCGGATTTTAGTCCTTCAACCTCATATAGGTAATCCACATTAAGCTTAGTTAGCCATCATTTATCTCTAGTTGTGATGATGATTCTACTTCCTTTACCATACCAAGAATGATCTCCAACTAAAGATTCTAATTGGTCCAAATCATCAACATCATAAAAAACAATAAGAGCCTTTCGAAAGAAAAGACTATTTTTTATCACATTGGCTCATTCGAGAGAATTGCTTACCTTTTTATTTGCTCCCTCTAGGATATCATTATGAAGTTTATTTTGCAAACGAAGTAGACCTTTATTTTTGTAAACCTCTTCGACTTTTTCAAGGAAGCTACTACATTCAAATCCCCAAGAAATTTGATTATATATATATATATATATATATCCAACAATGGTTGTTTTACCTATTCCGCCAATTCCACATATCCCAACCATGCGAACATCATTTGACTCCATACTCAATCCCAAACTTATTTTTCTAAAATGGGAATCCATTCCAACTAAATTATCCCCAACAAACAAGAGTTTACAATTCAAGCTATTGGCGATGGTGGTAGTAATATAGTTGATATGCTCTGATTCATACCTAGTAGTTATGAAATTAGAGAAGAACACATGGTGAGATGAACAATAAATGGTAAGAAACATCAAGGTAATTTGATGATTTTTGGTATCCTGATGACAACTGAAATTTCATTACATATTTAAGCACTTTTTTTTAGTATCATGTATGCAAGGAGGAAAATGTTGGGATATATCGACGATATATCGCTGATATATCGTGTATCGGGAAGGGTCAACACGATATTTCGTGGAGAAAAATCAGAAGGGAGATATTTATGTAAATATCGCCAAAATATCGGCGATATATTGGCAAAATATCGGTGATATATCGGCAATATATCGGAGATTTTTTGAAAAAATCGCCTTTGGTGACAAAATATCGGTGATATATCGGCGATATATTGGAGATATATTGGAGATATATCGCTGATTTTTTGGCGATATTTCCCTTCCTTCATGCAACGTGATCTGACGGCCCAGATCACGCCCTTGTTGATCCGACGACCTAGATGTGATTCCAATGGTAATATGGCGATCCAATGGCCAGATTTCTCATAGTTTTTTATCCAACGGTCAAAATTGATTTTCAACAGTAAATTAATGTTCCAACGGCTATTTTGGCCCAAATTTCTTCTATGAATAGCCCAAATTTCATCTATTTCATTCATTTTTGCTTTCATTCTTCATTTGCTCTCTCATTACTCCAATTTTTATTAAGGTTGCTCAATTATTTAATCATTTTAAGGTACATTTATTTTAAATTGTAATTAATTTTGTTTGAAATTATAATTAATTCATGTATTTTCAATTAATTAGTATGTTTGCAATATGGATGATTTAATGCTATTTTTACATTCAATTGTAATTAAATTTTATATTTTATTGAATTAACTTAGGTTAATTTGATTATTTAATTATAAATTGATATGTTTATTTTAGATGATTATTTGTGATTTATTTTCATATTTAGAATTAAATTAAACTAGTTAACTTAGCTAAATTATTTAATTAATTTAATTAACATGAACTAGTATATTTTGAATATGAAATATGTTTATTTAATGAATTTAATGTGTACAAATTATTGATATTTAATGAAATGAAGTATTTTATGTGACTTTATAATGAGAACAATTACAAAATTAACATTTCTTATAGATCGACATGATATAATTACATTTAATATCGCAAATTATATCATATATATATATATATATATCAAATTTTTCAATAAAACAACTTTAAAATGTCCATTATACTTCTAATTATATTATTATGAGGTTTTCCTTGCATTTCCATAAGTTTTTAACAATTTTAAGTCTACCGATATTTTTTTCTAGAATATCCGCCGATATATCTCCGATATATCTGATATATCTGTAAAATCGAAGTACCGATATATCCGTGATTACCGATATTTTCATCCTTGCATGTATGCAAGTCAATGAAAAGAAAAATCAAAACATGAAGTATATATACTTTTACTTAGTTAACTTTCTATTAAAATTACCCTATTTTTTTTAATTTAATTCACTTATAATTTAAATAAAATCTTTATAAAATAATTTTATTTGAAAGAGCTTCAAACATTTTATATAAAAAATTTGTTTGAAAATATTTTTTAATATTTTGTTTCAACTATAAAGATTATTGAAACTTATACTTTATCAAATTAATTTTCTAGTAAAAATTATTTTGTAAAAAATTAAAAATTTACTAAAATTTTTAAATATTTTATTTATTTGAATTTTTATCTAGTCATGCCTATAATTTAGTCAATTAGATTTTGTTAAAATTCTTTCGTAACATTTGGTTATATTATATGATTTTAGTTAACCCTATCATTAACAAGTTATATATACAAGCCTTTTAAAATATGAAAATATGTTACCATTGATTTAATTTAAAATTTTATAATTGAAATATAAAAATATGTTAATATTTATTCAATTTAAAAATTTGTAATTTAAATATCGCTCTCTACTCAATATGAACTTCTAACTCCATTAGTGACCATATAGTTGAGTTTCATAACTTCTACAATTTAATTATTGTAAAATAAAAATCCAACCATTAGATGCATAGAATTAAAAATGATACGATAAAAATTATTAAGCATATGCTAAGAATCAAGAATGACAAAATGGGAATAATGAAAGAAATGCATAGAATCAAAAATGAAAAAATGAAAATAATTAAACCGATATATAGAATCAAGATAGAAATGTGATCCATATTTTCATAAATTAAGAGCAATCAAATATTAATAATATTTTATTATCTTAGTTTTAAGATATAATATTCACTTCCCTTAATTTTAGGATATTTATTATTCTTTTTTTGACCTTAATAATATTCAAGGTTTCCATTGCCAAATTTATTAAACTCTTCACTATTTTGGACCTTAATGGTTTATTTGTTTGTTATTAATATGTTGTATCGTGAATTGATTATGTTTCTCTAAGATGTTTGATTTTACATTTAAATCTTTAAATTGGATATTTAACATCTTTTATGGAACCATCCTGGATAGAATTATGAAAACCTGAAAGTTTTTCAATAACCTAAAGTGGACATCAATTATGTAATTAATATAGATCCAACAATTTGTTTAACTTTATAGAAATTGATTTTACTTCTAAATTAATTTCTAAAAAGTTGTGTTATTTTATTTCAAATCTTGTATGGGAATGCCTATTTATCAAATTATGAAATACTAAAAAACATAAAAATAAAAATAAAAATAGAAAAAGAAAAAACAAACAAATGGCAAGAAGAACTCATGGTTAAACCTAAACCATATACTTTTGATAATTTCTTTTTCGATTTGTTGATGAAATATTTATATTTGGAATCATATGGATTTCGAAATATTCAAGTATGAGGCATGTGTGTCACGAGATTATTAGTCGTGCATCAAGTATTCTAAATAATCAACTAATTTATTCTATTTCAGAAAAATATAAGCTAAAAAGAAGATATTAAAATTACCCCTCCTTTACATGCCATCCAGAAAGATTGCCTGCTTCAGTCAAGGCCTCCCTCCAACTTTGTACCTTGTTCTTCCAATTTTCTTCATACCTGGTGAATGCTTCTCCAAACCTCCCTGTTTGTTTACGTATGTCCGATGGATCCACAATAGAAAATTGGCAATACTTTTTGCCTATATTCCTGTCTGCACTCCATGATCTTTGCAAGCTCGTCTAGGCACCATCTTGAATCAGCATAAGTTTTTGAGAAAACAATAATGGAAGATCTTGATTTTTCAATATCATTTAGAAGCTCTGGCGCAATTTTTTCTCCTCTCGGAAGTTTGTCATCTCTGAAAGTTCTAATGCCTTTTTGAACCAAATCGGTATAGAGGTGACCAGTGAAATTGTTGCGGGTGTCTTCCCCTCTAAAACTCAAGAACACATCATAAGTCCATCCAAGGTTGGAAGGAGAAGAATTAGACGCCATTTGAGCGCTTGTGGAAGCCATTGCCAGCCAAGCTGCGTATATGTCAAAACTATAAGACAATCTTCAATTGAATTCTGCCTCTGTGAAAGGTGTTGCAAAGGTAAAATATTTAAGCTGGAGAAAAAAGACAGATTCTAATCTTAATAGCCAGTGAGAAAGGAATCATAAAATTAGAAGATGAGGAATGAACCAAGAAATGCGGAGGAAGGAAGGTGGGTTCTCTAAAAGTCTAACAAAATAACCTTTTTCCTTTTGCTTTCACACTCTTACCTTTTGCCTTGGCATTCATTGGGCTCTCTAAACTTTTTCCCATTATTCATTTCAAAAACGTGGAAGTGGAAGTGGAAGTGGAGAGAATACTTTCTCCTTTTTTTCTTTAATTTAGCCTTTCAATTTGGGTTTAATAAATATTTTTTAAACTTTTATGATAAAAGTGTAAAAGATTTAATTTTAAAACAAAAATTCGTGAATATAAAAAATACTATTAGCTTTGGAACTTGAATTTTTTTTTTTTTTTTTTTGAAAAAATTCATTGGTTTCATATCTAAACTACACAATTTTCATCTTCTAATTTAAACATAAAAAATAAAAAATAAAAAAAATTGTGAAAGTATTGAAATTATTTTTGTATTATGGAAAAATTATGGAAGAAAATGAAAATAAAATATTTATTTATTCATTTTAAAATTTTATTTAATAAAAGACTTCAATTACACTATCAAATAAACTCCAAAATTTGGAAGGAAAAAAAAAAAAACAAAAGTCTTTGGATATTGTGTCACTTTTGTGTGTCTTATAAAAAATTGAATTAATTAGTTAAAAAGGGATGAAAAAAATCTTCAAATTTGTGAATGTAACTCTTCTCATGTTTTAATTTAAGAGGTAACCCTTTTTTTTATTTTTATATAAATATCATTTATCATTCCAAGTATTTACTTGTAGGTTTTAAAAAAAATAATTATTTTTACAAGAGAAAACGATGACTTTTTTTTGTCAACACAAGACCAAAAAGGAATGAGGAGTAAATTTAAAAAATTGGGTTTCAATAAACTTTTTAATCAAATAACTCGGTTAGAATGTACTTTTCCTTTCTCAATTATTTCTCATTAGCTGTATCCATTTACATGAGCCAAGACCCTACCTCAATCATTAAGCCAATTCTTGAAGCTTTCCTTTACTCTTTTACATTTTACTTTTATTTTTCTTATGTTTGGTATTCAACAACCAACACTTTTGCTTTTGCAATTTTTGGTGTTATTTTGTACATTATTTTTCCTTTTACTTGTTCTTTTCTTTAATTTTCTTTTTTTTCCCAATTAGTATAAAAACTAAAGTGTAAAAAATAAACATATGTCAAATCTTAGTGGCTAAATTTAATTAGGTCATAAGACCCTTGAAGGTATATTATTCTTCTATTTGAATAATATATATATATATATATATATATATATACCCACTATTAGATAGAAAATATGTCACCCTCAATCAATAAATAAAATGAAAAATTAAATTTTCTTATTAAAACATGAAAATCATAGAAAGAGATTGATTTAAAAACATATGCTAGTATTAATTTAGAAAAATTATTTTGAAATTAAGAAAATCTAAAAATTGTTTGATTATTTTCCAAAATTAATTTTATTTTCTTATAGTTTTCCTTTTTATTTATAAAAAGATTATCTTTAATTTATAAAATTGTATAATATTATTATAAAATAAAAATAAATAAATAATTGAATGTATAACATTTTCTAAAAGTAAAATAATAAAAAATGACTACCACGTACAAATATTTTTTTCGTTTGAAGTACTCAAAAAGAAAAATAAGAAAAAACTACAATGAAGAAATTATATATAATTGGTATCATGAAAAAAAAATGTCAAAGAAAAATGGTAATTTTTAAAAATATATTTTTAAAATATGACAATTCAAAAAAATATTTTTAAATGTAGGAATAGTTTGCAATAATCTAATTAGAAATTGCAATGTAAAAAGATAATTTTAGATGAATTTTAAAGTTATTTTTTGAAAAGCAAACTTCAATATTTAACCCAAAGTTGTCTTTCTAAAAGATAACTTTCAATTAATGTCTTGAAAAATATTGTAGATTTGGAAATAGTTTTGAAACTATCAAATTTTAATAAATATTTTAAAAAATGTTATTTTTTCCAAAATCCAATGAACAATCAGTATTTTACCATTGTTGTGAGGAAGATGCAAGACAATTTTTGAGCCTTTTTTAAAGTAAAAAGAAACAGTGAGAGTTAGGTTGACCTTTTGTCATCTTGGAAAATTATAAGAAGGAACATACTTTGTTGACCAACATAGGTGGCCTCTATTTTGGCTTCCTTATACATTGTTTTATGGGCTATGTGAGATTATTGTTTATTTTGAGTTACATCTTAGATGAGTTATATCTTTAATAATTAGAAAGTTTTTCGTGGTGTTATAATTTTCTTGTGGATGTGATACAAAGTTTTACTCATGTTATATCATTATATCATAAATTGTTTTGAAAATAAATAGAAATAAAATTACAATTTTTTTAGTTTCTAATATGGTAAAATAAAGACACTAATACCATAATTCTTATAACACGTGTTTGCAAAAGTTAAATAAAATTATTACTTATTCTATAGAATAAATATTTAAAACTCACGAGAAGGACCATTAGCATTTTAAAGTCAATAAATCAACACATTAAAGATCATTCAACCTTTTTTGTGTTTTTGCAGTTGGCATATTGTCTTTTGATATCAATTCCTTTTCATTTGTGGTTGACTTCAGTACAAACAAACCAACACTAATTTTGCTTTTACTTCTACCTTTTCATTTGTGGTTGACTTTAGTACCAACAAACCAACACTAATTTTTCTTTTACTTCTATTTTTTTAGGAGTCAAGGTCTTTCCATGATTGTTCTCTACTTTTTACTTTTCATTTTCCCATTTTCCCACTCAATAACAATGTCTTTGATAAAAATTTGCTTGAGTTTCCAAGTAACCTTCTCATATATATGTTCTCAAAATTCAAATCAAAATACAGGGAGTAATTTCTTATTGATGTTTACCATTTACATAGTCCCTCTTTTTACTCTCAAATTATTCAAAAACTAAGGTCACAAGAGAAAATTTATATAAATAGGTTCTTAAAAAAAATTATATAAAACAATTATTAATGATTTTTTTTTCTTTTTTTAAAATACTTATTTTTTAATACCAATACAAGATCAAAACTAAAAGAGCATCTAGACATGCCTTCTTTACTAGTATTATGAAATTCAAAATCTCTCTACTCAATATATTGAGGCCTCTCTAGAAAATTGTGAAAGAACATTTAACTAACTACTTGGTGAAGGATTTATATGATTAATAATTCAAGGAGTGGAAAAAATGAGTACCATGACTTAAATTCAAGGTAATAGGTAGAATGTAACTACAAATAAACTTATATATTATATTATACCCAACATAGGTATACCACATAAAATTTCCGCAAAAATTTCAAGAAATTTAGCTTAAAGGGGTAAGGAAACATTGAGTTTCTATAATTTTTTCATGAAATTTCATTCAAAAAGTGGTAATGATAAGAAATCAATAAAGTTTAAATCCTCAAATGTACCTTTACATTGAAGGACTCATATTGTTGGACAATATTATCCTTCTTCTTAATTATTTCTTTTTTACTTTAATATTTTCATCAATTCTATGTGACTAGGTAGAGGATCTCACAAAGTTTGTTGAAAGAAGATAAAGACTCTCTCAATCTTCTCAAGTCACCCATAGGGTCCAAGCAATAATGCATACAATAATTGATGAAAGTGAAAGATTCAAAAGAGCTTTATAGAGAGAGAAATTATACCCTTTTTATGTTTATATAATATGGAGAGAGAAATCAAGCTTCACTTAGTAGTAATTTTTTTTTTTTTTTATCTATTACAAAAAAAAAAAGGATATCCTATAAAACTATAGTATACTTTTACATCTTTTATTACTTTTAATCGTGTAGAGTCTATATGCACAAATAGTCAAGAATGACAATTAATTATATTTTTTAAAAAAGAAATTATACCACTATTTATTGCAAACTAATTTATAAAGATTGATATTAGTGGATGGCAAATAAACTAGTCCTCCTATCATCTTCAAAATTGTATCTTAGATAATTAAATTAGTGCCACAATTACTAAATGAAAACGTTTTCTTTCTATTTTTTTTTATGAAATAAAATAAGAAAAGCATTTTTATTTCAATTTATTTTAATCCTATGAAATGATTGGTATATGTGGTTCATCGCTTTACGTAACATGTATTTAAAGTGAATAGTTTTTTTTTTTAAAAAAAAGATAAGTCTTACTCTTCTCTTATCTTTTTATCTATCAATATAATTAAACTTTTTTTTTTCTTCTTTCTTTATTTTATTTTATTTTTATTGCAAGTTGTTTTCTTTCTTTAGATGAAGTGGTGTGTCCCAAAAGACTTTGTAAGACTAAAGATCTTTTTGGTTTTTTCTTCACCAAACACTACAAGTAGTCATATGCTTTAGATAACATGTATTTAAAATGAATAAATTCCTTTTACAAAAAAAGAAAAAAAAAACGATAAATCTTACTCTTCCCTTATCTTTTTTCTAATCAATTTGATTAAACATTTTCTTTTTTCTTTTCCCATTGCAAATTGTTTTATTTCATTAGATAAAGTGGTATGTCCCACACGGTTTTGAAAGGCCAAAGACCTTTTTGGTTTTTCCCTTACCAAACACCATAAGTAGCCATGTGTTTAGACAACATATATTTAAAATGATTTTTTTTTTGTTATTTTAAAAAAAGATGACTCTCACTCTTCCCTTGTCTTTTTTCTAATCAATTTGGTTAAATAATTTTTTTTCCCCTTTTTCTTTTTCCATTGCAAGTTGGTTTCTTTCATTAGATGAAGTGGTGTGTCCCACACGATATTGTAAAACCAAGGACCTTTTTGGTTTTTTTATTACCAAACATCATAAATAATCATGTGCTTTAAATAACATGTATGTAAAGTGAATATTTTGTTTTTTTTAGAAAAAAAACGAAATAAAAGATAAGTCATACTTTTCCCTTTTCTTTTTTTTTTAATCAATTTGATTAAACATTTTTTTTCCATTGCAAGCTGTTTTCTTTCATTAGATAAAGTGGTATGTAAAGTGAATATTTTGTTTTTTTAGAAAAAAAATGAAATAAAAGATAAGTCATACTTTTCCCTTTTCTTTTTTTTTAATCAATTTGATTAAACATTTTTTTTCCATTGCAAGTTGTTTTCTTTTATTAGATAAAGTGGTATGTCCCATATCGTTTTGTAAGACCAAGGATCTTTCTGGTTTTTTATTTACCAAACACCATAAGTAACCATGTGCTTTAGATTAACAAGTATTTAAAGTGAATATTTTTTTTTTAAAAAAAGATAAATCTTTCTCTTCCCTTGTTTTTTTTTTTTCTAGTCAATTTGACTAAACATTTTTTTTCCATTGCAAGTTGTTTTCCTTCATTAGATGAACTGGTTTGTCCCACACAGATTTGTAAGACCAAAGACCTTTCTAGTTTTCCTTTACCAAACACTATGGTTATGTTTGGTTTTTGAAAAATTTGAGAGAAAATGTCAGGAAAGAAAATAAAGAGGAAAAATGGAAAGAAAGAAAAAATGAAATAAAATAAAAAATAGATTCAAAATCAATAAATTATTTTTATATGTTTCTTCGAACTCATTTCACTTAGTTTCCCCTATTATATAAAGATTAAATAATTTTAAAATGTATAAATTTTTAACTAATTTTAATTATATTTAATTTTCTTTAAAAAAATTTATGGTAAAACCAAACATGAGAAAACTATTTTCTTTCCTTAGTACTTTCTGGGAACCAAACATAACCTATAAGTAGTCATGTGCTTTAGATAACATGTATTTAAAGTGAATGATTTTTTTTTTAAAATAATAATAAATCTCACTCTTCTCTTGTCTTTTTTTTCTAATCAATTTGATTGAACACTTTTTTTTGTTTTTGTTTTGTTTTGTTTTTTTTTTTTTTTTTTTTTTTTTTTCATTTTTTCATTGCAAGTTGGTTTCTTTCATTAAATGAAGTGGTATGCCCTACACAGTTTTGTAAGACCAAAGACCTTTTTGGTTTTTTCTTTACCAAACACCATAAGTAGCCATGAATATTTGTCACTCTTTATTTCCAAGATTTAATTCAAAATATGTTAAGAAACCAAAAGCTTATACATAATATGTTCTTTTGTCTTTTTCTTTGATATTGGTATTTTTCTTTCTTTTGATATTTACATTTATCCTTAATTTTTGTGTATCTCTTTGCTTAGGTTGATCCCAAAAAAATTTTCTAGGCCATATGCTGGGCTATTCTTTTTGGGTGTTCTCTTAGCCCATATATTAGGCTTTTGGTGTCTTCTCTAAGCCCATATATTATGGTATTCCTTTTGGGTGTTTTGTAAGCCCAAATATAAGGAGCATCTAGGGTTTCTTTGTGTATGCTAAAAATTTGAAAGTAGAAGATCCTAGAAGAAAGAAAAAAGAAAATAGAAAATAGGAGTTTTTTAGGGCGAATATGAAGTTTCTTCCATCAACTCTTTAGGAAAACTCCCATGTTATAATCTTTCATTCTCTTCTTGTTTTTGTGTTGATGGATTCACACCTCAAGTATTGATATATGTTTCCATTAGTTATTAGGATGAAGAAACTAGCAAAGATCTGTCTTCCAATTTTGATTGAAAGAGAAGAAATTTTCTTCGTGGTTTTTTATCTCCTTTAAAAGAGTTTTTTAACATTACATTTGATGTCATTTGTCTTATGAGATCTTTAATGATAAATAAACTAACCTCTTTAAAGTGGAAAAATTTGTTGATTTCACTTTTTAATTGCATTGATAACACGAAATTTAAACATTTAAAATTAAAAACTACTTAAAAACCACTTATGTCATTTAGGAAGAGAGGTTTAACTAATCACTTATAACAAAATACAATTAGTGAATTATAAATTTTTATAACTTTTGCATGCATTTCTTATCATGTTCTTTATAAAATAACGATTTTTATTACTACAATCCTTTTTATTATAAAATTTTACTTCTTTTAAAATAAAACACTTCTTCTAAGTTAAAATATTTATTATTAATTTATTAACATAATAAACAAAATTCTAAAAAATTGAGGTAAAATTTTTTTAATACTTTAAAATACACATTTTTAAGGTGAGAGTCTAAAAGCTTCACTATGTTATATAGAAGCTATTACTATATTCCTTTTTAAAAAACAAAAAACAAGAATTATATCTAACCGACACTAAGTTTTGTTTTTATTATTCATCTTTTAATAATAGAAACATGAAGGAGCATTACAAAAAAATAACTTTTGTAAGGAAAATAGTCGTATAAAATAAAATTCAATTCCCATTTTTTGAAATGGTATTATACAAAAATTTCTATCTTAGAAGGTAGAATCATAACAATTGAGGAGAAGATATCCTTGTATAAAAGTTCATGCTTCTCTTAATGAGTTGAGACTGCACTACATGTCTTTGAAAATTGATACTTGTAGATATGTAGCCTCTATTTCTCTTTAGAGATGCATTATAATATTGACTTCATCTCAATCATCTCTAGAGACTTCCACCTTGAGATAGACCATAAAAAAGAAGGTTTCAATAAGGATAGCACAATGGCCATGTTACAAAGTTCCTAATAGAAGTATATAACTAACATAAGAATCACATACAAGCAATACATGATTCATATCAATGACAATTAGATCATGCTCCTCAGCATACTCAAAGCATGACATGATTAAGGACTTCAAGATATACATATATCATGATTTTTTACTTGTGAAATGAAAGAGTTAATTTAACAAAAGTTTTGGTTTAGCAAAATGAATAGCCATAATTTGATAATTAATTTTGATTACTCATTCATTCTTCCATGACTCTTATCATCTCTATCTAAGGCTAATTTTGATTGTTCATTCTTTACATGAATTCTACCAATTATACGATGATTCACAAAAGAATGGGAAATAGAACAATTAAGAAAAGAAGTTTTAATTTTTAGCTTTAGGATTAGGATTTCATTAAATCATTTAGCCATAGAAACAAAGAAGAAAAAGAAGGTGACTTACCAAATGCTTGACATAAATATCTGGTCATCATCAACTCTTCTCTTACTTGATGTTAGTATCTTGCACAACATATCCAGTCAACATAATTCCAAAGAAGATCCAATTGTGTGAGCCTATGGTTCTGGGAACCAAGAGCATTATCATTAATATTCCATACCATTGGAGGATGGTTGAGCTTGATGCCTTCTGTGTGGTCACAGATTATCTCAACATGAATATTGGTAAGTCCAACAGCTGATCTATGGTCACCCTTATTCCCATGACAAGAACTGGCTTGTAGTACTTTGGGATGCTTCTGTTCATACTCTCCAGCATGATCCCACACTCTTTTAATTTCACTGCTTTACCAAGTAGCCACCAAATGAAGCATTCAACTGCTTCCATTCATTGGAGTCACACTCCTTTATAGCAATCTTGGGATAACAAATCACCCATACTTGTTTTGATGCACCATCATCATTCATTCACACCAGCATTTGTATCTGAGATTATCCACCAACTGAAAATGATGACCATTAAAAGTCATTTCACATTCTAAACTCCAAGTTTCTTTCATCTCTAGTCTATCCTCATCCTCAGATTCATCATCAGGTGAACATGAACAGAGCACAAAGCAAAACCCAAGAAGTCACCATTTTCATACCAATTCTGAGGAAGTTTTGTTGCTACTGTGGATCTCTTTTTCTGTTGCCTTATCCACTCTGGAATTCCAGTACTTCCAGGAATAACAATACTAATGCCTGGCCCAAAATAGCAAAGTTCAAGTATTTCTTTTGGATTGCTAATCCAGCATTCCAAATCCTGCAGAACATTTGAGTACCAGGTCTCATGTCTGTATAAAAAAGTCCATGGCCCATAAATATCATACCTGAATTTCTGACTTGAAGCATTTGAACAGAGGAGAACCGAGTAGACATGATGGAGTTAACGAACCCAGTATACTTAATGGAAGCTGTGGAATTGAGAGAATCATCTTGCAGTGACACAAGTCAAGGATTCTCAGCTTATGAAATTGATTAATCCCAGACGGTATGTTACTAAATGGGTTCCCCCTCAGCCATTATATTGGCAGTGATGGCAGGTTTTTACAATGACTCAAGAATAAAAAATTCAAGCTTATTCAAATGTTCATTTGATGATGGCAGCTCCTTTAAAATACCATTGGGTGGTTTTGTTGATGGATCCCACACTTGATGGTATCCAACAGGAACAAATATGCCTTAGCAACTGTCAGAGTAATGGTGCCATTTGGATCAGTTGTTTCCCACAATTCAAGCATCTGATCACCATCTTCAGCAGTCTCTCTCCTGCTAGCTTATCCCACAGGATGAATATTCAGATATCTGATCAAGCATAATGTCTCATTAGATATCTACTAGCTTGTTTGAACGTTTTCTCATCAATAACTTCTTTCAGATTTCAACTCTTCAATCTGTCCCATTGCAGCCACTAGTTTGGTGTTGATGTCTAAGTTTTCCTAATTTCCATTTCAACCATTGCCTTCTCAATAGCTTTAATTCTGGTTTGCAATACTTGCAAGTCCGAATATCTATATGGCACCATGACAATTTGATCTTCACTCAAATCTCAACCCCTTTCAGCACACAGGTGACTCACCGATTTGGCATCCTTTTCTTCCAGTGTCTGCTTTATGAAACTTAGTAAGTGAAAGGGTATCATTTTCCAAAGCTGATAAAGAATCTCTCAGAGAGATGATGATCGGATATATGTAGCCAACTGAGTTTTTGGTCCTCCATTGTTACCTTCCGATGTGTTAATTCTTTCTTCCAGTAGTTCAATCCCTGTAGTATACCCATAATTGAGATCCAATTACCAACAGCATTCAGAGGGGCTACACTGATGGCACTATTGCTGGGCTTTGTCATGCTTGAGTGAGCAAAATCCTCCATTTCAAAGGACACATAGAGCAGGGACCAGAAATTTAGGACTGGTGAAGAGTATAGGGAAAGCCATGGTAGAAGCCATGCATGAGAAGCCATTCCAGGAGGCTAAGGGAGAAAGCCCAGTGCATCAGGCAGGAAATCTGTTGCTCGGTCAGAACTGCATTAAGATGGACAGCCCATGGGGAAGTAATTTTTGTAACCCAATGGACAGATTCAATAGAAAGAGTGGATCCTGGAGGCCATTCTCATTTTTCCTATATGTGTATATAGCTTCATCTTGATGCTCTCTGGTGGACCCCATGGGTTGCTACCATAAAGAAAATTCTTAGAAAGTTAATATTAACGGCAAATCATTTCAAAGCAATGGACAGATTAATGACCTCCGCTATGTTCAGTAATAGTGGTTTGTCACCAGTAATCATTGCAAGAGCACACCTTCACTTTAAAATGGTGAAAACGGTTTGAATCTCCCACAACAATCTCCATGTCAACAAGTTCTGATGCCAGCTTCATAAAGTTATGACAATCTACACAAATTCGGATATTCTTCATAATCTTTATAATGTTCCCATTGCAACACATACTACCTACATCCATTAAAGCGAAAACCAAGGCCAGCTTCTCACTGTGGTAATACAGTTGCTCTTCTTTATGCTCATCTTCTATGTCATGCAAGGCCAAACTTATTTGAGGCACATAACCCAAATCCGTCAATCGCCTAACTAGCTCTTCAAGCCTGGCACATATGGCCTCTCTTTCTAGATGCTGTTGGCCTCTAGAGGCAAACTCATGTACCTGATTTCCAACCTTAATCCAACTCAAACCTGGTTCCTTTCTCACTGTCTTCCCTTCCATCTCCCTTCTTATTAATCTTGCTTCATTAAAACGACCATCTGTACAAAATATGTTTGACATCAATACGTATCCTAATGAATTATTGGGATCCAACTCCTTTAGTTTTACTGCAGCTAACTTGGCCAACTTGGTTTCACCATGTTTTCTACAACCTCCAAGCAAAGGACTCCAGACCACTGAATCAGGCTTCATTGGCATTTTGCCTATAAGATCCTTTGCCTCAGAAATTTGACTAGCTTGACCAAGAATATCAACCATGCAGGCGTAATGATCAAGTTGAGGAACAATACCATGATTGTTAGACATTGTCTCAAATATTTTAGTTCCTTCTCCTACCATTCCAGCATGACTACAAGCTGAGAGGATGGCAACAAAGGTGGCACCATCAGGTTGGGCATCCATTCGTGAAAAGAGCTGCAATGCCTCCTTACCTTGCCCATTCATAGTGTTGAATATAATGTATTTATAGTGTATAATCTTTCCTTGTTAATATAGGTCACATGTATGGTAGTTAGGACTCCTAGCCTTGTATATATATATATATTTCTCAATTGCAAGTAGAAATTACATGAATGAGAATTAAGGTCTTTCTTCTTTCTCTCTCTTTCAACATGGTATCAGAGCCAAGGGAGAAAACCTAATTCTTTCCAGTTTCCCGTGTCATCAACTCCGGGAAACCTTCCGGTGACCGTGTTTCATTCCGGTCACCTTCCCCATCTCCCAATACTTTCGGGTCAGTCGGATCGTCGTCAGAAAACACTCACCGCCGGCAAACTTTTCCGGCAAACTTCCCAGCGACGTCTTTTTCCGACACCGACCATACCAGAAGGAGCACCTGGAGGAGATCTTCAACTTTTGTGAAGGCACCGGAGCCAAAAGATCATCCACGCGTCGGCCACGCGCAATTTTCCGTCCGGCGACTGCATCTCACGCGCCGGCGCGTGAGGGCGCGTGAGGACTTTCCCGGTCACGCGCCTCTGATTACTACTCAAAAAGTGCTATTTGATAGCTTCTAATTAATCCTTTTAAACACTTTTGAGTAGTAGTTAGTGCCTTTTAACCCAATTAGCATGTTAAGGCCCCTTTCAATCAATTCTAATCAAATTGTGTAAGTTTTGGTGTTTTTGTTAGTATTTTGATCACCAAAGCATTATGAGATTGAGGAGAGTTTTATGGAATCCTTGGAAAGCAATGGGAAGCTCAGAGGCATGAAGAATCAAAGCCTTGAAGCTCTTTTGCCATAAGCAAAGTGGAAATGCAAAAGAAAAGCAAAGAAGAAAACAGAGGACAGCAGCTGCAGTCTTCTTTCGCACTTTTGGAGCACTTCCTGAAGTCCAAATTATGCATACTATATGTCATTTGAAAGCTTAGGAAGTCAACAATCCAATGCTTCAACCCGTGTGCAATTTGGAGCTGAAATGAGGAAGTTACAGCCTTTGGAAGATAACTGCTCCAAGCTGAAGGAAGGAAGGCTTCAGAAAAGTGCTGCGAAATCACCATTTTGTTGCGAAGTGATTTCGCAGCCTTTTTGCACAGTGCTATGGAGTTCCCCTGAAGCTTCATGCCGCGATGGAAGCCAAACACCTCAAGATGGAAGTCCACTTTGCAAAGGTGTTGAATCAGCTGGTTGCTATGAAGAAATTTCGCAGCCCTTCTTGTGCACCTGCGAAATTTCGCAGACCTCACTTTTCACCTGCGAAGTGGTCCTTAGTGCTTCCCGATATTTGTAACCGACACTTGGAGATATTTTTCATTAGATTTTTGTTGCCTAAATGCCTAAATTCTCCTTGTAAGTCACCAATGATAGATTTCCTTAGTTTTTAAGTTAGGAATTTGGCAAAATATCATGTAATAGCTATAATTGTATTTTTGGTTTAAGGGGAGCCGGAGGAGCCTGTTCTGAGGGTGTTCTGGTTGTTGAACCTTTTGTAAGTTTGAAAGAAAGTAATATACAGAGCTTGAGCTCTATCTTTACCTTACCTTCTCACTTTGTATTTTAATATTTTTACTAAGTTATGCACTCTCTGAGGAGCTTTCCCCAGAGAATGAGTAGCTAAGCTTTTTAGTTCCTTGGAGTTAAGGTTGCCGGGAAAGGTTCCAAGTGCTTCAATCAGAAGCTTTGTGGTTTCAGCTATGAATGAAGAGTAAGTGTGTCCCGTGAATGGTTTCTAATGTTTTTAGTTAACTTAAAACACCTTGGAGTCACCTGGGCCAACACTTGGTAAGGCAAGTGATCTCTAACCATGGAGATGCACTAGTTTACCCCTTGCGAGCCTTTGGTAGGTGACTTGAAGGTAGGATTTTCTAGAATAGCCAACACTTGGTAAGCTTTTGGACTCTTAGGAGACATCCATTAGTTACCTCTTGCGAGCTTTTGACGGGTAATCCAAGGTTAAAGATCACCTTGAATGGTAAAGGCTAAGTGAGAGGCTTGAACCATTGCAAGTTGCATCCGTGAGAGAATTAAAGTTGAAATCCAATTGAGGGATGCACTTGTGCAGCACCTGTTAGAGAATTGACTTTATGTTAATTCTCTAAGGTGAGGAAATGAACCAACTGACCGGAGCTATGCTTTTGCATGAGGAACCTCCCCTGTATACCTGAATCTCCAAGGAATTCTTCTCTTCTTAAGTTATTTTCATCACTTGTCGTGTTGTTAATCTAAGTCCAAACCTTTTTCAACCAAAGTTTGTGTTTTATTTCTTAAGCTAATCTTGAAATGAAACAGCACCAATTCACTTTGAATTGGTATCATTTTTCAACTTGAGTACCCTTCCCAGTGGAACGATCCTAGAGCCACTATGCTATAATAGCTTTGTATTTGCTACCCTAGTTCATGGTGTTATAGGTTATAAATATTGTTGATTACTCTCGCCATCAAGGAGCACCAGCTGGACATGAACCAGCTGAGACACCAATTAGGCATGAATCAACCTCCTCCTCCAGCCTCGCCTGACGCCGACTAACCTTCCTTCATCCCTGGTTCTGCCATCCGAGCCCTGCACGTACCTCTTTTGGGTTTTTTTGCCTCCGCCGACCCTCCAAACAGTTTTTCCGGCGAGCTTCGGCTACTTTTTCTCCATCCTAATCCCTGCACGTGCCTAAGGAAGTGTTCTTCTACCTTTCCGGTGGTGCCACGCCGCGATCTGCAACCGTATTAAGGCTCTCTTCGATCCAAATATATTTCATTCTCCAGATAAGTAGATATGGCTATTAAAACTTCCATTTTTTCCTCTGTTATATCTGGATCTCCTATGATTACTTCGGAGAAATTGGTTGGCAGTAACAATTATCTTTCCTGGTCTGCCTCTGTTGAACTTTGGTTTATGAGTCAAGGATATGAGGATCACTTGATTACACAGGAGGCAGATATCCCTGAGGTTGACCGCGTACAGTGAAGGAAGATGGATGCACAGTTATGTAGTGTATTATGGAAATCGATTGATCCCAAGATTCTTCTTCATCTTCGGGCCTACAAAACTTGTTTTAAATTTTGGACTCAGGCCAAAGGATTATATACGAATGATATCCAGCGTCTTTATAAGGTGGTTTCTGCTATTGTCCATATCAGCCAACAGGACTTGGATCTATCTACTTATATTGGTCAGATTGCCTCTCTTAAGGAGGAGTTCTTGACTGTGATGCCTCTTACTCCTGATGTTGGGGCTCAACAAACACAGCTTGACAAGTTCTTCATGGTTCTTACTCTTATTGGCCTCCGTCCGGATCTTGAGCCTGTCCGCGATCAGATTCTTGGTAGTTCATTAGTTCCGTCCTTAGATGATGTGTTTGCTCGCCTCCTCCGTATCTCCTCCACTCAGACTTTGCCATTTGATAGCACTTCAGATTCTTCTGTGTTAGTTTCTCAAACTAGCTCTCGAGGAGGCCGCAGTGGTACCCGAGGTAGAGGTCAACGTCCTCATTGCACCTATTGCAATAAACTTGGCCACACTCGCGATCGTTGCTATCAGTTACATGGACGACCTCCTCGCACTGCCCATGTGGCCCAGTTCTCTGATTCTCCGTTGCCTCAGCCTCCGAGTTCTTCCGCATCTCAGGCTTCTGTTGCCTCTGTTGCCCAGCCTGGTAATGCCTCTGCCTGCCTTACCCACACATATTCTCTTGGACCCTGGATTCTAGATTCTGGAGCTTCTGATCACTTATCTGGTAATAAGGATCTTTTCTCCTCTATTACTACTACCTCTGCTTTACCTATTGTTACCTTAGCTAATGGTTCTCAAACTGTGGCTAAAGGTATTGGTTTGGCCCTTTCTCTGCCTTCTCTACCTCTCACTTTTGTCCTTTATACTCCCGAATGTCCTTTTAATCTTATTTCCATAAGCAAAATCACTCGTACTCTTAATTGCTCTATTACCTTTTCTGATAAATTTGTGACCTTGCAGGATCGGAGTACGGGGAAGACGATTGGCATAGGACGTGAGTCTCAAGGCCTCTATCACCTCACCTCGGATTCATCTCCTGCAGTTTGCATTTCCACTGATACTCCTCTCCTCATTCACAATCGTCTGGGCCACCCTAGTTTCTCCAAGTTCCAGAAGATGGTCCCTCGTTTTTCCACTTTGTCGTCGCTTCCGTGTGAGTCATGTCAGCTTGGGAAACATACTCGTGTCTCGTTCCCAAAGCGTTTGAATAATCGGGCAAAGTCTCCTTTTGAGCTTGTCCACACTGATGTTTGGGGTCCTTGTCGAACTGCGTCTACTTTAGGATTTCAGTATTTTGTCACTTTCATTGATGACTATTCTCGATGTACTTGGTTATTTTTAATGAAAAATCGAGCTGAGTTATTCTCTATTTTCCAGAAATTTTATGCTGAAATCCAAACTCAGTTCAATATTTCTATTCGTGTGTTACGCAGTGACAATGCCAGGGAATATTTTTCAGCCCCATTTACTTCGTTTATGTCTCATCATGGGATTCTTCATCAGTCTTCTTGTGCTCATTCTCCTCAACAAAATGGGGTAGCTGAACGCAAGAATCGACATCTTGTTGAGACAGCTCGTACTATCTTCCTCCATAGTAATGTTCCTTTTCGTTTTTGGGGGGACGCTGTTCTTACCGCTTGTTATTTGATTAATCGTATGCCCTCCTCTGTCTTACACGATCAGATTCCTCACTCCCTTCTCTTCCATGACCAACCACTTTATTTCCTTTCTCCTCGTGTCTTTGGTTGTACTTGCTTTGTTCATATTCTCACTCCTGGACAGGACAAGCTTTCCGCCAAAGCCATGAAGTGCCTCTTCTTGGGATACTCCAGACTTCAGAAGGGTTATCGTTGTTATTTCCTTGAGACTCATCGATACTTTATCTCCGCTGATGTCACCTTCTTTGAGGACTCACCATTCTTTTCCACCACTTCTGAGTCTCTTCCTGTTTTTGAAGTCTTGCCTATTCCCATTGTCTCCCCACCTGATGCTATGCCTCCTCGACCACTTCAGGTTTATCATCGTCGCCCTCGTGTCGTTGCACCTCTCCCTTTTGCTGAGGCACCTGCTGACTCACTTCCTATCCCTTCGGCTTCACCTGCCCCGACTCTGCCTTCTCCTAATGACTTACCCATTGCTGTTCGGAAAGGTACTCGCTCTACTCGTAATCCTCATCCTATTTACAATTTTTTGAGTTATCATCGATTATCTTCACCCTATTCTGCTTTTATTTCTGCTATATCCTCTGTTTCTCTTCCAAAGAGCACCCATGAAGCTCTTTCCCATCCAGGCTGGCGATAGGCAATGGTGGATGAAATGGCTGCTCTGCACTCTAATGGCACTTGAGATCTTGTTGTTTTACCCTCTGGTAAATCTACCATTGGCTGTCGTTGGGTCTACGCAGTTAAGGTTGGTCCTGATGGTCAGGTTGATCGCCTTAAGGCCCGCTTAGTTGCTAAAGGCTATACTCAAGTTTATGGTTCTGATTATGGTGACACATTCTCTCCTGTTGCCAAGATTGCTTCTGTCCGTCTGCTTCTCTCCATGGCTACTATGTGTTCTTGGCCTTTTTATCAGTTGGATATTAAAAATGCCTTCCTTCATGGTGATCTTGCCGAGGAAGTTTATATGGAGCAACCCCCTGGTTTTGTTGCTCAGGGGGAGTCTGGTTTAGTGTGCAGGTTACGCCGTTCTCTATATGGCTTGAAACAATCTCCTCGAGCATGGTTTGGCCGTTTTAGTTCTGTTGTTCAAGAGTTTGGCATGCTTCGCAATACAGCAGACCATTCAGTTTTCTATCATCATAACTCTTTGGGGCAGTGTATTTATCTGGTTGTTTATGTGGACGACATCGTCATTACAGGCAGTGATCAGGATGGTATTCAGAAACTAAAGCAACATCTTTTTACCCACTCTCAGACCAAAGACTTGGGGAAACTCAAGTATTTCTTGGGAATTGAGATAGCTCAATCCAGTTCTGGTGTGGTCCTTTCCCAAAGGAAGTATGCTTTAGACATCCTAGAAGAAACCGGTATGTTAGACTGTAAACCGGTAGACACACCTATGGATTCGAATGTCAAACTTGTACCAGGACAGGGGAGCCTTTAGGAGACCTCGGGAGATATCGACGGCTCATAGGTAAATTGAACTATCTCACCATTACTCGTCCAGACATTTCTTTTCCTGTGAGTGTTGTTAGTCAATTCCTACAGTCACCATGTGATAGCCATTGGGATGCCGTAATCCGCATTCTTCGATATATCAAAAGTACACCAGGCCAATGTGTGTTGTACGAGAACAGAGGTCATACTCAGGTTGTTGGTTACACAGATGCAGATTGGGCTGGTTCACCCATAGATAGACATTCCACTTCAGGGTACTGTGTTTTTATTGGAGGTAATCTAATATCTTGGAAGAGTAAGAAACAAGATGTAGTGGCTAGATCTAGCGCTGAAGCCGAGTATCGAGCTATGGCTTTGGCAACATGTGAACTCATATGGTTGAGACATCTTCTTCGAGAGTTGAGATTTGGAAAGGATGAACAGATGAAACTCATCTGTGATAACCAGGCCGCATTACATATTGCATCCAATCCAGTCTTTCATGAAAGGACCAAACATATTGAAGTTGACTGTCATTTCATTAGAGAGAAGATCGCATCAGGATGTGTTGCTATAAGTTTTGTTAATTCAAATGATCAACTAGCAGACATCTTCACTAAATCTCTCAGAGGTCCTAGGATTAAATATATTTGTAACAAGCTAGGTGCATATGACGTATATGCTCCATCTTGAGGGGGAGTGTTGAATATAATGTATTTATAGTGTATAATCTTTCCTTATTAATATAGGTCACATGTATGGTAGTTAGGACTCCTAGCCTTGTATATATATATATATATTTCTCAATTGTAAGTAGAAATTGCATGAATGAGAATTAAGGTCTTTCTTCTTTCTCTCTCTTTCAACACATAGCATATGCCTTCAACATTGAATACCAAGAAACTGTATCAGGGGATCCCATTTTGTCAAAAGCTTGCTTTGACAATGCAACGGAGCCACGCCTAGCATAGGCATGAATCAAGGCATTTGCAAGCACAGTGTCATCCTCAAGTCCAACTTTTAGAACATATGACTGGACAATTGATGCATGCTGCTCAGTTGCAAGACCAACACAAGCTTTTAAGACAATGGAGAACATATGACGATCTGAAGCCAAATACTCTTGGAGAAACTGCAGAAAGAGGAGGAGTGCTTCTTCCGGGTCCCATTCTGCAAACGCTGCTATAATTCCGGTCCAAGAAACAACATCTTGACAGCCATCCAATTCCAAGAAGGTCCTATAACAATAATTGACCTCTCCTCCTAGACTAGAATAAGCCTTGAACAAGGCAGTGGCCACTTCAATTTATGAGATAAACCCAGTTTTTATAGTAAGCCAATGCAAAAACAACATTCAAGACCATCACCCATTCCACACAAGCAAGAAAACATGCTGACCAGTGTGGCCTGATCAAACCGAATTCCACCAAAGTGCATCTATGAGAAGAGCTCAAGTGCTTGATTTCCACATCCACAGACCTGAAACCTTGCAATCATAGAATTCCAAGAAACCAAATTGCGAAACCCCGTTGCCTTAGAGACTAGAATAAGCCTTGAATAAGGCAGTGGCCACTTCAATTTATGAGATAAACCCAGTTTTTATAGTAAGCTAATGCAAAAACAACATTCAAGACCATCACCCATTCCACACAAGCAAGAAAACATGCTGACCAGTGTGGCCTGATCAAACCGAATTCCACCAAAGTGCATCTATGAGAAGAGCTCAAGTGCTTGATTTCCACATCCACAGACCTGAAACCTTGCAATCATAGAATTCCAAGAAACCAAATTGCGAAACCCCGTTGCCTTAGACTATTTTAGTAAGAATACTTTGACTTATTTTCTAAAAGAAAAGGCATATGCATATGAAAATTTCAAAATTTTTAAAGTTTATGTCAAAAAACAAAATCAACATATCATCAAGTTTTGAGAATAGATAGGGATACTGAATATGACAAATTTATAAATAAAAAAAAAATGTGGTATAGAGCATCACTTAATTACAGCGTATTCTCTGTGACAAAATAGAATTGTAGAATGAAAAAAATAGAACATAATATGGTGAGGTGAAATAAATTATAATATTTTGGGATGAAACAATTTCTTGTGCAATTTATTCCTTGAATAGATGCCCTAGTAAAAATGTCAATGTAAAAATCCCAGAAGAAGCTTGAAGTCATAGAAAGCTTAACATGGGACATGTAAAGGTATTTGGTTGTATAACATATGATAATATGTTTGATGCAATGCAAAAAAACTTGACCATAAAAATGAGAAGTGTATTTTTATTGGTCATATTCATGCAACAAACAACCATAAACTATACAATCCACAAGCCTAGAAGATTATTGTTAGTCGTTATGGGATTTATGATAAAGATTTAGATCCAAATTTTCTTTAAAAAAAAAAAAGAAAAAAAAACTTATTTTACTCATTTGTTTTTTAAATAATAACTCTATGAATTTACACTACATTTCTCACTTAATTCGATTTTCATTCAACAAAAAGCTATCCAAAATTTTTAAAAATAAATTTAATTTATTTTGTGTGGTAAATTGGATTGAAAAATTTGTAATGAATTAAAGATTGAAAAGAGAAAAAAATAGAAAAAGTTGAATTTTCTACTATAAAATAAATAAAAATTATATTTTAATTCAAATAAAATTATCTTACTGAAAATTGGTTTAAGTTTTAAAGTACTTAAAATTGAAAAAAATGAAAAAATAAAAAATAAAAGAAAGTATTAAGACATTTTTACAATACCTTTCATTTAAAAGCTTGTGTAGGTATTGCAACCAATGTTTAGAATGTCGGAAAATATCGACAAAATTTCGTTTATCATTATTACCAAAATATCGTCATTTATTTTTTTGGGAAAGTTGTGTTTTGCCCCGCCCATTTGGGCCTAATAGCTTTTTCATAACCCAAGTTTGTATAACCCAATATATGTCCACTATTGCCCAAAAATTATGCTTTTCATGCACTATGTACTGTTTTATAATTTCATTTCCAAAATTACCCCTCCACATCCATGTCAGCAGCCATCTCCCTCTCCATGTCACGGTTGTGCTTTTAATAAATAAACACAAAAATCTTAAACAAGTTAGCAAAACCCACGCAACACCCGACTCTGAAATTTGGGGAAACCAGGTTAGGGCAAAAGAAGAGAAAGTCACAGAGTCCTTAGCTTCTTTATCTTCTCTCTCTTTTCTCTCTGTTGTGTGAATTTCTCAATGAAAAATCGAAAGCTTGTAAGCTGTAATCGATTCACGCGTGTCGCCGTACTACTGATCCGCAAATTTCTTCAGATAAAGCCTACGCAACACCCGACTTCAAGCTGAGTTACGAAGTCCAGAACCTTTTTCCTTTGCATGTTTAAGAACTTTACTGATGGAGAAGGACTTGAAAATCCAGCAGGTATGCATCGTAGTAATGTGTGGATTTGTTCATCTTAGGAGATAATTTTTAACAAGCCAGTCAATTAAGTGCGCTTAAATACTCTTTCAGCTCCTAGAAATGAATATACTTGCTATTTATTACCCTATTTATGATCTTAGAACTTTGGCTGCAATACTTTCTGTTTTTATTATTAAAATATTTATGAATGTAGAAATCCTAGCCAAGAAAAACACAGAAATAGGATAACTACAGTGTATAGCATCTGGATTGTCGTCCTCCGGGAATGATATAGTTGATTGTTTATGAATTGTTTAGAGTATAATATACCTAGGATTACCTTTACATAACTAAAAATATCTTCCAATTAAAATATCAAATTTTGTTTCCAAGTTTAAAATGATTTAAATCAATCTGTAACTACAAGTTTTCACAATCCAGCTTTGGATCCAGTACACAAGAGAGAGCAATATTGAGATCTATGGCTTAGGATTCAAGATCTGTTTGAGATCAAATCAAGCCTAGGGACCAATTCAAATTTGAACCCTAAAAATTGATTCTTTTTATATTCATATCACTAAACCCAATCAACTTGAATGGTGGTTTAGGTCTTTTAAGTTCATTCATCCAACTTGCATATTTGACTTTAGACTTAATCACAGTAGATTAAACCAAGTCAACTACTGATCTAGCAGTGCCTAGTATCACTAGTACCTCAAAAACATCTACTGTAATTTTTCATCAGAAAAGGTGAAGAAGAATACCATTTCTGTTGGTACGAATTTCCACCTTCAAGGAGTAATCCTGTCTTCTTCTTCACCTTTTATGAGGAAAAATTAATAATAATGGTACCAGCAGAAAACCATTTAAATTCAACACTTCATCCCCAAATCAAACCAGCAGAAAACCATTTAAATTCAACATTTCAGTGTATTTTTGGGAAAGTATATAAAAAAAAAAGGCTCTCTTTTACATATGGGATCGAAATTGATTTGATGATTTTGGTCAGCACTTCTCAATTATAGAACCATTCATCCAATGACCCACCTCAAGTTAAGGCTCAATAATAATATTTTAGAAGGTAATTTTGGGAAGTAGTCTCGTTTTTTAGGGACTGTACCTTAAGTACTACCTTAGTGGCCTTTAGGTACTACCTTAAGGCCCCCTAGGTACTACCTTAGCTAAACCTCAACTCAACCTCTCCAAAGCCTCGGACCTTCCTCTCCTACCCTTACACCATCCCTTTATGTGCTTCTCTTGAGTGCTCAAGTGGTCCCCAAGTGCTTTTTAGGGACTGTACCTTAGGTACTACCTTAATGGCCTTTAGGTACTACCTTAGTGGCCTTCAGGTACTACCTTAAGGGCCCCTAGGTACTACCTTAGCTAAACTTCAACTCAACATCTCCCAAGTCCTTTGTCACCCTTAGACCATGCCATCATATGCTTCTCTTGAGTCCTCAAGTGGTCCACCAATGGTTTTTTGCTACTGTTCTTTAGGTACTACCTTAATGGCCTTTAGGTACTACCTTAGTGGCCTTGAGGTACTACCTTAAGGGACCCTAGGTACTACCTTAACTAAACTTCAACTCAACATCTCCCAAGCGTCGGGTCTTCATTTGTGACCCTTAGACCATGCCATTATATGCTTCTCTTGAGTCCTCAAGTGGTCCACCAATGGTTTTTTGCTACTGTTCCTTAGGTACTACCTTAGTGGCCTTCAGGTACTAGCTTAGTGGCCTTCAGGTACTACCTTAAGGGCCCCTAGGTACTACCTTAGCTAAACTTCAACTCAACCTCTCCCAAGCCTCGGGTCTTCCTTTGTAACCTTTAAACCATGCCATTATATGCTTCTCTTGAGTCCTCAAGTGGTCCACCAATGGTTTTTTTCTACAGTTCCTTAGGTACTACCTTAGTGGCCTTAAGGTACTACCTTAGTGGCCTTGAAGTACTACTTTAAGGGA
Source organism: Vitis riparia (assembly GCF_004353265.1). Lineage (NCBI taxonomy): Eukaryota > Viridiplantae > Streptophyta > Magnoliopsida > Vitales > Vitaceae > Vitis > Vitis riparia. Next base: position 14,037,108 of record NC_048437.1, read on the forward strand.
CCCTAGGTACTACCTTAGCTAAACTTCAACTCAACCTCTCCCAAGCCTCTGTTCTTCATTTGTGACCCTTAGACCATGCCATTATATGCTTCTCTTGAGTCCTCAAGTGGTCCACCAATGGTTTTTTTCTACTGTTCCTTAGGTACTACCTTAGTGGCCTTAAGGTACTACCTTAGTGGCCTTCAGGTACTACCTTAAGGGAACCTAGGTACTACCTTACCAAAACTTCAACTCAACCTCTCCCAAGCCTCGGGTCTTCATTTGTGACCCTTAGACCATGCCATTATATGCTTCTCTTGAGTCTTCAAGTGGTCCACCAATGGTTTTTTGCTACTGCTCCTTAGGTACTACCTTAGTGGCCTTAAGGTACTACCTTAGTGGCCTTCAGGTACTACCTTAGTGGCCTTCAGGTACTACCTTAAGGGCCCCTAGGTACTACCTTACCAAAACTTCAACTCAACCTCTCCCAAGCCTCGGGTCTTCATTTGTGACCCTTAGACCATGCCATTATATGCTTCTCTTGAGTCCTCAAGTGGTCCACCAATGGTTTTTTTCTACAGTTCCTTAGGTACTACCTTAGTGGCCTTAAGGTACTACCTTAGTGGCCTTGAAGTACTACTTTAAGGGACCCTAGGTACTACCTTAGCTAAACTTCAACTCAACCTCTCCCAAGCCTCTGTTCTTCATTTGTGACCCTTAGACCATGCCATTATATGCTTCTCTTGAGTCCTCAAGTGGTCCACCAATGGTTTTTTTCTACTGTTCCTTAGGTACTACCTTAGTGGCCTTCAGGTACTACCTTAAGGGAACCTAGGTACTACCTTACCAAAACTTCAACTCAACCTCTCCCAAGCCTCGGGTCTTCATTTGTGACCCTTAGACCATGCCATTATATGCTTCTCTTGAGTCTTCAAGTGGTCCACCAATGGTTTTTTGCTACTGCTCCTTAGGTACTACCTTAGTGGCCTTAAGGTACTACCTTAGTGGCCTTCAGGTACTACCTTAGTGGCCTTCAGGTACTACCTTAAGGGCCCCTAGGTACTACCTTACCAAAACTTCAACTCAACCTCTCCCAAGCCTCGGGTCTTCATTTGTAACCCTTAGACCATGCCATTATATGCTTCTCTTGAGTCCTCAAGTGGTCCACCAATGGGTTTTTGCTACTGTTCCTTAGGTACTACCTTAGTGGCCTTCAGGTACTACCTTAAGGGACCCTAGGTACTACCTTAGCTAAACTTCAACTCAACCTCTCCCAAGCCTCTGTTCTTCCTTTGTCACCCTTAGACCATGCCATTATATGCTTCTCTTGAGTCCTCAAGTGGTCCACCAATGGTTTTTTGCTACTGTTCCTTAGGTACTACTTTAATGGCCTTTAGGTACTACCTTAGTGGCCTTCAGGTATTACCTTAAGGGACCCTAAGTACTACCTTAAGGTAAACTTGAACTCAACCTCTCCGAAGACTCGAGTCTTCTTTGGTGACCTTTCGAGTATCCCATCATGTGGTTCTCTTCATTCATCAAGTGGTCCACCAATGGTTTTTTGCTACTGTAGCTTAGGTACTACCTTAGTGGCTTTCAGGTACTACCTTAAGGGACCGTAGGTACTACCTTAAGGTAAACTTTAACTCCTTGGATGTAAAATATGTTCTTGTTGTCTTCGGATGCTGGTTTCTTAGTTGTTTTCTGAGATCATCTCGATAAAAAAAATATAATCACTACACTCTAATGTGCTGCCTGGTTTTTAGGTCTTGTTGGATTTCCGAGTGATGACATTAATAAGTTCCTGTGGATGGTTCGCATAGGAGGGGGGGTATTCCTTCACATCAAGGAACCTGATTATCTGGTGAGTTGTTGGTTGCTTGTAATATGGATTCTAAGTATGTCTCCTTTGGGTTCTTATTGCTGGTGTATTGTTGGTACACTAGTTTCAAGCTTTGTTCCATTTGAGATTCCAAATATTTGTCTTGATTGGCAATAGACTAACATTTAAGTTGAATCTCACTTGATGGTCTCACATTATTGGTGAATTTGCATTTGGTTGAAAGTTTACTTTTCTTTATGGCTTTATTGTGGTGAATATTGGAAACAGCTTGGATTTGTTTAATTTCCATGGAAGGTCCAAATAGTCCATGAGACATGTCTTTGTAATGTGAGTTAAGAGAATGTTGACTTGTTAGTGTTAGTGTTGGACGGCCCATCCAAATAGCATGTATTTAAACTTGCCATACAGGAATCCTAGAGACATGTCTTTATTTTCCCTATAAAGTCCCATGTCTTTATTTTCTCTCTCTTTGGAGTTTCGTGGGTGCTCCCTTCTTCAACAAGAGAGGCGTTATTGGGGTGGTTAGGGCCTTGTGTGGGAAAGGAAAGGAGGAAAGTGTGGCGTTCAGCACCCTTGTGCCTTTTTTGGACTGTTTGGAAGGAAAGAAATAGTAGGGCTTTTGATAATGTAGAGCATTCGATTCGGGGGTGTAAATCGGTTTTACTTTGTAATCTGTGGGCGTGGTCCAAGGGTTTTTTTGTTTCTGGCCCCACTTCCATTGTAGATTTTGTTGATTGGTTAGGCCATGGGTAAAGGTTTTTCTTTGTAAACTTCCTGTATACGGTGGGGTGCTTCTTTGAAGTGCCTCTTTTTATTAATATACTGTCTCTTTATTCATAAAAAAAAAAGTCCCATGTCTGTTCTGATTAACTTTCCATGGTTTATAGTCAATGAAGGTGTTCACTACTCACCATTGGATGGTTCGGATATACAAATTAAAACCTCCGAAGAACAGGATCCGTGTAAAAACAAAGAAATCAAAATCGGTATGTATGATAAACACCTGTAGATTGTATTCGTTTCTGATTCAGTGCAAAATTACCCACTGACCTTTTGTTGCCTCCTCCCTTTGCAGAAAGCAAGCTCCACAACCAGTTCAAAAAAAAAAGTGGAAGAAAAAAAGAAGAATCCCTAGCAATGAAAGGCACTTTCAGAAGATGCTGTCTCCAATCAGTTACTTGTAACCCACATATTTAATATCCAAAACACTAATTCGTTCTCTTAAAAGTAATTTCTACAGCAATTTTATCGTGGTCAATCCCAAGCAGGCCTTTATTATGATTTCTATATCCATATCCTCTCTTTTCAATTTCTTCCTTTCATTTTCCCTCTCATGTGGGATGGGTAAACTTTGCACTTCTAAAGTCATCTTTAATGTCTGAACTGAGTGGTATCCTACATAAATATTTTCTACAAACTCAAAATGACCTCAGTGACAAAAGCCAACCCCTTGAAGTAGAGGTATAGAAGTAAATTGCATTCACAGCTGATTTTCAATCAAGTCACAGCTAACAATTTTATATATAGCATTCAAATTGCATTCCACTCCACAGACTATACAACATTCAGATGCAAAATTGTCTTCTTACCCTTCCAGAAAGCCTATATCAACCAATCATTCAAAACTAGGACATAGAAATGCCAAAAGTACAAAAACAGAATGCCACCTTATGAATCTCCACAGTAAAATTATCAATCTTTTCTCATGTCATTCAACATTGTTTTCATAATTTTCTCACTTTCATACAAGGAGTATATATTCAAAAAACAAAGAAACAGAAAAATCAGTTATATAGGCAAGAAAAGGACTTTCCCCAGTTAGACGAACATTTGTGAATAAGATTGATTAGACAGTTTCTACTGGATATGAGGTAGTTGGCTGAAGAAGAGAAAAATTGATCACTGATGTCTGCACACTTTCTTTGAGCATAGAAACTCCCAAGCTTAATTAATCTTCCAAACCATCGATCAAATACACTATTCTGAGTGAGACCGTGGAAAGGGCATCTCAGCAAAAAAAATCCAACAACAAATTTTACTATACAGGAGCTATATTTTATTCCAAAAGGAAACGGTCTTTGATCTTGAAGCCCAAATCAATATATATATACTAGGAGCTTCTGGCTTCTCCCTGGTGTAATAAAAAGTGGGGAAAGTTGTGTTTTGCCCCGCCCATTTGGGCCTAATAGCTTTTTCAGAAGAAAAAAAAAAAAAGACCAATATTAAAAGAAAAAATAAAAACAAAAACAAAATTAAACTTAGAGTGTGTTTGGTAGTGATTTTAGGAAGTGTTTCTAGTTTTTTTGATACTTAAAAGATAAAAAATTTTAAGTTTAAAAACACTAGAAATATTTCCTAAAATTACTATCAAACACACTCTTAATCATCCTTGAAAAACACTTTCTTCTAATTCATCTAGATGAGAATAAAAACCTAGATTTGCATTATGAAGTACAAGTTTTTCCGTTAATTTGCATATGTTTGTCATAATAATTTTTGGCACCAAATAAAAATTTGGGGTCAACACATTATTTAATATTCGTAGTATTTTCTTTTAAAAAATTAGTTAATGGTGGTAGGGCCTAGGGAGCGGGGGCAAGTGTCCCTGAAAATATTACAAAAAAAAAAAGGGATTTGATCATAAGACTAATAATGCCTCCCTTAATAATGACAAGTCTTGAACATTGGACTAAGGCCCATATTTGCATTATAAGTTGCCTACTTCAATCAAATTGTTGGCTCGAACAAAATATATAATTTTATGATGTTTGCAATATATTTATAGATATTTTTTCATAATAGTTCAATAGTGTACTTGATAATATATCTATTTTATTTTCTATTTATGCTAGAGAACTTGAGTATAAAATTAAAATTTATGAAATTAAATTAAAAATTTAAGTATTGTTGTTTTCCAAGGCAATGAAGAAATATTAGTGTATTTATAAAAAAAACTATATATATTTTTTGATAGCACTAACTAATGTAGATTTTCTTTTTGTTCCTAAAAAGGTTTAGATTTTCTATTTCTTATGGAATGTTGAATTAGCAAAATGCTATGGTATCATAGTGATACTTGCCAAAGTCCAAATTTGAACCCATAAGATTTATATAGTTGAATAAGAATATAAGTAAATGGAACTAAGTATAGAGTTACAAACAAATGGATTACGGTACAAATAATAAGATTTAAAAATGTATACATGATATCACTTGATTAATGGTATCTTTTCGATATTTACCCAAAAAATACCATTCAATAATATAGATGAACCCCTTTAATTATTTTAGTTTTTTCCCATGAGAAAATGTTACTTTTTTCTTTTCTTGTTACAAAATAAATAGAAAAAAAAAACTATGAAAATATATATAAGGTCATGCTTACTACTATTGCTTTAATTTAGTACATATATTTGTTTATTAAATAATAAAAATCACAATTATTTGGATATATTTCACTAAAAAAGTTTAAAATTTTATCATAATTTTTTTATAATATTTATTAAATAAATAAATATAATATTAACTTTATTATCTAATTACCCGGTCTAACTGGTGGACAACTTCATTACATAAACCTCGTAGACAACTTTATTACCCAACCACCAAACCTAGTACGTTTTTAACCTGGGCATAAAGCCTAAGAAACAATGCAGTGAGCAGTTAGGTAGGGATGAAGCAGAAGAGGATCACACACTAACTTGAGAGTGGGAGTCCTGGCTTTAGATGAGAAAGTTGACATAGGGGACATGTCATCTTTGGATTGGGAAAGAAAAGGTGGGGGCATGGTGGTTGCTGATCTTTCTAAAAAGGAAGATCTGGTCAAGGTAGCCCTCCTTCTAAAAGGTTTCTTCCAAGAGGACCCACTTACTATAATCCTCTTCACCCCTCCTTCTTACATCAGCCTTCTCAAGGGATAAAACCCTCCCCCTCCTCCTTTGAATCCTAAAATCCTATCTGGTTGAAGGCCATTTCCTTCCTAGAGGAAACATTACCAAACGTTTCTTAATTCCACCACCTCAAATCTAATTTTAGTGTTTTAAGTTTTGAAGTCAAAATGAAGCTGAATGACCCATTGAATTGATACCCCAACCACTACCTTTTAAGAAGGTCTTTGAAACCCTCATCCTTCAACCATATATTTTCAAACTTAAACAAGTAACTCCATTTCTCAAGCCTCCTCCATCTAAAAGAATTGGAGAATGATCTAACACAGGCTTAGGTAGAATACGGTGAATCACACCACTGAAATGGCTTTCCCAAGTTTCAGACACCAAAAATCGATCTAATCTTGATAGGGATTGATTGTTCGACCCTCCACCCCAAGTAAAAGAACTCCCTAACAATGGGAGATAACGTAATTCTAACTCTTTAATAACCTATGAAAATCTTCTCATATCTTGAGATATTCTATTGCCGCTATTGCATTCCCACAGGAATTTGATAGTGTTAAAATCCGCTCCCACACACTACGGGTCTCCCACTGACCCTTGATGGCTCCAAGTTATGCCAAAAAATCTTCTCTTTCCCTTCCTAACGTGGGACTATACACCATTGTAAAAATCTAAATAAAACTGGTCCTCATAGTTTTTTAAGCAACACAAATTTGTAAAATCGCCAACCTCCTTCCTACCAACTCCAATTTTCTATTTTCCCATAAGACAACCACCCCACCACACCTAGCAGTCATAACCTCTGGCAGTCACAACCCCCCAATTTAAAAATTCGCCTACTCTCAAACTCCTAACTAAATCTCTCGACATCATCTGTATTTTGTATCTTACAAGCAAACCGGGTTTGCTTTCTCACTGTTTGTCAACCCCCAACATTCCAAGAGATAATTTTAATCTTCATTTATGATCTGGTACTAAGTCCCAACTGTCAATTTGGAAGTATTTTTCTATTTCTCATATCTTTTCTTTAGAGTTGAATACAATCATATATAGATACAAAATAGAGGAATTTTAGGAACCTATTCTAGCCTATACACGGTTTGTGGCTAAAATTGTGGATGACCCTTGAAGTATGGGATTTACATTAAAATAGATTTCTCCAATTTTTCTAATTAGACAGCTCACGCCAACACTCCCCCTCAAGTTGGAGCATAGATATCTCTTATGCCCAACTTGTCAAGTGAGTTGTAGAAGTTCATTGCAGACACTGCTTTTGTGAGTATATCAGCCAACTGGTCTTCTAATTTAACAAATGGAAGCTGAATAATCTTTTCTTCAAGGTTCTATTTGATGAAGTTCCGATCCACCTCAACGTGCTTAGTGTGATCATGTTGGACCGGATTGTGGGAGATAGCAATGGTTGCCTTGTTATCACATAATAGGTTCATTTTAGAGCTGGGAGCAACGCCAATCTCAATTAGCAGCTTTTTCAGCCAAAGAAGCTCACATATTCCTTTGACCATTCCCTGAAATTCAGCTTCAGTACTAGACAATGCAACTACCTTCTATTTCTTGCTCCTCCATGTAACCAGGTTGCCTCCTATAAGAGTAAAGTACCCTGAAGTAGATTTCCAGTCCGTGATGTTCCCTATCCAGTTAGCATCTGTGTAGCTAGCAACATTCAAATGACCATTCTTTGAGAACATAAGCCCTTTCCCTAGAGAGGCTTCAAATAACGAAGGATCCGCATTACGACATCCATATGGTCTTCACTCGGGCAATGCATGAACTGACTCACTACACTCATAGCATAAGCAATATCTAGCCGAGTATGAGATAAATAGATGAGTTTACTCACTAACCGTTGGTACCTCTGTTTGTCCACTGGCACCTAGTTTACATATTCTCCAAGTTTACGATTCTGGACAATTGGAATATCAGCAAGCTTACACTCTAGTAATCCTACCTCTGCCAGCAAGTCTAGTATATATTTCCTTTGGGAAAGAAATATGCCTTGTCTTGACCTTGCTACTTCAATGCCTAAAAAATACTTAAGTCCTCCTAAGTTTTTCATCTCAAACTCAGTTGACAATTGCTCTTGAAGCCTAGAGATTTCTTCTACGTCATCCGCTATAATGATCATTCCCACTTGATGTTTTAGGAAGAGTGTATGATCAAAATTGCTTTGTTGAAACCCATATTTCCTCATTGCTGAACTAAACTTGCCAAACCATGCTCGAGGTGATTGCTTTAGTCTATACAATGCTCGTTGTAACCTACATGCGATCTTTGCCTCTGAGGTAGTAGTATAACCTGGTGGAATATCCATGTAAATTTCCTCTTCAAGATCACCATGGAGGAAGGCATTTTTCACGTCCAGTTGGTGCAATGGCCAATCTAGGTTTGCTGCAAGAGATAATAGAACTCTAACAGTTTTACTATAATAGTTTTTAGTTTGGCTATAGGTGAGAAAGTTTCCTGATAATCTATACCATATTTATGTGTATAACCCTTTACTACCAACCTTGTCTTGTATCGATCAATAGACCCATCTGCTTTATATTTAATGGAGAAAATCCACTTGCACCCCACTGTTTTCCTTCCTTCAAGCAATACACTCAAAACCCATGTGTTATTTTTCTGCAACGCCTCCAATTCTTTTTTTATAGCTTGAGCCCATTTTGAATCTGATAAAGCTTCTTCAACACTACTCGAAATCTGACATGAGGAGAGTGTATGTGCAAAGGCCCTGAGAGGTTCAGATAATCTTTAAGTGGACACATAATTGGCTATCGAATACTTGGATCACCGTTCTTCTATGTCTGGGGAGTATCGATTTGGTGGCTTGCCTCGATTGTGTTTGAAAGGTATAACATAACCCGCAAATGTATCTATAGCATTAGTTTGTAAAGGTGTGATAGAAGAGCGTACCTCATGGATATTCTTAGGAGGAGGGTCGTCGGGTACTAAAGAGTGAAGGGATTCATCAGATTCTGCATCTTCTGATGATTCAGGTATAGGTTCAACTTCAGTTCTTAGAGGTTCAGGTACAGGTTCAGCTTTAGTTCTTGGAGGTTCAACCATGTCATTGCCATCACTCGGATGTGCTAGATTGTTACCAACGTCCAACACTTCAACATCCAACCAATTCCGTTCTTCACCATGGATCTCCCCCTGAAGAGGGGAATTGGATACCAGTGATGGAAAAAAAATTTTAGATTCTAGGAAAATGACATCCATGGTAATGTAGGTTCTTTTAGAAATGAGATCGTAGCATCTATATCCCTTTTTGTGTACTCCATACCCCAAAAATAGACACCGGACAACACATGGATCTAACTTAGTTCATTGATTCTTATGGAGGTGAACAAAAGTAACACAACCAAAAATTCGGGGAAGAATCATCAAAACTGTAGGTAATGAGACATGATCGAAAAACACCTTTAATGGAGTTTGGAATTGTAAGACTTTGGTGGGCATATGGTTCAGTAGATGCACGGCTATGGCAACAATATCACTCCAGTATCTATTCGGCCCATGTGCATTGATCAATAGAGCACGAGCAGTTTCTAAGATATGTTTGTTCTTTCTTTCACCAGTACCATTCTGTTATGGGGTTTGAGAACATGGGGTTTCATGGAGAATACCATGACTGTTGAAGTATGTTTGGAATTGTTGATTAACATATTCCCCTCCATTGTCAAAATGAAGGATCTTAATTTTTGCAGAAAATTGTGTCTGAACCATGGTATGAAATGATTAAAGAACAACAAATACTTCATTTTTGTGTTTTAGAAGGTAAAACCATGTCATTCTTGTGCGGTCATCAACAAAAATTACAAACCAACGATGACCAGAAGACGTAGTTACTGGAGCAGGTCCCCATACATCAGAATGGATTAAATCAAAAGGAATCATACTCTTATTCATACCCAAGGGATAAGAAACCCTATGACTTTTGGCTAAGATACAAGTATCACATTTAAAATTTAAGTGTGTTACATTGGAAAATAAACTAGGCAGTAAATGCTTCAAATACCCAAATGATGGATGCCCAAGTCGATGGTGCCATAACCAAATCTATCTTTCCTTGTTACTAACTGTGTGGTGCATGTGATTTGCTCTTCCCGAACTGAAGTCATCCATGTAGTATAATCCTCCCCTCTTAGTACCACGCCCAATTATCTCCTTGGTGAGAATATCTTGAAGAAGGCAAAAGGTAGAATACATCACTACAACATAATTAAGATTTGTAGTAACTTGACTCACAGACATCAATCTATTTGAAAGAGAAGGTACAAGTAATGTATTAGATAATGAAAGGGAAGGAGATAAAGTCATTGTTCTAGCCCCTGTAACCGGATAAGTGACCCCATTGGCATTTGTAACACAAATCCATCTCGGCTGAGTTGCATTAGAAAAATCATTTGAATCAAATGTCATGTGGTCTGCAACTCCAGAGTCGAGAATCCAATCATCGTCATCATTGTGAGTAGAGATATGAAGTGCCTTACCAGAAGTACTTGGATCATGTGGAGATTCTACTTGAGGGATGAGGGATAATAAAGGATCACAAGTAACCACAACAGCTCTCCCAGCGTGGTCATCATTAGCAGAGGTTTCACTTTTTTTTCATGCTTGAAAGTCGTTCCATCAATCTGGATACCCATGTAGTTTGAAGCAGGTGTCACGAGTATGTTTGGAGTTGCCACAATGTGTACACTTCATGCCATCAAATGGTGTTTTGGTTTTGGATGATGAGTTGGATTTTCCGTTGCTCAGAGAAAGAGCCGCTGGTTTCAGTGGCGTTTGGTAGTGACTTCCCTTGATCCCTTTGGATGCCATAACTACTCCAAGAGTGGTATCTACACCTGAGATCATCACAGTCTACTTGACATCTTCAATACGAACAAAAGAGTAGGCATGTTCTATAGTAGGGAATGGTTTTAATTGGAGCACATCACTTTGAGTTTTATCCAGTCTGTCATCTAATCCATGAAGGAAAGTATAAACCCGATCTTCCTGTAGAATCGAGTTGTATTTCTGTATGTCAATAGCACACTCCATCGGATTAGGACAACGAAAATCAATTTCTCGCCACAACCCTTGAAGATCGTTGTAGTATTTTTCAATGGATCCACCTGCCTGCTTCATACGAGTAACACGACGTCGGAGATCATAGACTTGAGACGTATCTGTCCCATCAAAATATGTTGTAGCAACAGAATCCCAAACCTATTTTGCAGTTGGGAAGCGGATAAAGTTGGCAATCAAGGAAGGGTCCATCGAATTGATCAACCATCCTTTGACAATGGCGTTTTCAGTTCGCCATCTCCTGAATGAAGGATCAGTTTCTGGAGGTTGAGGGGAATCTCCATTGATATATCCCAACTTGTCCTTGCCAAAGATATACATCTTGACAACCTGGGACCATAAGGCATAGTTGGATCTTCCAACTTGATACCGATCGAAGCAGTTGAAGAATCGGCAAGCAGAGGTTGAGGGGAGGTCTGGGCTCTAGTAAAGACTTTCATCATTTTTGTTGTCAGATCGTTAAGGATGGAGTTGGTCTGGGGAATGAGAGGTTATGTTAGGTCTCTGGATTCTGCCATGGATTCTATTAGGTCTGGGTTTTTCTAGTCACATGGTGGTTTGAGCAAAGATCCTAGGGACTTGCTTTGATACCATGTCAATTTGGAAGTATTTTTCTATTTCTCATATCTTTTCTTTAAAGTTGAATACAATCATATATAAATACATAATAGAGGAATTTTAGGAACCTATTCTAGCCTATATACGGTTTGTGGCTAAAATTGTGGATGGCCCTTGAAGTATGGGATTTACATTAAAACAGATTTCTCTAATTTATCTAATTAGACAGCTCACGCTAACACCAACATCCTCTGCCACCCTCTTTCCTACTGCTTGTTACCCTTAAATAATTCACCGTGTACTCTAACATTTTTAATGCTCTTTCAAACTTTGAAAAAACTTTTTTCTTTCTTATACCATGGCCTCCAAATTAACCCCAAGGCCCGCTCCTTCAAACCCAACTCCGAACGCCCCTAGCCCACCTCCTGCTGCTCACTCCTCGCCTTAAGTCCTAAAAGAGCCAAATTAACCCACCTTTTCTTCTCCAACCGAAATTTTCAACCGAAAACGTCCCCTCCTACCGTGACCAAATCTTCCTCTTCAAAAAGATCAACAGCCACCAAAGATTAACCCTCCACCTCTTTTTTCCCAATCCATAGATGATACATCCCTTTGTCAACTTTCTCATCTAAAGCTAAGAGCCTAGGACTCCCACTCTGGAGTCAGCCTGTGATTCCCTCTCCTCTTCGTCCCTGCCCAACTGCCCATTATTTCCCAGTCCCTACCTAAGACAACCATGAGGGAACTTCCCCCCTCACCTGAACACCATCAATATAAGGGCAGCCCCACAATACTGAACTAAACGTCCTTTGCATGCACCCCACTTCAATAGCATCTGGCCTCTGGGGCCCATCTATCCAACTACAATAACTTATTTTCAAAAGTCTTTGGGCCTAAGGAGAGTGCATTCTCTATATCCATAGCCTCAACGAAATCCATGAGAAATAGGGCACCCCCCCATAAGTGAAAGCTTCACATTACCTCTCAGATTCCAATGACCTCAACGCCCACCGCTTCAGTAAGGACAAGTCTGGAACTGAATTAGAAAAGTCCCCTATCATCCCACTAAACCTCTACTTCAAATGGCTTTGGATCCACAACAAACTAACATTCCCCTCCTCTCTTATTGTTCATCCATTTTTTTAAAAACTCATTTCAGCAAAAGAAAACTGAGCGAAAAAAAAATCATAAACCCTAAACTTCATAAACAATTAAAAGAACCAAAACAACCAAACCAAAAGGCACAGAATCACACACTTTTGAATGAATCAAAGATCCATAAAACCTAAGCCCTAGAAAAATAAGCACAACATGAAATAAATGAAGAAAATAAGAATACAAATAAAAGAGATAATATTAAAGAGAAGACTTGGCCCTTGACTTTGAGATGGATGAGAGTCGATTGATGGCAGGTTTCTGGTTGGTGACACGGGACATTTCATTGAATTTGGAGAAGTTTTGGTTCAATATTCGAGTGGAAGATGGCAAACTAGGGGAACTAGACTACCTTAAGTTTTACTAGTAGAGAGTTTTTGTAACTTTTCTTTGTTTTCGTCCTCCTTTCAGTGCTTTTTTTTTTTTAAAAAAAAAAACCATAATTTTAAAATATTTTTTTAAAATATCGCAATTTAAAAAATATTTCATGACACTTTGTGTCCGGCACCACATAAATTTTAGTGAGTTTTCCTAAAGTCGTCATTTCGCTGAAATCGTAACTTAAAGACATAATTTTAGTATTTTTTTTTTATTAAAGTGCTATCTTCAAGACACAATTTCACTATAAAAAAATTGAAGACTTGGTCAAAATAAATAATAATTATAATAATAATACATGAAATATGAAATTTATATATTTTTTAATTTTTGCATTTCTTTTCAAATTTTTATTTAATTATTTAAATTTGTATAAAATTACAAATGGATCAAGACAATGAATTTATGTAAATAATTAAGTTTATTTATTTTTAAAATTTTTATATTTATTTATTTTCGGTTGCTTTTTCTTTGTTCATATTCTTCCAAAATAAATCTCTATAAACAAATGAATTGCAACCTTCATGCTATTTTTAACATTTCATGTATATAAAATAATTATAAAAAATTAAAAATTTAAAAACATGAAAAAATAATTTACATAATAATATATCAAAGGAAAAAGTAGGAAAAAAATAAATGAAATAAAATGAAATGAAGTCATATCCTATACATAGAATTTCATGATAATGTACTAAAATCTTGTTTTCAAAACATCATTTTAAGAATAATATACTAAAGTCATGTCTTGAAAACACGACTTCATAATGATCCATTGAAATCGTGTCTTTAAAACACAATTTTAAGATTAGTTGTGATATGATGCTTTTGATAAAACTTATGTAACACAAAGTGTCGGTATTTTTGAAACTACCAATTTTTACACATAATTTTTTTAATTTACCATAAATTTATCAAAAATCCCATGAGGCACTGGAGATATGCATAGTACGAGGCTAGGAGTAGAAACTTCTAGACGTAAATCGATTTCAAATTAGAGGCTATTTTTTAAAAACTAGGAAATCAAAATTATTTCTAGTAGTGGAAAATGCACTAAAATGATACACAATTGCCCATATGTCATTTCTCGTAGAAAAAAAATTCCAATTTAGGTATATAACTAGTGATAAAATTAACTGAATCCTAAGAAACCCATTTTAGTTAATTAATCAATAAGAATTTTAACTTAATCATAGGCTATGTTTGGTTATGAGAATATTTGAGAAAAAATACAATGGAAAGAAAATTGAGAAGAAAAGTATAAGAAAAGAAAAGTAAAGAAAAATAATAAATAAATAAATTTAGAATTAATAAATTATTCTTATATACCATTTTAAATTCAATTAATTTATTTTGAGCTATTTGATAAAAAGATTAAATAATTTGAAAACACGCAAATTTCAAATAGGCTCAAATGATTTTACTATGGCACTGTCAATGAAACATAGAGTTAATTTCTAAATATATTTAAGGATTAATTGATTAAAATGATGAAAAGATACTAAATTTATAAAAACTAATCTCTCCCACTTTTAAACTTGAAGAATAACCCATTTTTTACATAAATACCCTTCAATATTTTTATTATTTACATATGTGTTTTAAAAGAAATGGTTACTTTTGTAAGAAAAAAGTGAATTTATTTTTGTATAAAATGGGAATATTTTTAAGTTGAAAAAAGGTGAATGGTTAATTTTACAAAGTGAGAATGATTTAAGAGTATGTTTGACAGCGATTCTAAGAAGTGTTTATAGTTTTTTTAACACTTAAAATTTTTTATCTTTTAAGCATAAAAAAAATTAGAAACACTTCATAGAATCATTACCAAACAGACTCCCCTATATTTAAAGTGTTTGACATTATTTCTATCAAAATATTTTTAGTGAAAGTGTATTATGTGAGAGTGTTTTTAGGAAAATTATCTATCAAATGTTTCTCTAAAAAAAAATACTATAAGTGATTTTTTAATACTAGAAATAATTTTTTAGATTTTTAAAAGTGTTTTTTAAATTTTATCAAAGACCAAAGTTAATTTATTTTTTAAAATTAAAAATATTTCATAAAATTACTATCAAACGTACTTTTTTTTTTTGTAAGCTTTTCATAAAAAGTAATTGAAATTGGGTGTTGAAAATTAGAAACAAAAAATAGATGTAAAATAAAATGGTTCTAATATTGTTGTAGTTCAATGGTGGAATATTATACATGTATAATTTATATATTATTAAAATTAAAAATAATTATAAAAATTAAAATTATATATAAATAATTTAAAATTTTAAAATATTATGTTATTTTATCTTTAATATTATCATGAAATTATAATGAATAGTTATGAAGAGAAAATTTATAATATTTAGTTGTTTGAAAGATATATCATATCTCAAAAAATTGAAATAAATTATTATTGATTTTATTTATGTTTTATTACCTTCATATATAGATACGATATTTGCAATAGAAATATCGGCGGTCAACAGGCAAAGCAGCTAAAAATGGGCTGCTGTTGCTCAAAATGCCCCCGTATATATATATATATTAAAAGTGTTCCTACACACAAAATATTAAAACAATCCTTTAAACTACGAATTAATTATAATTATTTCATAAGTAAATAAAAAAATTTCATTTAAGCAAAAAGTTTTTAATATCATTAATATATTAATTAAATATTAAAAAATTATACATTTATTATCATTTAATACAATAAAATTAAATACATCATAATTTTAATATTAAATATATTTTAAAATTAAACATATTATAATCAAATATCACAATATTATTATTGAATAATATTTGATGTAATTTAATAATCAATGTATATATATATATATATATATATATATATATATTAATTACTTTAACAAAACAACTTTAAAATATTCATTATACTTTTAATTTCATTTATAAGAGTTTTGTTTTATATTTTCATAAGTTTTGATCAATTTTAGGTCAATCGATATTTTATGTCAAAATATCCGTTGATACATCCGATATATCATTAAAATCGAACTACTAATATATCCGTAATTACCGATATTTTTATCCTTGTATGTGAGTGAGTTTTTTTTTTATTAAAAATCTCAAAATGGGCCCCACCACTTTGAAGTTTTGAGTGAACAAAAGTGGGTGTGCTGAATGACGCGTGGGACCTACTGCTAAAGAGAGAGAAAAAGGAAAAACGGATCGGGCCACTTGGTTCACTTGTAATACCGGTTGATTGGTATTCCGACCCAAAAACCGAATCGGATCCGCCCGTTCTACTCAAGGTTACAAAAATAATCTGGGAAGATATATTTGGAAATTTTTGTGTTTCCACTTTTTCTTTTTTTTTAAAATTTAATTTAATGTCTTTTTTTTTTTTTTAAATCTCAATTTGATAAAAATATCCTTATTTTTATAAAATTTACATGAAAATATTTGAAATGGTAAAAACATTTATATCATGTTAAACCATGTACTACTGTGGTAAACATGCCTTACATATTAATATGAGGCTTACATTTTATATATTTTATGCTTACACCTAAATTATATATATATATATATATATATATATTAAATAAAATATTAAAATAAAGTTTTAATAAATATATTGATTTTAATTATTAATTTTCAACTTCCATTTAATTTATTATTGAAAGCACATAAATCATAAATTAAATACAAATTTAATAATTATACGTATATTATAAATGATCATTTTAGTATTAAATTTATTTTCAAATTCTATTAATTATTATTTTACTATTACATGCATTTTCAAATATTACCTATTATTATAAAATATCATAAATTATATTATTTATATATCAATTTCTTCATATATCAATATTATTACTTCTTATATTATTTTTTAGAGTTTTTTTTAACATTTTTATGAATTTTGATTAATTTTTTACTTCACCAATATTTATATGTCAAAATACCATCGATATTTCATGATAAATCCCGATACGTACGTAAAATTAAGTTACCAATATATCCATCAAAATTGAAATTTTATCCTTGGTTCTAAAGTTAAATTGGTCAAGTACAATCTTTAATACATAGTATTTTACTTTTCTTATATTTGGCTTTTAAAAATTTTGATGGAAATTTTTTGGTGTGTTGGTTTATTGGAAAAACAAATTCGAGGTTAAAAATTTTAAAAAAAAAAGTGAAAGAAAAAAAAAATTAAAATTAATAATGTTGTAAAATAAAGGAAGAAATAAAACCACAAGAGAAAAAAATTGAAACATGGAGAATAATGAATTTATTTCATTAATAGGTTTTTCGTACGCACAATTTTTTAAAGTCTTACAAAATAAGCAAAACTCCAAGAAAAATGTCCGTTTAATTTTTTTTTTGTATTGAAATACTTGTAAAATATAATCTGTGTGTTAATATTCTTTATAAAAGGATATTGTTCTCTAATTTGATCATTTTGATCATAGTCAAATAGATGATGATGGAAGTATTTTCTTAAACTTGAAGATCTATCAAGGGTCTAACACAACTTGTTCCTAAATAACTTTTCTCTTGGACTTGTAGGGATGTCTTGTGAAGTGTTTTTTTTCGTCCTACGAAACCTCTTTCCCCTATGAAGTTCTTTTTTCATTCTCTCTATTAAAGAAAATCACTATTATTTATAAGTGAAATTAAGGAATTAAATTTGAAATCCCTAATATTTAATTGCTTAATTCAAAGAATTTAGAACTTTGATTTTTGTAACTTATCTTCTTTATTTAAGAAATTTGTTATATAATATTTATTTTTAATTCTCTTTTGACTTTAATTGAAAGATTTGTTTTCTTAATTTGGGAAATTTACCAACTAGTTTCTAATTCCCTTTTGACTTTAATTATTTTATTTTTCAAGACTTGATTTTGTAACCTTCCAAATTTCACAACGTGTCACTTTTTTAATTGCATGCATGTCATGTGTTTGATGTGTATAACTCATCACTTGTCAATATCAAATTTTGTTGAGCTAAATAGTCACAATTTTGATAATCAATTAATCCAACAATTTTTTTATGTCTACAAATGTCCTAATGTCAAGACACAACACGTACATGCGTTTGTCTAAGACTTGAAGTTAGCCTTTTGGGCCTTTGACCTTCTTTCTTTGATTTTTTTTTTCCAAAGAAATATTTTGGTAGGAATTTTTCTTGTTTTAGAGTCTCTCTTCCACTTTTTTCTAAGACTGTTTTGTTATCTTCCTCTCTTTTCATTTAGTGTCAAAGAAGACCTTGTGTTACAAGAAAAGTTTTTTTATTTGAACATCACCTCTCTCTCTCTCTCTCTCTCTCTCTCTCTATATATATATATATATATATATATTAAGGATGTTTCATAAAAAGCATCCATGTAACCATAATTATATGACCAATTATATGCCTTATTTATTATTTTATCCCAAAAAATTCTAATAGGAACTTTTTTGGAAAATGCATTAATTAAATCCAAATTTTGTAAAGATGAATAAACAAGATTATATAATATAGACGCTAAAAATATTCCAAGGGCAATAACGTAAAAGATTGAATTTAAACTTTCGCAAGAAGTCCTTAACTTTTGTTGAATTGCATTCTATAATTCAGTGTTTAAGTCTTCACCTATACAAATTAACTTGGTTTTGATGCACAAGAGTGTCCAACTTTTGACACGTCATTAAAAATTGGAACCATATTTAACACCCATGTAGACAAGTCATAGTCTTGACATGAAGCGGTGTTGTATTTTCAGCACTTAATGCGACTTAAGGGTTAAAGCTTTACTCATGCAAATTGGTTTAGCTTTGATGCTCAATGATCCAAATTTTAACACCTAATTAAAATGGGAATCATATCTAATGTTTATGGCTGTCATAGCCTTGATGTGGAGCAGGATTGTATTTTTGGCACATAATGTGATTTGAATGCTAAAGTCCCCACTCATATGAATTGACTTGCCTTTGATGCATAGTGGTGCCTAAATTTTAATACTCAATTAAAATTAAAAACATATTTAATACCCCATCTAGGCAAGTCATAGCCTTGACATGGAGCAATATTGTATCTTTGGAAATTAATGCAATTTAAGTGCTAAAGTCCCCACTCCTGCAAATTGACTTGCCTCATATGCATAATAGTATCCAACTTTTAATACTTAACTAAAATTAGAACCATATTTAACACCCATGTAAATATTGGGATAGAATCCTTAAAAGCATGACATGGTGTAACAATAAATGGATTGTTTTAGTTCTCTTTTGTCTATTCCATTCAAGACTGATATCTCTTGCATTATACATGACTTAGGTTTTTTAGAAGTTGTATAGAATATCCAAGTTGTAATTTCTTTGTAAGTAGATGATTTGTTCATAATTGGTTTATAGACTTATACAATCTATTTGAGATTGTAGTACATTACCTCCTAATTGAAGGGATGTGTAATATCGAGATTGTTGTGCACTACCTCCTAATTGGAGGGATGCCTATAATGATGACGATATTTTAAATAAAAAATATAAAAAAAGAAGTTATAAAATTTAAACCACATTCAAGGAGTTTTAGTTTTTAAAAAGAAAAATAAAAATAATTAACAAATCTGAAGAAGATTATGGAGAAGGGAGATATAGAGAAAAAGATGAAGAGATAGAAAAGAGAAAAACCCTAGAGAGATATAAGGAGAAAAAAAAAAGTAAAAAGATAAACGTAGAAATTTCACTATTAATTGTTTTTACTTTCTACAAAGTAAAAAATCTAATTTCTCTAAGGAATCTATTCTTGTTCTCAATAATAAAATATTTTCTAGATTAGATGTAGAAAAGAAAAGAAATTCTTATTGTTCATCTAATTTGTATAGGGTTAGGAAGTCAAAAAAGAAAAACAAAAGTGAATTTAATAAAAAAAAGAAGTAATTTTAATAAAAATAATTCATTAATGGTACTACGTGGTCGCTAATTTAACCTTAAATAAAAAACAAAGTCTCTATGAGTAAGGGTTTTTATTATCATTTGGGAAAAGTTTTTATATAATAAAATTTAGAATAAATGTAGAAATCCTAGATCACTTTGTTCGCTATCCTAAAATCAAATTAGGTGCATGAATTTTTTCCTAGGCTCTAGATCCTAGCAACAAAGCAAAAATAAAATACAATTTTTAACATAAGGATCTAGATTCTAAATTCAATAATTCATTTTAAATATAAAGCCTTGGATAGGTACTAAGATATTTATAAAAGAAAAAAATGAAAAAAAAAAAGAGTTTAATTTTAGATAGGCCTAATGATCAAGGATCTCCAAATTCCATAAGATTTTGGGATAATTAAAAACAACAATATTAAAATAAAAGCCAAAAAAAAAAAAAAAAAAAAAAAAAAAACCTATTCAAATTACTTGACTACAATATTTTTGCACTACAATAATTATGAGCTTTTTTTATAAATTAATTTTTGATTAAAAAAGAATATTTTTGGGTAGAAGATTTCTTGTTACAAAAAATTATTTATGATGAGTTTGTTGCAATAAGTCTCTGAGCAATTATTTTTAAAATTTAATTTTGTAATAAAAAAAATAATTTTTCCACAAAATAAAATTTATGACAATGTCACTTTTCATCACAAAATAAATTTGTGACAACATGTTATTTTTCACTATAAAATAAATTTATGGCAACATGCCACTTTCACTAAATAAAATTTTGTTGATATATTATTTTTCATAAAAATAATCATAATAAAATGTCACTTTTTTGCCATAAAAAAATTCATGATGAAAGATCACTCTTTTACCATGAAATATAATTTTTTTGATGAAATATATTTTATTACAAAAAAAAAAATTAAATAAAAAAATCTTATGCATATCACATGTTTAACCTTTAATTCATCTCCCTTGTTTCAATTTTAAATATCATTTTTAATAATTTAATAGTAACATTTCAAATGAAATGGTTGATAGAAACAAATTTTTACTCAACATCAACTTTCTAAACAGTATACACCTTTTGTATTGGTCAAGTATTCACTTGTCAAAAACATCAACTAAACATTGAAGTTAGAACATGTCTCATTCACCTATCCTTATACAATCAATTCTATCTTGAAACACAACCAAACAATATCAAATCCAATTGAGCATCCACATTACTATTGTTCCTTTCATAAGGGCAGGGATCAACTAGAATAAGATTATTTCCAGGAGAACCTGCAAATTGAGAGGAAACATCTCAGTAAATTTGATTTCTTTTCTCAATCTTCCATGGCTCACTATTGGAACCTAAGCGAAAGAGAACTGTTCATGCTGATAAGAAAATCAACCAAGTGACTTGTTGATTCTGATGGTTAATTTTCATTGGATATGCTACAGAATTATAAATTTGGGAGCCAAATATACACATTTTAGATGGAACTACTCACCAGCATTAGTCAAATGGAGTTGCTACTGTACTTAGACAAAGAGAAGTGTAGGTCCCAGATGCAGGAGGCCGCTGCTAATCTTGATGGAGCCCCTGCTGTAGAAAAATACCTTTTCTAGCTTCAATTGAATTCTTCTCCATGGCTGAACCACCAATGCTGTTAGCAGAAACAACTCCATTCAATCCATTTCTCAGGCCACTGGGATTGTTGCCTGCCAGAGAAACTACTTCCTTTGATTCTTCATCTGTTCTCAATTGGTTACGCTGCATTGAAATCCTTTCCTTTCTCTCTGAATTTTTTAAATCCCAAATAAGACGACTTATGTGAACATATGAGCTGCACATCTTTTCCATGATTGCTTTTTATGCACTGTAACTCTAGAAACCTGTATACTCAATAACACAACATAAACTCAATCAAATGCTTAAAAAAATTATATATAAAAACTTGTAAGGGAATGAATGCTCATATTGCAGAACTTTTAAGCATCAGCTAGAGTAGCAAGTGGTGGTTACCTTTTCGGTTGAGACACCATTTCCAAATGAACTAGGTCATGTAGTGCCAGTAGCATTATCTAGCCAAGCTTGAGTTTTAGAAGAAGAACTGAAACACGAATATGAATGAAGGATGAGAGAGAGAGAGAGAGAGAGAGAGAGAGAGAGAGAGAGAGAGAAGCAAAGAGAAGGGAAGCAAATTACTGCAAGGAAGGGCCATGAATTGCTGTCCCAAGCAACCCTGTTGATGACAAGCCTGGCCATAATACCAGATCTTCCAACCAAAAATCAAAGATTAAGGCATGATGAGAATATTAATATGCAGAAGTAGATGCAAGAGCTATGTTCTGCATTCTAAGCAATGACCAAAAAAATTATGAAATGGGAAAATCCGTTCAAGGAAAAGATGTATACCATTTTTGTACTATCTTTGACAGTATGTCTTTGGTAGTATGAAACTGCAGAATCAGATAAACTATTAAATCTTAACAAACCAGAACCCAAAAAATTAAAAAAAGCAAATAAAGACAAAAGAAGAGCCTCAACAAGGCAATCAATAGCAAATCAAGAAGAGACCTAATGCAGGTGCAGGGCTCTCCCTTGCCTCTGGCAAAGTTGAATGCTTTGATTCTGATGATTCGCCAACCAATTCACCCTTATTGCCGTCTTATCACTGTTGGGGAACATTCCTACCAATGTGTACAGGGTCTCCACTGCTTCTTCCTCCTCTTTGGTAATTGATCCTGAGATGGGTTGTTTCTGAGACCAGCCTGAGCCACCATGCTTCTACAGTAGCAACTCCATTTGTCTAAGTACAAGCGCCCCATTAGTATAGCAAACATTGAGATCTGAGGTAGCAGGTAGATACATTATGTAAGCCTATCATATGAGTTAATGGGCTAAGGACTGGGATTTGAGCTAGTAGGGCTAGTTTGAGCTGATTTTCCTGTTTCTGCATGTTATCTTTTTATTACTAACAATTATAGTTCTTCGCCCTTAACTATAAAAGGTTGCAGGATATAAACTACCATCAACTTCAAAAGAGGAAATGCAATTTTGCAAGAAGCTAGGAAGCAAATCAATCATTCTAGAGTGAGGCACTTGTCCAGAATCTCCACAAAAAACTGCCTCAGTAATTGTTTTTCTTTTTCCCTTTTTACCTAGTCAGAACAAGAACAAGAAGTAAACTTATTTGCAAATATAGAACTTCACACAATGTGCTCCACTAAACAATTCTTTTCTTTTGTAGGCAGGTTGGCAGATTTTTGGGGTTGTAATCCAGAAGAAAAAAAAAAGATAAACGGAAGTTAAAAGTGAAGGCCAATAAGAAGATAGCAAATAAAGATAAAAGAGAATTAGTTCATAATATGATCACATCTTACATGTAAACTTCACCGGAGTTCACCTTTCTAATCAATATTGAAGAAAATGGTCTATTTTATGCAGAAAATTTGCATGGCTGTTAAGGGAACCATTTTTGAAAGAAAATGGAACATCAGTTGGCTCATATTGTGAAGGAGTTGTTTTGTTCTTATCAAAAAGGAAAAAAAAAAAAAAAGAGAGAGAGAGAGAGAGAGAGAGAATATATAGTATTGGAAAATGAAGGGGAAAGAATAGTTCAAAAGCAAGTCAGCAATAGTACTATAAATTAGATTTTAGAGAAGTATTTGCAAGCCTAGAAGTTTTTTCATACCATTTGGAACCCGATATAAGAGAAAGCAATCAAAGAAAATAATATCTCTAGCTATTTTGGGTCGAAAATGAAAATGTGAGAAGATGAATAAGGAAAAACAACCATGGTTGGAATTACTTTGTAATTTCTGGCCTTGTTGCATGATAATTAAATATACAGAATTTAGGACGAAAAAAGCAGCTTATGTGTGAGTCCAGTTATTAAGAAAAAGTAAGCTCCAGCATGGTAGTGCTCTTTTTGTCTCTTTTCATTGGAAATAGAATACCAAGTTTTAGGAGTGTCTACAATGTAACAAAAATTAAAGCTCACGCTTTTCCTAGCTCAAATTTAAGGTTTAAGCAGTAGTGTTCTTTTTCAGTCTCTATATAATTGACTTAAAACTCAAGCTTGAGCTTGGGCATTACCAAAAATTCATGAAGTGAGTTCATTGACCATACCCGAGTTTTATGTTATAAATGAACTGAAACAATAAGGTGTAAGGATGCAATTATCCATCATATACAAAATTTTCATTTACATGGCTAAAAATTTTGATGGTTGCCTGGACTTACAGCAAGGTGGTACACTTTATATCAATGGACCAACTGCAATGAACCAAACTATTGTATATCAATGGAAGGCCATGTTTTAAGTTGATACAAATGGTGTATACCTCATAAGGAAGAGTAAACGGGAATAGGAAGCAGGTAAAATAAAATTCAGAAATATATTGTGTTTGAAATCACTATAAAACGAAACTACCTGTTGTGATAAATCCTGTTGTGATAAATCACTCTATATATTGCCTATATAGGCAAGCTATGCAGGCAGCAGGTTCACACCAAGTGTCAGTGAGATAACAAATGCTACTTCTGCAAAGCAATGTCCTAAAGGGGAAGGAAGAGTGGGGAAGAAAGAGTACAGTAGAGAGATTCCTATTTTACTCAAGAAGTCTTAATCCTAACTACTCAAAAGGCAAATAGTATAATTAAGTTTTAGATTTAAAATCACTGCTTATATATATACTTAATAATGCCTACAGAAAGGGAAAGAAGTCACCTAGGAGACAATTAGACAACTCTAGGAAATATTGAACCCTTACAATAATTAAAAAAGGAAAGAAGAGAATAAGAATAAGCTTCTTGCCTCCAAGCACTCTCCAACTTTAAGAATTAAATCTTGAATCATGAGCAATTTTACTCTGTCCAAATAGAAAAACCAACCATGAACACAAGCATAGTATCTACATACATCAGATAAATCCACAAACAACTCAAAATCATCTAAATATACTTACAATTTTTATATTCAAACAAATTCAATACCATATAGATGTGGTATAACTAAAAACCAACCTAAACTGTCTGCGATATTGCCACAGAAATTTGAAGACATAATATGGACTACTTACATGTGTCTCTTCCAGATTATATTGAACACAAGAATAGAAAGACATTTTGTCATATTTGTTGACAAGACTGTGCAATGCAAGATCCATATCATTGACTGGAAGGATCTTCATTTTTTGCATCAATGAATATCATTGTCAGGGACCCAGAAGTGAAAGAAAGAAAAGACTAAATAACTATATTGCTTCCATTATCACACCTGAATTTCACTTATTTAAGTCCTATTTGATCCAGTAATTGGAAAAAAAAATAGAAACTTCACTCCAGTACAGGACAAGTAGAACCAAGCCCATAGAACTGCAGTTCATGCCTGAAACCTAGATGTAGTCTACAAAATTCCCCATTGTCTCTCCTCTGTTGCCACCATTAAAAACTAATTCATAGTTTCCCAGGATTTCAATTATACTTTTTGGTATTATCAATGGTTTATCAGGGTTCCACCAGAATGAAAATTACCAACTGAAGTGACATATAAAAGTTAAGAAAAGGAAAGAAAAGATGAAACATGATGATTGAGTACCAGATTATTCTCAGCAACTAAGGCTTCTCTATTTTGTTCATTCAGTTCTTGTGGGCGAATCTGCTCAAAATCATCAATTTTGGCTGCAGTCCAGGAAAGAAACCACAGTCATTCCATTTCCGTTTAAGGAGTGAAACCAAACATCAATAAAAAGGAAAAATAATAATTAGACTCTGTCAGAAATACACTTGCATCAAAGAACAAGATAGATAATGTGTGAAGACGAAATTTTAGATTAAGTACAGAAGCACCAGACAAAACCACCATCAGTACACCTCATATCGTCACAAGACATTCTTCTCAGTCCCTTAAATGCTTCGAAATCTCAATAACAAATGAAAAACGCAAAGATAATGCTCAATCTCCAGACCTTGTCTAAGAAGAGACTTTCAAACTCTCTTTTGACGGCTTCATTGAGGGGAAGGTCCAGAAGATGAGGCCGCAATTGCAGCGTGTGCTCAATCAAGCTAAGGAAGAACATCTAAACCTAGAAAACGTAAATTTCACACTGAAAATCAGTGGCAGAGGCAGATTATCACAGGAAATTGAACAAAATAAAGGTAAAAAAACTAACAAAATGTCTTCTCGAACTTGTTTTCGAAGTCTCAAGGATGCTCTTTTTTCTGTAGGGTTCTTCAGTGAGATTCTGGTTGATCTAGGGCTTTAATCTCCGACCGATCAGCGTTTTCGGCAACAGGAATATTTCATTGCCCATTGCGCCGGTGAGGTTTGTGATTCGTCAACGATGAGAAGAGAGACCGAAACCAAAGTTGATGGGAGAGAGAGGAACGCTTCGCTGAAAGCCTGAAACAGAAAAATCATTTCAATAATGTGAAAAAAAAAAAAAAAAATCAAAACTAACAGAATGATTTTAGAACTAAAATTTATTTTAATTTTATTGTTCTTAAACAAAATTTCATATAGAATTTCCCATCAATATTTGGAAGTTGACTCTAATTTGGAAAAAAAAAAATTCAAAAAATATATATGTATATTAAATTATAATATGGTGTGACCCCCTTTTTGCTTAAGACCCCCTTTTTTTTTTCTTTAATTATTTAGTGTGAAATTAATATTAAATTAATTCCAATTAGGCTTAACTTATATTATGATGTAATTCAAGACAAAATTCATATCAAAATCTTATAATTTTTTTTTTGCCTGGATATTGTTAAATATAATATTTTGCCATAAATATAAATTTCATCTCTAAAAAAAATGTATTTTTTTTACAATAAAAATAAAATTTGTTACAAAAATCTTCTTTTTCCCATAAACTTTATGGTAGTAAAACATGAAATTTGTTGTAGGGTTGTTCGTAGCATTTAATTATTTTAAGGTTATGTTTATTCCCAAAAAATATTAAAGAAATAAAATGATTTTCACATATTTGACTGTACTATAAAAAATATAAAAGAAAATCAAATATAATTAAAACTAATTAAAAACATATGTATTTTAAAATTATTTAATCTTTAAATTAGTTAGAAATAATTTATCAACTTTTAATCTTTTTTTTTCTTCACTTTTTCTTTCCTTTTACTTTTTTTTTTTTGTTTTTTTTCTTTGCATTTTCCTTCAAATTTTCTAGGAACCAAATATAGCATAAGAATATTAAAATTTGTTCAACTCAAATGTAACTCATTTAATAATCATATCAAAATGATTTGATATAAATATAACTTTTTTTTTCTCACAATACAATTCGTTTAATCTTTAATCTCATTAATAAATGAGTTAAGTTGAAGAATAATCCGTTAACATGGTTCTAGCTTGTTAATCTCTTATCAAACTATGTTAACATGAATCTAAAATTTTAAATATATAAAAATATTATTTTTAAAATACTTTTATATATATATATATATATATATATATTTAAATTTTTAATTAACTTAGTTGCTTAACTTTAGTTATAAAACAACCACCCCTAAAAGAATTATTTAATAAAATATAAAATATTTAAATAAATTAAATTTTATAAAAGAAATTATATAGAATATAATTTAAATAATTATGTAGCTATTTATAAATTAATAACTACTCAATGAAATTTTAAAATCTAAACATTTAATAAATCTCAAAATCAAATGGAAGATATCCCACCTCAAAAAGTATTTACTAAAATATCAACTATAAAATACAAAAAGACCACTTTTAAGAATTTATTTTTATAATATATATTAGGGTTTAAATAAAATTAATTTATAAGCATTAAATAAATTTAAAAATAAAATAAATAAATATTTTATAAAATCCATTTAGTATCTATACTTACCTAAGTTTGATACTTTTAACTTTTAAAATTTAAATATGGTTTCTGGTTCTAAATTCAATAATTTATTTTAAAGATAAGGCAGAATAAATACTCGCATATTTTTTAAAAAGGAAGTTTTTTATTTTGGTATAGTTATGAATAAATAGTTAAAATCAAAGCTTGAAAAGGAAAAAAAGAAAAGAAAAAAGAGGTCATTTAACCTTAAGTAAATGAATATTAGAAGTTGTCTGGATACTTCTTTTTCACTAATTCTAATAAATATTTTAACCTTTAAGCAAATGAAAAAGAGAAAAGATGTACCTTGGCGGAGGGAGCTGGAAACTAGACATGTGGGTGATCCTCTGTATCATCATGGCTTCTTTTGACATTGAATAGTTGAAGGCTCTGTTGAGGGTGATCTTGGCCATGGTCATATATGAGATGGATCCCACAACTTTTCACTTTGAAAAGTGACTTGGCAAGATACGCAAGGGCCGAAAAGCCAGCCTTAAACTTGTTCCACCTATTGGATCGATACTTACTTGAAATGGCAATCTGAGGGAAATAGACCGCCATCAATGCTGGATCTGCAATTAATGTGTCTATACAACTCGGAATAAACTGTATCGTCTCCACGTGTCCAAATTGATCACCATCGGATATCAACAATCGAAGAGTACCATTGCCAGCATGAACGTAATCGTCATAATCAAATGGAACAAGATGACGGAATAAAGCAAATCCCAAGAAGTTGCTATCTTCATACCAATTCTTTGGGAGATCTATTGTTATTTCATGTCCCATACTCTTATGACTTATCCACTCTGGTATTCCTCTACTTCCTGGAATGACAACTTGTACATGGTGGCACTTCCCGTATGTTGTACATGGTGGTACTTCCTGTATAAAAATAGCATGTAAATTTCATGCCTTCATTAAAAAATAAAATAAAATAAGTGCCATATGTAAAATTCATACCTGAATGTGTGATTTTAAGCAGTTGTGAAGAGAGGACCAGAGTGGATGCTTTGCATCACTTGATAAAGTTTCCAGGAGTGGACAACCATGTGCGCCTATCCGTCTTAGACTTGATGGAAGCTCTGGAATTTCTTTAAGCATCAAGCAGTCATACATGAAAAGGACACGCAACCGAGAAAGACGAATGATGCCACCAGGTATGCAATCAATATTGTTTCCACTCACATCTAACACTTCTAATGAGAACAAGCACCATAAATCATCGGGGATTGCTCCTGCCATCAGATTGCAACCACTTACATCTAGTTGTTTTAACTGCATGCTTCTCAGACTGTCGGGCAATTTGTGGAGCTTTGGACAGTTAAAAACAAATAGTTGACGAAAACACGTCAAATTACCA
The DNA here is from genome assembly GCF_004353265.1 of Vitis riparia. Lineage (NCBI taxonomy): Eukaryota > Viridiplantae > Streptophyta > Magnoliopsida > Vitales > Vitaceae > Vitis > Vitis riparia. The sequence goes on from NC_048437.1 coordinate 14,066,125, forward strand.
ATGATGTTTGGAATAGTCTCAAGGTTCTTACAATTGCCCAAGTTCAACATTCCCAGACGTTTTTTACGTAAAGAAAGGCCTTTTGAATGTTCCATATCCTCCATGATCTCCGGAAAAATCTCTAGATTTGAACAACCATCGAGATAGCAGAATTCCAGGGATTCCAACTGTAGAATGCTGGTTGGGAGTTCTTTAATACCACTATCAGATAACTCAAGTCTCTTTAAATGTCTCATATTCACAAAGAGAATATCAGGGAATTTCTCAAACTTTGAACACTTTGAGAGATTAAGAGTTTCAAGAGATATCAAGGACCCAATGCTGCTTGGGAGTTCTCTAATTCCACTCTCACTAAAATTAAGCTCTGTCAAAAATTTCATCTCAGAAAATGTGCCAATAGATGAATGAAGTTTGCTGAAGCTTACACAACCTTCAAGATTAAGTTTCTCCAAGTTTGGCATCCTTGAGAATTTCGGTATTTTGATGAGCCATTGTGAGTTACTTAGATCAATGAACTTCAATTCTGGAAAACACTATAGCAAAAGAAATTTTTTTTAAATAAAAACCTTCCATGAACTTGAAAATTAGCATAAAAAAAAAAAGAAATTAAATAATGATTATACCTTCTCCCCTTTCAAAAGTTCTTCTATGTTGCTAGACTTCAAGTTGATTGCAACAAGCTTCTCTCCATGAAATTTTGAAGGCAAAGACACTAAACCTTCCCAATGAAGATAGTTTAAATTAGGAGGAAATTCAAAGTCTTTAGGAAGAGACATTTTATGCTCATCGCCAAGACTATAATAGACTTTGAGCAATCTAAGTTTCTTCATCTTGGCAAACATTTTCTTCATCTGGGCAAATATTTTTGTACTGAACCATTTTTCTTCTGATCTAGACAAGTCTAGAGAAATGGTTTCAACATTTTCCATCCCCTGGAAAACAAGACTAAAGAATCAGGGAAAACAAATAGTAAAAATCCTAACTTTTTAAGAAAAAAATATTATTAAATCTTTTATCTCCTAAAAGAACTTAAGTAAGCTATTGAATTTAAATTGTTGATTCTTACCTCTCCACTTACAAATGCACAATAGATATCATCCGGATTCCATAATCTGCTCCATTTGCTAGGCTTTTTGTCATGTTGTTCTTGAACAATTTTCTTGCACATTTTCTCAATCAAACCATGCATATGTAGCCTATTCTTTGAGATAGTTATAAGACATCTCTCCAATAGAACTCCTATATTTATTTCGCCATACAACTCATAACCGTCCCATATTTTTGAAGCAAAGTCTTTATCTTCACCTTGAAAAAAACAAGCAATGTCAAGGAGTATCCTCTTTTGTGTACTGTCTAATCCATCAAAGCTTATTTTAAGTGCATTTTGAATTTTCACTTCAGGTTCTTTTTCCAATTTGTGCAATGCACTTTCCCATTGACGTATTGTCTTGCCACATAAAAGAGAACCCAAAACCTTCAAAGCTAATGGAAGACCTTCACAATAATGTATCACTTGATCTAAGAGATTTTCAAAACCCTCTTTTGGAAGATTTGATCGAAAGGCATATCGACTAAAGAGCTCAAGTGCCTCATTGGATTCTAGTCCTTCAACCTCATATAGGTAATCCACATTAAGCATAGTTAGGCATTGTTTATCTCTAGTTGTGATGATGATTCTACTTCCTTTACCATACCAAGCATGATTTCCAACTAAAAATTCTAATTGGTCCATATCATCAACATCATCAAAAACAATAAGAGCCTTTTGAAGGGAAAGACTATTTTTTATCACATGGGCTCCTCGGTGAATATTTCTTATCTTTTGATTTGCTCCTTTTAGGATATCATTAAGAAGTTGATTTTGTAAACCAAGTAGACCTTTATTTTTGTAAACTTTTTTTACATTTTCAAGGAAGCTACTACATTCAAATCCCCAAGAAATTTGATTATATATGTATGCTGCAATGGTTGTTTTACCTATTCCACCAAGTCCACATATCCCAACCATGCGAACATCATTTGACTCCATACTTAATCTCAAACTTATTTTTTTAAAATGGGAATCCATTCCAACTAAATTATCCTCAACAAACAAGAGTTCACAATTCAATATTCTATTGGCGATGGTGGTAGTAATTTTCTTGATATGCTCTGATTCATACCTAGTAATTATGAAGTGAGTTAGAGAAGAACACATGGTGAGATTAACAATAAATGATAAGAAATATCAAGGAAATTTGATGATTTTTGGTATCTTGATAACAACTAAAATTTCATTTACATATTTAAGCACTTCTTTTTTAGTATCATGTATGCATGACAATGAAAAAGAAAAATCAAAACTTGAACTATATATGCTTCTACTTAGTTAACTTTCTATTAAAATTACCCTAAATTTCTTTTAATTCACTTATATTTTAAATACAATCTTTATAAAATATATTTTATTTGAAAGAGCTTCCAAAAAAATTTACATAAAACATTTGTTTGAAAATCTTTTTTAATATTTTGTTTCAACTATAAAGATTATTGAAACTTATACTTTTTATTTATCAAATTAATTCTCTAATAAAAATTACTTTTGTAAAAAATTAAAAATTTAATAATTTTTTTTAAATATTTTGTGTATTTGAATTTTTATCTAATCATGCCTATAATTTAGTAAATTAGATTTCGTTAACATTTTGTTATAACATTTAGTTATATTATATGATTTTAGTTAACCCTATCATTAAAAAGTTATATATACAAACCTTTTAAAATATGAAAATATGTTACCATTGATTTAATTTAAAATTTTATAATTTAAATATAAAAATAAGTTAATATTTATTCATTTAAAATTTTGTAATTTAAATATAGCTCTGTCCTCATATGAACTTCTAACTCCACCACTGACCACACGGTTGAGTTTCATAACTTCTACAATTTAATTATTGCAAAATAAAAATCCAACTATTAGATGCATAGACTTAAAAATGATAGGATGAAAATAATTAAGCATATGCTAAGAATCAAGAATGGCAAAATGGGAATAAAGATAGAATGCATAGAATCAAGGATGACAAAATGAAAATAATTAAACAAATATATAGAATCAAGATAGGAATCTAACCATATTTTCATAAATTAAGAGCAATCAAATATTAACAATATTTTATTATCTTAGTTTTAGGAAATAATATCGGTTTCCCTTAATTTTAGGATATTTATTATTCTTTTTTCGACCTTAATAATATTCAAGGTTTCCATTGCCAAATTTATCAAACTCTTTACTATTTTGGACCTTAATTGTTTATTTGTTTGTTATTAATATGTTGTATTATAAATTGATTATGTTTATGTAAGATGTTTGATTTTACATTTAATTCTTTAAATTGGATATTTAACATATTTGATGGAACTATTTTGGATAGAATTATGAAAACCCCAAAGTTTTTCAATAATCTAAAGTGGATATTAATTACGTAATTAATATAGATCCAACAATTTGTTTAACTTTATAGAAATTGATTTTACTTCTAAATTAATTTCTAAAAAGTTGTGTTATATTTTATTTCAAATCTTGTATAGGAATGCCTATTTATCAAATTATGAAATACTAAGAAGCATAAAAAAAAAAATAGAAAAAGAAAAAACAAACATAGAGCAAGAAGAAGAACTCATGGTTAAACCTAAACCATATACTTTTGATAATTTCTTTTTCGATTTGTTGGTGAAATATTTATATTTGGAATCATATGGACTTCTTTACAATTATAAACTTACAAATTATTATTATTATTATTATTATTATTATTATTTTACTACAATTCGAGAAATATTCAAGTATGAGGCATGTGTGTCACGAGATTATTAATCGTGCATCAAGTATTCTAAATAATCAACTAATTTATTCTATTTAAGAAAAATATAATTGGTATGTAAGCTATTTAGATTTAGAAATATTTGATTAAAATGAATGAAATAATTCCCAAACTGTGAATCTAGCTCTTCCCATGTTTTTTCTTGAAAAGTAACTCATTTTTAATATAAATGTTATTTACCATTTCAAGTATTTACATATAGATTTTAAAAGAGATGATTATTTTTACAAGAAAATAATGAGGGTATTTTCGTCCATATGAGGCCAAAAATTGGGGTTTTAAAGACCCTTTTAATCAACTAACCCTTAGATTTATTGATATTTTATTTTCCAAATTGAATATTAGCAACAATTCTTTAAAACATCCTAAATTTAGATTTAGGGGAATTTAAAAGTTTTGCAAACAAAGCATCCTTAAGTAGTAGCTGAATCAAACCCATGACAAGTGCAATAATTTATAATTATGAGACTCAAATTTAAGCACTTATAAATGAAAGCTACTCATAATTCATAAATAAAAGCTAAAAAGAAGATATTAAAATTACCCCTCTTTTACATGCCATCCAGAAAGATTGCCTGCTTCAGTCAAGGCCTCCCTCCAACTTTGTACCTTGTTCTTCAAAGTTTTTTCATACTCGGTGAATGCTTTTCCAAAGCTCCCTATTTGTTTACGTACATCCGATGGATCCACATGATAGAAAATTGGCAATACTATGTGACTATATTCCCGTCTGCACTCTATGATCTTTGCAAGCTCGTCTAGGCACCACGTTGAATCAGCATAAGTCTTTGAGAAAACAACAATGGAAGATCTTGATTTTTCAATAGCATTTAGAAGCTCTGGCGCAATTTTTTCTCCTCTCGTAAGTTGGTCATCTCTGAAAGTTCTAATGCATTTTCCAACCAAAGCATTATGTAAGTGATCAGTGAAATTGTAACGGGTGTCTTCCCCTCTAAAACTCAAGAACACGTCATGAGTCCAACCAAGGTTGGAAGGAGAAGAATCAAACGCCATTTGAGCCCTTGTGGAAGCCATTGCCAACCAAGCTACGTGTATGTCAAAACTATAAGACAGTCTTCAATTGAATCTTGCCTATGTGAAAGGTGTTGCGGAGGTAAAGTATTTAAGCTGGAAAAAAAAGACGGATTCTAATCAAAAGGAATCATAAAATTAGAAGTTGAGGAAGGAACCAAGAAATTTCTAGGAAGGAAGGTGGGCACTCTAAAGTCTAACAAAACAACCTTTTTCCTTTTGCTTTCACACTCTTGTCTTTTGCCTTGGCATTCATTCACATGAGAATATGCCTTTTCCCATTCTCAATTATTTCTCATTAGCTGTATCCATTTACCCTTGATTTAAGGTGGGGTTCACGTGAGCCAAGACCCTACCTCAATCATTAAGCCCATTCTTGAAGCTTTCCTTCACTCTTTTACATTTTATTTTTATTTTTCTTCTATTTGGTATTCAACAACCAGCACTTTTGCTTTTGCAATTTTCAGTGTTATTTTATACATTTTTTTTCCCTTTAACTTGTCTTTTCTTTAAATTTTTTTTCCCAATTGGTATAACAACTAAAGTGCAAATAATAAACATATGTCAAATTTTAGTGACTCAAATATATATTACATTATAGATAATTGAGCTTTAATTTGGGTTTTTCTAATATTATAGCACCTTGGTATTCACCCATTGAGTCAAAAAAGCTTGGCCAAAATCCCAAGTAGTAATACCATAGGAGATCATTCTTGTACACTTCAAGTTGAAATTTAAAATCTAATTTGATACTCAAAGTGGATTCAAAATTTTATTTATTTGGAAATGGTAACATAAATTCAAATTTCTATTTTAAAAAAAATTAAAGCCATATATTAAAAATATTATTGTTATATTTATTATTTTAAAATACATATTAATTATTTGATGATTTTTTTAATCGAGTATTTGTTTGAAAAGGTAAAGTAAGCTTCTTTTTTCTTAACAAAAATTAAATCATATCACTAATTTTTTTTAGTTATCTAAGTAGCTCCAAATATATTGGCTGAGGCCAAAAAAAATAAATCTAAATTATATTAATTATTTATTTGTATAAAAAAATTTATTTAGAATTAGTTGTTAATCCTTTTATGAGATGTAACGAGAATCATTTGTTCACCAATGGGTCAAAAGTTAATGAATGAGGGTGGTCATTTCACAAGGAAAGATTCCTTTGTTAACCAACATGGGTGGCCCATTTTTTGGCATTTTCCCATGTGCATTGTTTTATGGGGCTTGCAAAGAAAATTGGTGCCAATAAGTAATGAATGGGGGGTTGCATTTCACAAGGAAAGATTCCTTTGTTGACCAACATAGGTGGCCCTTTTCTTGGCATATTCCCATGTGCATTGTTTTGTAGGGCTTGCAAAGAAAATTGGTGCCAACAAGTAATGAATGGGGGGTTGCACTTCACAAGGAAAGATTCTTTTGTTGACCAACATGGGTGGCCCTTTTCTTGGCATTTTCCCGTGTGCATTGTTTGATGGGGCTTGCCGAGAATTATTGTTTATTTTAAATTATATTATATATGAGTTTCATCTTTAATAAAAGTGTTTTTTAGGACATCATTACTTTCTTATTAATATGGTACAAATGTTTATTTTGAATATAAATATAAATAAGATGATAGCTTATTTAGTTTATAGGTGGGAAGTTGAAGATGCTAATACTTCGTAGGAAAGATTTAAAATAAAAAAATAAAAATTAAAAAAGAGAATAGTCTGACTCGTTGTTTCCATATCTCCATTGTCCAATAAATTAAACTTATAATGAGTGCATATGTCATCAAATAAAACATTGAACAACAAGATTTAAAAAAAAATGGTAATTTTTAAAAATATGTTTTTTAAATATGACAATTCAAAAAAATATTGTAGATTTGGAAATAGTTTTGAAACTATCATATTTTAATAAATATTTTTAAAAATTGTATTTTTAAAAATTAAATGGGGTGGGGCATGGCGGGACGGGCAAGTATGATAAATTCCCATACCCCCATTTAACTTTTTTTGAATTTTAATTTTTTTAAAAAAAATTACTTTTAAAATTTTTTAATTATATTAAAATAAATATATTTTATAAATAATTAAATTATTATATTTTTTTATAACTTATTTTATTAAAAATATTTTATTATTTTCTATATATTAAAAATAATAGAATAAAAATTAAATTAAATTAATTTTAAATTATAAATTAAATTAAATTTAAAATTAAATTTTATATATAATCGGGGTGGGGTGGGGTGGGGTGGGGTGTGGTAGGGTAATACTCGAACCCACCCTGAGTTTTAAAAAAAATTCTCAAACTCATCCCAAACCCGTTTATTAAAATTAAACCCCGTCCCATTAGGGACAGAGCGGGTACCCGAAAAGACCCGCCCCATTGCCATCCCTAGTTAAAATGTACTTTTCCTTTCTCAATTATTTTAGATGTTGGTGTGTCGTTAGAATCCCTTTTTCTTTTTCAATTATTTCTCATTAGTTGTATCCGTTTACCCTTTATGTAAGGTGGGGTTCACATGAACCAAGACCCTACCTCAATCATTAAGCCGATTCTCGAGCTTCCTTCACTCTTTTACATTTTACTTTTATTTTTCTTCTATTAGGTATTCAACAACCAACACTTTTGCTTTTGCAATTTTCGATGTTATTTTGTACATTTTTTTTGCTTTTACTTTTTTTTCTTTAATTTATTTTATTTCCCAATTAGTATAAAGACTAAAGTGTAAAAAATAAACATATGCCAAATCTTAGTGGCTAAATTTAATTAGGTCATAAGACCCTTGAATGTATATTATTCTTCTATTTGAATAATATATATACCCACTATTAGATAGAAAATATGCCACCCTCAATCAATAAATAAAAAATTTAAATTTTCTTATTAAAACATGAAAATCATATAAAGAGATTGATTTAAAAACATATGCTAGTATTAATTTAGAAAAATTATATACAAAAATTATTTTGAAATTAAGAAAATCTAAAAATTGTTTGATTATTTTCCAAAATTAATTTTATTTTCTCAAAGTTTTCCTTTTTTATTTATAAAAAGATCATCTTTAATTTATAAAATTGTACAATATTATTATAAATAAAAATAAATAAATAATTGAATGTATAACATTTTCTAAAAGTAAAATAATAAAAAATTACTACTACGTACAAATATTTTTTTGGTTTGAAGTACTCAGAAAGAAAAATAAGAAAAAAAACTACAATGAAAAAAATATATATAATTGGTATCATGAAAAAAAAAAAAGAGAAAAATAAGAGCTAAATTAGACTCCTTTTAATCGTATAATATATACACAACAAAGCATCAATGAAAGTCCATGCAATGATTACTCGTAGAAACTCCATGCTCCATAGACCATAGTTTCATAAAAAATTAGGAGTAAGGATGATAGTTGTGTTTCTCAAAGAGAGTTATGGGTTTTATTACCAATATAGAATCATTAATCTTTTGGAAACACGGAAAGAATATTACAAATCATGTAACAAAAGGAAAAAAGCAAAAAATTAATCTTAATGAGTGGGAAGGAAATATAACATTTGCATTAATTTTTCTTTACAAAAAAAAAAGTAATGTTTGAAAGTTAACAAAAGTACCAAATGTTCAAAAAGCGATGAATGGAGAGGTAGGTGACTTTTAAAACAATAGAAGGAAAGAGGTACCAAATAATTCAAAAACACTTTTGTTTCTTTTTTATGATTTTTACATTAACAACTTTATCTTTTACTTTATTCTTTTTTAAGGTGCAACGATAGCTTGTTCACTTGAATAATCAACATTCTACCATTATTGAAGGCTCCTTTCATTAGTTAAAAGAAAAGGAGAGAGTTGAGTTGGATTTTTGTCATCTTTAAAAATTCCAAGATCGTAAGTGGGTAGAAAATGTGACCAAAAGGACATAGGTGACCCATTTCTTAGCTTTCTATCTTGCATATCGTCTTATAGGGTTGGGTGATATTGTTTATTTTGAGTTACATTTTAGATAAGTTTCCTCTTTGTTAAGAGAGTTTTTCATGGTATCATTACTTTCTCGTTGATGTGATACAAATTTTTACTTATATTAATATCATTATATTATAAACTATTTTGAATATAAATATAAATGAGATGATAGTTTAGTTATTCAGTTTCTCATGTGGTAAGACCAAGATACTAAAACTATAATTCTCATCATAGGAAAGGTTGAAAAAATAAATAAAATTTGAAAAAAAAATACTAAAACTATTTCAACTAACCTCTCACTAACATTTCTCAATCTATCCAAAATTTTGTCATAGGACTCATGTTGTCCAAATGTAATGAGACCTAGATGGTTAGATTTGTTTTTCAAATATACTATTTTTTTAAAATGGTTTAAGAATCTAGAAATTCAAAATCCTAACCTAGCTAGAATACCAATAACAAAATATCCCTCCTTCATGATAAGTTTCTTATTTCCATGGAGTTATCTCCATCAACCTGACTCAAATATATTACGTTAGAGATGATTGAGCTTTAATTTGGGTTCTTCTAATATTATAGCAACTTGGGATTCAACCATTCTGAGTCAAAAAGCTTGGCCAATATCCCAAGTACTAATCCCATAGGAGATCATTCTCATGCACTTCAAGTTGAAATTTAAAATCTAATTTGATACTTGGAGTGGATTTCAAAATTTTATTTATTTGGAAATGGTAACATAAATTGAAATTTCTATTTAAAAAAAATCATTATGCATAAAAATTAAAGCCATATATTAAAAATAGTATTGTTATGTTTATTATTTTAAAATACATATTAATTATTTGATGATTTTTTTAATTGGGTATTTGTTTGAAAAGGTAAAGTAAGCTTCTTTTTCCTTAACAAAAATTATATCATATCACTAAATTTTGTTAGTTATCTAAATAGCTCCAAATATATTGGCCGAGGCAAAAAAGAAAAAAGAAATAAATAATATTAATTATTTATTTATATAAAAAAATATTTAAAATTAGGTGTTAATCCTTTTATAAGATGTAACGAGAATCATTTGTTCATCAATGGGCCAAAAAGTAATGAATGGGGGTGGTCACTTTACAAGGGAAGATTCCTTTGTTGACCAACATTGGTGGCCCTTTTTTTTGGAATTTTCCTATGTGCATTGTTTTGTGGGGCTCGCAAGGAATTATTGTTTATTTGAATCATTCATTCACCAATGGGTCAAAAAGTAATGAATAGGGGGTGGTCACTTCACAAGGAAAAATTCCTTCACTGACCAACATAGGTGGCCTTTCTCTTGGCATTTTCATGTGTGCATTGTTTTATGGGGCTTGCCAAGAATTATTGTTTATTTTAAATTATATTTTATATGAGTTCCATTTTTAATAAAAGAGTTTTTTATGACATCATTATTTTCTTATTAATATGGTACAAATATTTACTCAGATTCACATCAGCATATCATAAATTTATTTTGAATATAAATATAAATAAGATGATAGCTTATTTAGTTTATTTGGTGGGAAGTTGAAGATACTAATACCTAGTAGGAAAGATTGAAAAAATAAATAAAATTTGATAAAAAGAATAGTCTAACCCGTTGTTTCCTCCACATCTCCACTTTTTAATAAATTAAACTTATAATGAGTGCATATGTCATCAAATAAAATATTGAAACGAGATTTTTAAAAAATAGTAATTTAAAAAAATATGTTTTTTTAAATATGATAATTCAAAAAAATATTTTTAAATGTACGATAGTTTGGAATAATCTAATTAGAAATTGCATTTTAAAAAAGATAAGTTTAGATGAATTTTAAAGTTATTTTTTGAAAAGCAAACTTCAATATTTAACCTAAAGCTATATTTTTAAAAGATGACTTCCAATTGATGTCTTAAAAAATGTTGTAGATTTGGAAATAGTTTCGTAACTATCATATTTTAATAAATATTTTTAAAATGGTATTTTTTTTCAAAATCCAATGAACAATCGGTATTCTACCATTGTTGTGAGGAAGATGCATGACAATGTTTGAGCATTTTCTTTAGTAAAAAGAAAAAGTGAGAGTTGGGTTGATTTTTTGTCATTTTGAAAAATTCTAAGAAGGAACGATACTTTGTTGACTGACATAGGTGGCCTCATTCTTGGCATTTTCCCTTGTACATTATTTTATGGGGCTATGTGAGATTATTGTTTATTTTGAGTTACATCTTAGATGAGTTTTATCTTTAATAATTAGAAAATTTTTCGTGGTATTATAATTTTCTTGTGGATGTGATACCAATTTTTACTCATATTATATCATTATATCATAAATTGTTTTGAAAATAAATAGAAATAAAATTACAAATTTCTTAGTTTCTTATATGGTAAAATAACACAAGTGTTTCCAAGAGTTAAATAAAATAATTACTTATTCTATAGAATAAATATTTTAAACTCACGAGAAGGACAATTAGCATCTTAAAGTCAACAAGTCAACACATTAAAGATCATTCAATCTTTTTTGTGTTTTTGCAGTTGGCATATTGTCATTTGATATCAATTCCTTTTCATTTGTGGTTGGCTTTAGCACCAACAAACCGACACTCATTTTTCTTTCACTTCTATTTTTTTTAGGAGTCAAGGTCTTTCCATGATTGTTCTCTATTTTTTGCTTTTCATTTTCTCATTTTCCCACTCAATAACAATGTCGTCTTTGATGAAAATTTCTTAGGTTTCCAAGAAACCTTCTCATATATATGTTCTCAAAATTCAAAACAAAATACAAGCAGTAATTTCTTATTGATATTTACCATTTACATAGTCTCTCTTTTTACTCTCAAATTATTTAGAAACTAAGGTCAAAATAGAAAATTTATATAAATAGGTTCTTAAAGAAATTATATAAAACTATTATTAGTGAAAAATTTTATTTTATTCTTTTAAAACACTTATTTTTTTAATACCAATACAAGATCAAAACTAAAAGAGTATCCGAACATTCCTCCTTTACTAGTATTATGAAATTCAAAATCTCTCTACTTGATATATTGAGGCCTCTCTAGAAAATTGTGAAAGAACATTTAACTAACTACTTGGTGAAGGATTTATATGATTAGTAATTTGAGGAGTGGACAAAATGAGTACCATGACTTAAATTCAAGGTAAAAGGTAGAATGTAACTACAAATAAACTTATATATATATATTATATTATACCCAACGAAATGTATAGAAAACTTTAATTTTGCTACAAGAAGAAACATGAAATTTCCACAAAATTTTCATGAAATTTCATTCAAAAAGTGGTAATGATAAGAAATTAACAAAGTTTAAATCCTCAAATGTGCCTTTACATTGAAGGACTTGTATTGGCAGACAATATTGTCCTTCTTAATTATTTATTTATATTTTTTACTTTTGTCTTTTCATCAATACTATGTGACTAGGATCTCACAAAGTTTGTTGAAAGAAGACAAAGACTTTCTTAGTCTTCTCAGGTCACCCATAGGGTCCAAGCAATAATGCATACAATAATTGATGAAAGTGAAAGATTCAAAAGAGTTTCATAAAGAGAGAAATTATACCCTTTTTATGTTTATATAATATGGAGAGAGAAATCAAGCTTCACTTAGTAGTATATTTTTTTTTATCTATTACAAAAAAAAATGGATATACAAAACTATAGTATACTTTTACATCTTTTATTACTTTTAATCATGTAGAGTCTATATGCACAAAAAATCAAGAATGACAATTAATTATATTTAAAAATAAAAAATAAAAAGAAATTATATCACTATTTATTGCAAACTAATTTATAAAGATTGATATTAGTGGATGGCAAATAAACTAGTCATCCTATCATCTTCAAAATTGTATCTTAGATAATTAAATTAGTGCCACAATTATGAAATGAAAATGTTTCCTTTTTATTTTTTTATGAAATAAAATAAGAAAAGCATTTTTATTTCAATTTCTTCTAATCCTATGAAATGGTTAGTATATGTGGTTCATTGCTTTAGATAACATGTATTTAAAGTGAATATATATATATATATATATATATATATTTAGGAAAAGATAAGTCTACTCTCCTCTTATCTTTTTATCTAGTCAATATGATTAAACTTCTTTTCTTTTCTTCCTTTTTTTATTTTTTATTTATTGCAAGTTGTTTTCTTTCTTTAGATGAAGTGGTGTGTCTCATACGATTTTGTAAGACTAAAGACCTTTTTGATTTTTTTCTTCACTAAACATCACAAGTAGTCATATACTTATAGACAATATGTATTTAAAATGAATAAATTTCTTTTACAAAAAAAGAAAAAAAGAAAAGTCTTACTCTTCCCTTATCTTTTGTCCAATCAATTTGATTAAACACTTTCTTTATCTTTTTTCTTTTCCATCGTAAATTATTTTATTTCATTAGATAAAGTGATGTGTTCCACACAGTTTTGCAAAGCCAAAGACCTTTTGGTTTTTCCCTAATCAAACAACATAAGTAGCCATATGTTTTAGACAACATGTATATAAAGTGAATACATTTCTTTTTTGTTATTTTAAAAAAAGAGAAGTCTCACTCTTCCCTTTTTTTTTTTTCTAATCAATTTGATTAAACATTTTTGTTTTCTTTCATCTTTTTCCATTGCAAGTAATTGGTTTCTTTCATTAGATGAAGTGGTGTGTTCCACACAATTTTGTAAGACCAAGGACCTTTTCAGTTTATTTTATTTTATTTATTTATTTATTTATTATACCAAACACCATAAATAATCATGTGCTTTAGAAAACACGTATTTAAAGTGAATAATTTTTTTTAAAGAAGAAAAAAGATAAGTCTTACTCATTCTTTGTCTTTTTTTTTTTTTAATCAATTTGATTAAACACTTTTTTTTTTTTTCGTTTTCATTGCAAGTTGTTTTTTTTTTTTTTTAATTAAATGAGCTAGTGTGTCTCACACAATTTTGTAACACTAAAAACCTTTCTGGTTTTCCTTGATCAAACACCATATATAAGTAGTCATGTGTTTTAGATAATATGTATTAAAAGTGAATAAATTTCCTTTTTTTTAATTAAAAAAAATTAAATCTTACTCTTCCTTTGTATTTTTCTCTAGTAAATTTAATTATACATTTTTTTTTTCTTTTTTGTCTTTAAAAATCCGTCTACTCCCAAACTCGTAACTAAATCTGTCGACGTCATCTGTATTTTGTTTCTTACAAGCAAACCGGGTTTGCTTTCTCACCGTTTTTCAACCCCCAACATTCCAAGAGATAATTTTAATCTTCATTTATGATCTGGTACTAAGTCCCCACCTCCTCTGCCACCCTCTGTCCTACTGCCTGTTACCCCTAAATAATTCACCGTGTACTCTTAACATTTTTAATTCCCTTTCAAACTTTGAAGAAACTTTTTTCTTTCTTATACCGACCTCCCTACCCTTCACCTTCCTTCTAGCTTCCATCTTAAAATCCCTTTCTCGTACACCTCCATGGGGATGCCCAAACATTCTGTCCCTGTTGCTGGACTTCCTCTTCCATTGAAATGATATCCGCATTCACTACCAAATAAGAACACTCCACAGAAGTTCCATCCACCAAAACCATGCATAACGGACCCACCCTCTTCCTCTTCGACAACAATTCAGAAAACACTCTCCTCTCCTCGAGAGCTAACCCACCCTCAGAAGGAGGAGAAGAAGAAGAGGCAACCCTTATTTCCATAGAAAAGATAGGGGAAGAAACGACACTTGGAAATCTTTCCACCTCCACCGAAAGGGCCCCGTCCGTGATCAGGCCACTGAACTTCATTTACGAAGGTTGCATCGCCTTAGCTCCAGTCGCAATCTCGCCCCTGCACCATAACGACCTTCTTTGCAAAGAGTCTCTATTAAAAGAAGCCCCATAATCTGAGGGCCATCCTGGTTCCTTAACCCAACAAGTGAAAATTGCCCAGCCCATTTGCTTGGGCTAGGCCCAACAGCCTCCTACTCAAAAGAATAATCCCTCCCCAAGCAAACCAAAGGTCCTTTCTTGGCCCAACTTTTCTTACCTTGGCCTCCAAATTAACCCCAAGGCCCGCTCCTCTGAACGCCCCTAGCCACCTCCTGCTACTCGCTCCTCGCCATAAGCCCTAAAAGAGCCAAATTAACCCACCTTTTCTTCTCCAGCAGCCTTTTAAGGTCCTATCCAACTAAAAACGTCCCCTCCTACCGTGGCCAAATCTTCTTCTTCAGAAAGATCAACAACCACCAAAGATCAGCCCTCTTACCTCTTTTTTCCCAATCCATAGATGACATGTCCCCTATGTCAACTTTCTCATCTAAAGCTAGGAGCCTAGGACTCCCACTCTGGAGTCAGCCTGTGATTCCCTCTCCTCTTCGTCCCTGCCCAACTACCCATTATTTCCCAGTCCCTACTTAAGACAACCATGAGGGAACTTCCCCCCACACCTGATCACCATAAATGTAAGGGCAGCCCCACAATACTGAACTAAACGTCCTTTGCATGCACCCCACTTCAATAGCATCTGGCCTCTGGGGCCCATCTATCCAACTACAATAACTTATTTTCAAAAGTCTTTGGGCCAAAGGAGAGTGCCTTCTATATATCCACAGCCTCAACGAAATCCATGAGAAATAGGGTACCCCCCAGAAGTGAAAGCTTCACATTACCTCTCAGATTCCAATGACCTCAACGCCCACCACTTCAGTAAGGACAAGTCTGGAACTGAATTAGAAAAGTCCCCCATCATCCCACTAAACCTCTACTTCGAATGGCTTTGAATCCACAACAAACTAACATTCCCCTCCTCTCTTATTGTTCATCCATTTTTTAAGAAACTCATTTCAGCAAAAGAAAACTGAGCCAAAAAAAAAATCATAAACCCTAAACTTCATAAACAATTAAAAGAACCAAAACAACCAAACCAAAAGGCACAAAATCACACACTCTTGAATGAATCAAATATTCATAAAACCTAAACCCTAGAAAAATAAGCACAACATGAAATAAATGAAGAAAATAAGAATACAAATAAAAGAGATAATATTAAAGAGAAGACTTGGCCCTTGACTTTGAGATGGATGAGAGTCGATTGATGGCAGGTTTCTGGTTGGTGACACAGGACATTTCATTGAATTTGGAGAAGTTTTGGTTCGATATTAGAGTGGAAGGTGGCAAACTAGGGGAACTAGACTACCTTAAGTTTTACTAGTAGAGAGTTTTTGTAACTTTTCTTTGTTTTCGTCCTCCTTTCAGAGCTTTTTTTTTTTGAAAAAAAAATACCATAATTTTAAAAATAATTTTTAAAATATCGCAATTTAAAAAATATTTCATGACACTTTGTGTCCAACACCACATAAATTTTAGTGTGTTTTGCTAAAGTCGTCATTTGAAGACATGATTTTAGTGCATTTCACTGAAATTGTAACTTAAAGACATAATTTTAGTATTTTTTTTTTTTATTAAAGTGCTATCTTCAAGACACAATTTCACTATAAAAAAATTGAAGACTTGGTCAAAATAAATAATAATTATAATAATAATACATGAAATATGAAATTTATGTATTTTTTAATTTTTGCATTTCTTTTCAAATTTTTATTTAATTATTTAAATTTGTATAAAATTACAAATGGATCAAGACAATGAATTTATGTAAATAATTAAGTTTATTTATTTTTAAAATTTTTATATTTATTTATTTTCGGTTGCTTTTTCTTTGTTCATATTCTTCCAAAATAAATCTCTATAAACAAATGAATTGCAACCTTCATGCTATTTTTAACATTTCATGTATATAAAATAATTATAAAAAATTATTTTAAAAAAACCATAAAAATAGGAAAAAATTAAAAATTAAAAAACATGAAAAAATAATTTACATAATAATATATCAAAGGAAAAAGTAGAAAAAAAAAATGAAATAAAATGAAATGAAGTCATATCCTATACATAGAATTTCATGATAATGCACTAAAATCTTGTTTTCAAAACATCATTTTAAGAATAACATACTAAAGTCATGTCTTGAAAACACGACTTCATAATGATCCATTGAAATTGTGTCTTCAAAACACAATTTTAAGATTAGTTGTGATATGATGCTTTTGATAAAACTTATGTAATACAAAGTGTCCGTATTTTTTAAACTACCAATTTTTACACATAATTTTTTTAATTTACCATAAATTTATCAAAAATCCCATGAGGGACTGGAGATATGCATAGTACGAGGCTAGGAGTAGAAACTTCTAGACGTAAATCAATTTCAAATTAGAGGCTATTTTTTAAAAACTAGGAAATCAAAATTATTTCTAGTAGTGGAAAATGCACTAAAATGATACACAATCGCCCATATGTCATTTCTCGTAGAAAAAAAAATTCCACTAGGTATATAACTAGTGATAAAATTAACTGAATCCTAAGAAACCCATTTTAGTTAATTAATCAATAAGAATTTTAACTTAATCATAGGCTGTGTTTGGTTATGAGAATATTTGAGAAAAAATACAATGGAAAGAAAATTGAGAAGAAAAGTATAAGAAAAGAAAAGTAAAAAATAAATAAATAATAAATAAATTTAGAATTAATAAATTATTTTTATATACCATTTTAAATTCAATTAATTTATTTTGAACTATTTGATAAAAAGATTAAATAATTTGAAAACACGCAAATTTCAAATAGGCTCAAATGATTTTAGTATGGCACAGTCAATGAAACATAGAGTTAATTTCTAAATATATTTAAGGATTAATTGATTAAAACGATGAAAAGATACTAAATTTATAAAACTGATCTCTCCCACTTTTAAACTTGAAGAATAACCCATTTTTGACATAAATACCCTTCAATATTTTCATTATTTACATATGTATTTTAAAAGAAATGGTTACTTTTGTAAGAAAAAAGTGAATTTATTTTTGTCTAAAATGGGTATTTTTTTAAGTTGAAAAAAGGTGAATGGTTAATTTTACAAAGTGAGAATGATTTAAGAGTATGTTTGACAGCGATTCTAAGAAGTGTTTCTAGTTTTTTTAACACTTAAAATTTTTTATCTTTTAAGCATAAAAAAAAATTAGAAACACTTCATAGAATCATTACCAAACGGACTCCCCTATATTTAAATTATTTGACATTATTTCTATCAAAATATTTTTAGTGAAAGTGTATTATGTGAGAGTGTTTTTAGGAAAATTATCTATCAAATGTTTCTTCAAAAAAAAAAAAACTATAAGTGATTTTTTAATACTAGAAATAATTTTTTAGATTTTTAAAAGTGTTTTTTAAATTTTATCAAAGACCTAATTTAATTTATTTTTTAAAAAGTTTTTAAAATTAAAAACATTTCATAAAATTACTATCAAACGTACTTTATTTTTTTTGTAAGCTTTTCATAAAAGGTATTTGAAATTGGGTGATGAAAATTAGAAACAAAAAATAGATGTAAAATAAAATGGTTCTAATATTGTTGTAGTTCAATGGTGGAATATTATAAATGTATAATTTATATATTATTAAAATTAAAAATAATTATAAAAATTAAAATTATATATAAATAATTTAAAATTTTAAAATATTTTGTTATTTTATCTTTAATATTATCATGAAATTATAATGAATAGTTATGAAGAGTAAATTTATAATATTTAGTTGTTTAAAAGATATATCATATCTCAAAAAATTGAAATAAATTATTATTGATTTTATTTATGTTTTATTACCTTCATACGGTATTTGCAACAGAAATATCGGCGGTCAATAGGTAAAGCAGCTAAAAATGGGCTGCTGTTGCTCAAAATGCCCTCATATATATAATATATATATATATATATATATATATATTAAAAGTGTTCCTATACACAAAATATTAAAACAATCCTTTAAACTACGAATTAATTATAATTATTTCATAAGTAAATAAAAATTTTTCATTTAATTAAGTAGCAAAAAGTTTTTAATATCATTAATATATTAATTAAATATTAAAAAAATTATACATTTATTATCATTTAATACAATAAAATTAAACACATCATAATTTAATATTAAATATATTTTAAAATTAAACATATTATAATCAAATATTGAATAATATTTGATGTAATTTAATAATCAATATATATATATATATATATATATATATATATATATATATATATATATATATATATATATATATATATATATATATATATATATATATATATATATATATTAATTACTTTAACAAAACAACTTTAAAATGTTCATTATACTTTTAATTTCATTTATAAGAGTTTTGTTTTATATTTTCATAAGTTTTGATCAATTTTAGGTCAATCGATATTTTGTGTCAAAATATCCGTCGATATATCCGATATATCATTAAAATCGAACTATCGATATATCCGTAATTACTGATATTTTTATCCTTATCTGTGAGTGAGTTTTTTTTTTGTTAAAAATCTCGAAATGGGCCCCACTACTTTGAAGTTTTGAGTGAACAAAAGTGGGTGTGTTGAATGACGTGTGGGACCTGTTGCTAAAGAGAGAGAAAAAGGAAAAACGGATCGGGCCACTTGGTTCACTGGTAATACCGGTTGATTGGTATTCCGACCCAAAAACCGAACCAAATCCGCCCGTTCTACTCAAGGTTACAAAAATAATCTGGGAAGATATATTTGGAAATTTTCGTGTTTCCACTTCTTTTTTTTTAATTTAATTTAATGTTTTTTTTAAATCTCAATTTGATAAAAATATCCTATTTTTATAAAATTTACATGGAAATATTTGAAATGGTAAAAACATTTATATCATGTTAAACCATGTACTACTGTGGTAAACATGCCTTACATATTAATACGAGGCTTACATTTTATATATTTTATGCTTACACCTAAATTATATATATATTTTTTTTAAAATAAAATATTAAAATAAAGTTTTAATAAATATATTGATTTTAATTATTAATTTTCAACTTCCATTTAATTTATTATTGAAAGCACATAAATCATAAATTAAATACAAATTTAATAATTATACGTATATTATAAATGATCATTTTAGTATTAAATTTATTTTCAAATTCTATTAATTATTATTTTACTATTACATGCATTTTCAAATATTACCTATTATTATAAAATATCATAAATTATATTATTTATATATCAATTTCTTCATATATCAATATTATTACTTCTTATATTATTTTTAGAGTTTTTCTAACATTTTTATGAATTTTGATTAATTTTTTACTTCACCAATATTTATATGTCAAAATACCATCAATATTTCATGATAAATCCCAATACGTACGTAAAATTAAGTTACTAATATATCCATCAAAATTGAAATTTTATCCTTGGTTTCAAAGTTAAATTGGTCAAGTACAGTCTTTAATACATTGTATTTTATTTTTCTTATATTTGGCTTTTAAAAATTTTGATGGAAATTTTTTGGTGTGTTGGTTTATTGGAAAAAAAAATTAGAGGTTAAAAATAAAAAATAAAAAGTAAAAGAAAAAAGAAAGAATTAAAATTAATAATGTTGTAAAATAAAGGAAGAAATAAAACCACAAGAGAAAAAAATTGAAACATAGAGAATAATGAATTTATTTCATTAATAGGTTTTCGTACGCACAATTTTTTAAAGTCTTACAAAATAAGCAAAACTCCAAGAAAAATGTCCGTTTAATTTTTTTTTTTTTGTATTGAAATACTTGTAAAATATAATCTCTGTGTTAATATTCTTTATAAAAGGATATTTTTCTCTAATTCGATCATTTTGATCATAGTCAAATAGATGATGATGGAAGTATTTTCTTAAACTTGAAGATCAATCAAGGGTCTAACACAACTTGTTCCTAAATAACTTTTCTCTTGGACTTGTAGGGATGTCTTGTGAAGTGTTTTTTTTTGTCCTACAAAACCTCTTTCCCCTATGAAGTTCTTTTTTCATTCTCTCTATTAAAGAAAATCACTATTATTTATAAGTGAAATTAAGGAATTAAATTTGAAATCCCTAATATTTAATTGCTTAATTCAAAGAATTTAGAGCTTTGATTTTTGTAACTTATCTTCTTTATTTAAGAAATTTGTTATATAATATTTATTTTTAATTTTCTTTTGACTTTAATTGAAAGATTTGTTTTCTTAATTTGGGAAATTTACCAACTAGTTTCTAATTCCCTTTTGACTTTGATTATTTTATTTTGCAAGACTTGATTTTGTAACCTTCCAAATTTCACAACGTGTCACTTTTTAAATTGCATGCATGTCATGTGTTTGATGTGTATAACTCATCACTTGTCAATATCAAATTTTGTTGAGCTAAATAGTCACAATTTTGATAATCAATTAATCCAACAATTTTTTTATGTCTTCACCCATACAAATTAACTTGTTTTTGATGCACAAGAGTGTCCAACTTTTGACACGTCATTAAAAATTGGAACCATATTTAACACCCATGTAGACAAGTCATAGTCTTGACATGAAGTGGTGTTGTGTTTTCAACACTTAATGCGACTTAAGGGTTAAAGCTTTACTCATGCAAATTGGTTTAGCTTGGATGCTCAATGATGTCCAAATTTTAACACCTAATTAAAATGGGAATCATATCTAATGTCTATGGCTGTCATAGCCTTGATGTGGAGCAGGATTGTATTTTTGGCACATAATGTGATTTGAACGCTAAAGTCCCCACTCATATGAATTGACTTGCCTTTGATGCATAGTGGTGCCTAAATTTTAATACTCAATTAAAATTAAAAACATATTTAATACCCCATCTAGGCAAGTCATAGCCTTGACATGGAGCAATATTGTATCTTTGGAAATTAATGCAATTTAAGTGCTAAAGTCCCCACTCATGCAAATTGACTTGCCTCAGATGCATAATAGTATCCAACTTTTAATACTTAACTAAAATTAGAACCATATTTAACACCCATGTAAATATTGGGATAGAATCCTTAAAAGCATGACATGGTGTAACAATAAATGGATTATTTCAGTTCTCTTTTGTCTATTCCATTCAAGATTGATATCTCTTGCATTGTACATGTGTGGACCCCGCATTCGGTTCAATGCGTTTCCCATTCGATGGTGAGCTCGATTTTCATTTGAAAATGATTTTTATTTATTAAAAAGAAATGACTTGGAGTCGCCACTTATTTTTGTTTTATTTTTAAAGGGTAAACAAAATAAGAAAGAAAAACCCTAAGTGTGACTCCTTATTTTGGAAAAGGCGGTCTGTGAAAAACCGGATCGGGTTTGGGGGTCAGGTTACTTATCGGGAAGGTACGGTAAAAACCGTAACACCCCTCTAAGTCCCTAAAGTCGGGTCTCTACTAATAGAATGAAGCTGACATGGCAATCAATGAGAAAATCAATGAATACTTAGAGCGATCATGCACATATGAGAGTCAAAAAATACATATAGACTAACCAGAGTGAGAATGAGTGTGTACCTGGGCAACGAACCATCATGCGCTATCAAGAGAGGGGGTTAGTGCACAATTAAAGAACAATAGCATGCATGTCAGAGAGTAGGATAAATCAATCATGTATCATAATCAAATCAGTCAATCAATCAATCGGTTTATAAAAATCACTTATGTGGGGCCCCCACCAAAGGCCGTTTTATTTTGCATGAATTAATTTTGTAAATTCCAGTATTCGGAATTACAAAATTAAAATCTTGCTTATTTTAAAACTTTTTAAAACAAAGGAGATGTGGAAATTTGGAAATTATTAAAAATCAATGAGGGTTTATAAAAAGAAAAAGTTTGCCAAAAATAAACATGGCAAACAATTTTATTTCTAAAAGAAAAAGAAAATATTTAAAGTTAAGAAAAGAAAAGAGAAAGAGAAGATAATAATGATAATAATAATAATAGAAAAAAAAGTAAAAATGAAAATATGAATAAAAGTAAAAAAATAAAGTAAAAGATGCATGATTAGTGGAAAATGATTAGAATCAATTTTTGAAAACAAATGCATGGGAATACAGGGGTGTGACACGTGGGTCTTAAGAGTGGCCACCCAAAGGTAGCCATGCCTGCCATACTAGAGAGAGAATGGGTCTATGGGATATAACACAAGTGTAAGCTTCAGAAAGCTCCATTTCGGTGGCGGAAAGGCAGCTAGTGAAAATCCGAGGAGAGTTGGGTGCATCGAGGCAGGAATTGGCAGACCCAAATCCTGATTTCTTGACCGGAGATTGAGACAAGCAAGGGGAGAAGGCAACTTTGGATGATTCCACCAAATTCCTGTTCTCATGATCACTTCCAGCCGAGCATGAGGAGCTAAGTGATCCTGTTCCGGGACCGGAGTTGGAGTCAATGCAGGAGGGAGCGTACCAAAGCTCCTCGAAGATTGAAGTTGCAGCCAATCTTTGGAGTGATGGTTTGAAAAACTAGAGTGCGCTCAAGCAGAGGAGAGAGGCTCTGTCCCAGGCCATGAGATTTCTGGTCGTCAGGTGAGTGGATGGACGACTGATGCTCGCGGTGGTGACAGCAGCCGTGGTGCAGACGGGGTGATTCTGAAGAGAAAAACATTGGACTTCTTCAGTGGGCGTCACCGGAGACGAAACTCGCGACTGTTGCTCCTCTGAGCTTCCTTAGCACCACGGATGGTATCAGTTAGATCTAGGATTCTCCTGCAGCAGCGAATAAGGCATCCAAACTTTTGCATCCTTCTCAAATATGTCTTCTGAATAGTCCAGGTCAGCTAGACATGGCGCTCTTTGGACATAGACGACTAGAGAGTAGATGATCCTAATGAAATCAAGTAGGCAAAACCAATGAGGTATTTGGTATTCTCTCTTTATAGTGTCTCTGTTATAGCCCTCATCGCATCAGAAGCATTAAAACCCACCCCGTCAATGACATGAAATCCTAAACCATCAAGATGTCCATTATCTGCGGTCTCATAAAGTGTAGTGCTCTCTTGTGAACCCTTTGAATATGAAGAAAAACTTGTGGAATTTGTGATTTTAACAGAGTCGATGTCATGTCCAGCAACTTCAAGCAAGGCTTTCTCATTCGATCAGTCTCCTTTTCTCAAGTTATCCCCTGTTCCTCCTTCCAAGCACTCTCTGTTTTCCTTGCATGGAACCTCAGCTTGGAAACACTCTTTCCAGAGAACATCACCTTCTTAAAGCCACTGGTGCTGATGGTCTCGGGTAGTAAAATATGAATCAAAACTTTCCGTAACCAGTTCCATGAGAGCAGAGAGGTATGGGAAATGAAATCGCTTAAAAACAGAGTAAAAAAAAAACAAGATTCAAGAAACATTTAGATAAAGCTCCGTTCAATGAAGGATGAACGAGCTCAGGATGAGTGGACAAACGGGAAGTCTTCAACACAAGCTATCAAACATCAAACTCAAACCCAAAAAGGATAATCCCGCCATGCTGGGAGAAAAGATCAAGAACATAAGGAGAAAACAGAATAGAGCATGGAAGAGCAGATAATCACATTTAACCAAAGCAAACCTGTGGCCCTTGACGTCCACAGCAAACAATCAAAGCTATGCTCATAAATCAGTAAAGAAGAGAACAACACATTAAGGAACGAGAACGTACCTAGCTTGAGGGCTGTCTGGAAATTCACAGGGCAACTATCTTCAGTTTCTCCTTCTTTACTCGCAAGCTTTTCCTTTCAAATACCTCACCAGAACCTGCAAGGAAGACACCATACAGCTGGTTTGCAACTAAAAAAAAACTTTCAAACTCTCTCTCTCTCTTCCACGGTAAGGAATCCTCTACAGCTGGAAAACTCTCCCCCCTTGTGCTCTCTCAGAGCTTTGCTCTGTAACAGAAACGCCGCTCCTCTACTCTCTCTACAGAATCCCTCTCTCATACGCTCCCCCCCAAAAAAAATCTCCAGGCAGCACCTCTAGCCAAAAAATCTCCCCTGTAACAGTACCCCCCTCAAAATATCTCCTCCACGGCCAGAAGAAGGATCCCTGTAGCTGGCAAAACAATCTGCAGCTTTTGCAGATTCCTTGGACACGTGTCATCTTCTCATTGGCTTCCTAATCCCACTAACCTGATTCTTCAGCAGCCAATGAAGAGGCAACACGTGGCCTCCTGAAGCTGCTCCACCTGGCCAAATAAGTATCATAAAAAATGACCCTACGTGGGGGTCTACAAATATGCCCCTCTTCGGTAGAGTTCACGAGTGTAAGGAACATGAACACTGGAGTGAAAGCAAGTGTGAATAGTGAATGGAATGAAGTGAACTCTACTGAAGAACCAAGGAGACCCCCATAGAGACACTAGTGAAACACGAACTCACTAAAACCAACAACTGAACACAAAGGCTCTAATCCTAAGAGAAAAAGATGTCTCAAAATGCCTCCACAACCACACTAAGGATCCAGGCTCCCTCTAAGACATCTTCAAAAGTGACTCAAAGATCAATGCCAAAGGTGAGTAATGGTCGAACCACCCTAGAGTACAAGAAAGAATGCCCAAAGGAAACTACCCTATGTGAACTACATGAGAATGCCAAGCGTAGGATGCCTAACAACATGACTGAAATACGTGTCGTGATCTCAAAAGATTGTGTCATGCGTAATGGAAGGGGAATCCCGAAAGAGCAATGACGATCAAGCAATAAGCTCCAGGTAACTGAGTGAGGAAAATGACTTTGAAAAACCCAAAATGGAGGAATAATGGTGACTCAGAATGCAAAGAAGACTCAACTATGCAGGCGTGACTCAGAGGTGAACAAGACTCAACTCAATCCGACAAAACCATGACCGATCGATATAGGTGTGGTCCCGACTCAAACTAAACACGAAAAGTGATAGGAACATGGCCGATCGACATAGGTGCGGCTTCGACTCTAACTAAACTGAAACTGACATAAAGATGACCGATCTATATAGGTGCGGCCCCGAAAAACACGAACTGACAAGATGATGACCGATTGATATAGGTACGGTCCCAGAATCGAACTAACATGAAAATGACCGATTGATATAGGTGCGGTCCCAGACTCGAACTAACATGAAAATGACCGATCGATATAGGTGCGGTCCCAGAAACACAAACTGACATGACAAGGAGATGGTCGATCGATATAGGTGCGGCCCAGACTCAAACTAACACGATAATGACCAATCGATATAGGTGCAGTCCCAGAAACTGAACTATCATGACAAGGGGATGGCCGATCGATATAGGTGCGGCCCCGAATCAAACTGACACGATAATGACCAATCAATATAGGTGCGGTCCCGACTCAAACTGACACGACGAATGTGATGGCCGATCGATATAGGTACGGCCCCGACTCAAATTGACACGATGATGACCGATCGATATAGGTGCGGTCCCGACTCAAACTGATACGATAATGACCGATCGATATAGGTGCGGTCCCAAAAACACAAACTGACATGACAAGGAGATGGCCGATCGATATAGGTGCGGTCCCGACTCAAACTGACACGATGATGACCAATCGATATAGGTGCGGTCCCGACTCAAACTGACACGATAATGACCGATCGATATAGGTGCGGTCCCAGGAACTGAACTGACATGACAATAAGATGGCCGATCGATATAGGTGCGGCCCCGACTCAAACTGACACGATGATGACCGATCGATATAGGTGCAGTCCTAGGAACTGAACTGACATGACAATGAGATGGCCGATCGATATAGGTGCGGCCCCGACTCAAACTGACACGATGATGACCGATCGATATAGGTGCGGTCCCAAGAACTGAACTGACATGACAATGAGATGGCCGATCGATATAGGTGCGGCCCCGACTCAAACTGACACGATAATGACCGATCGATATAGGTGCGGTCCCAGGAACTGAACTGACATGACAATGAGATGGCCGATCGATATAGGTGCGACCCCGACTCAAACTGACACGATAATGACCGATCGATATAGGTGCGGTCCTAGGAACTGAACTGACATGACAATGAGATGGCCGATCGATATAGGTGCGGCTCTGACTCAAACTGACACGATGATGACCGATCGATATAGGTGCGGTCCCAAAAACTGAACTGTCATGACAAGAAGATGGCCGATCGATATAGGTGCGGCCCCGACTCAAACTGACATGATGATGACCGATCGATATAGGTGCGGTCCCAACTCGAACTGAACTGAAAAGAAGATGGTCGATCGATATAGGTGCCACCCTGACTCGAAAACTCAAACTGATAGGAAGATGACCGATTGATATAGGTGCGGTCCCGACTCAAACTGACACGACAAGAAGATGGCCGATCAATATAGGTGCGGCCCTGACTCAAACTGACACGATAATGACCGATCGATATAGGTGCGGTCCCAGGAACTGAACTGACATGACAATGAGATGGTCGATCGATACAGGTGCGGCCCCGACTCAAACTGACACGAAAATGACCGATCGATATAGGTGCGGTCCCAGAAACTGAACTGTCATGACAATGAGATGGCCGATCGATATAGGTGCGGTCCCAAAAACTGAACTGTCATGACAAGAAGATGGCCGATCGATATAGGTGCGGCCCCGACTCAAACTCAAACTGATAGGATGATGACTGATCGATATAGGTGCGGTCCCGACTCAAAAACTGACATGACAGGGAGATGGCCGATCGATATAGGTGCGGCCCCGACTCCAACTCAAATTGATAGGATGATGACCGATCGATATAGGTGCGGTCCCGACTCAAACTCAACTAACATGACAAATGACATGATCAAATGGCCCAAAGCCAAAGGATGACTCAGATAATGATGCAAGCAAACTCGGCCGGATGGGATATGCCCCAGTATGACAACTCATGAGGATCAACAACTAGGTCGAAAGATAATGAAGGTCTACTGAAAGGTCCAATACTCTCGGAGAAGGGGGTATGCCCCAGTATGACCACTCGGAGAGGTCAACAACTAGATCAAAAAGTGAATGAAACGTGTGGAATGTCTGATGCTCTCGGAGAAGGGGTATGCCCTAGTGTGCAATGATGAACAGGCAGAGATGCAAAATGCCTCAAAACTACTGTACTCTGAAATATGCTCATCCATCATGTAATGAAAATGTCCAACCTCAAATAGGTAATGCCAAACAAGACCATGCATCGTGACACCATGCTGACAAAACAAGACTAACTGATGAATAAAACAATGATGACCAATGCTCGAAATGCAAAGAGCAAACAAATCAACACTCAACATGCCAACTATCAAAATGAAAGCATCGTCACTAATAAGTCAACAATCTGTCAGGCCCTGTCATCATGGAAAATGTTGAACCTAAAGTCCAAAAGATATATGAAAGCACAACCAAGGTGATCGAGGACTGATCTACATCTCCTCCTAATCGAGAAAGGGGTGAGGTCATGTGTCACGGTGGGATGCGTAGGATAAAAGAAGGTGATGATCAGGCTCTGGTATGATAGAAGGCGTGAAAGTATCAAGTGTGAAATGTCTGAGTACGAGATGAAAGGTATATATCCGAGATCGTCCAAGTATGCCGAGAAGACTAAACCCGAGGTATCAATAGCTCCATAATCCATCAAAAGCAATAATCACAAACGAAAAGTCGAATCTCGATGTCAAAACCTCTAACAAGGTGGCTATGCCCCAGTATGAAATGAGGACAACATGAAATAATCCAATGATCTCTATATCACCCGTCGGATGCTCCAACGTCAAGAATCAGTCTGATCTCCCTCCAAAAGATGGATATGCCCCAGTGTGAGGGATCCAGCAGGGTGACTATGCTCCAATGAAAAATACTCTCCATCCTAGCTATGCCCCAGTGTAAAGTAGTGTATCCGAGTCAACAAATCAATCGACCTTTACTCCTGGTGCCAAAACGGAAACATCTCAACGTAATCCATAGGAATCAGAATCCCTGGGCTCCATGAATGTGAATGTGGTGACTATGCCCCAGTATAAACCACCTGAAGTGACTATGCTCCAATGAACAATCAAAGTCCATCACCAATGAGAGGGCTACGCCTCAAATAAATCATCATCTCAAAAATCAACCATCAATGAGTAGAGTGTGTCCCAATGCAGAATATGGAGTAGAGTAACTGTATTTCCAATAAAAACGCTCTCTAAAAGGGCTATGCCCCAGTGTAGGGTCATCCCACAACTCCTGATCCATCATAATCTAGGTGAAAAAGTGAACTGAGTATGCCTTAATGCAAGGCATCATCCCAAAAGAAAACGTCATCGATGAGCGGGATATGCCCCAGTGTAGATAACGGCACCTCTGAAAATCCATCACTGATAATAGGGGTGTGCCCCAATGTAAATCATCATCTCAACTCCCCATCCATCATGCTCCGAGGAATAATCTCCGACCAAGCTCGAGTATTGCCCACGTGCGAACTATCAAACGCAATGTGAAGTTGTGGCCTCAGGGTGGTCTTCAGACATGGGACGTAACGTAGGCCAAGGTAATAGGGTGAAAGAAACGAAAGGAAACTAGGCTCAAAGATCCCAATGATATAATCCCCATACCCCTCGTGCATGATATGCAATGCATAGAAAACGTCATGAGTCCCGGACCTAGGGGTCCCCACACGAAAAGTGATGATAAATGAATGGTCGCATCGAATAAACAAGAATAAAGTGTGGATGCTGAACCCATATCAAACATCAAACAGAATGAGAGAAGAATGAGATAAGATGAAGTGGAGTGAAACGGAGGGATAAAATAAAGATGGAAGAAGGCGAAGAGATAGAAAAGTGACTGATGGTCACCCTGCATCAAAACATGGAAAATAGTCACATCCGAAGTAGATGGAATGATGGATAGAGCAAGGATCCAGAGATACTAAAGAAAAGGTCGCTCACCTCTCTCACAAAAATCGAATGGATGACTCATACTCTCACCCAAAATATTCATCAAGATGAATCCCAGAAAGGAGCTCTCATACGAACTCTCTCTATCATATGAACTCAATGAAGCAACCTGGCACGTCTATACACATGCCCAATGAAGAATGATACGATGAATAATGCGTTATCATCATTTTTTATTTTATCTTTATCTTTTTTTTTTTTTTTTTTTTTGCGCGTACTCTGATCAATAGTGAATGATCTCCCATGAAAATACATGCCCAAATGATCAAACCCTCTCCACATACAAATGTAACATGAATCCTCACTAACAAGACAACCTCTCAAAAATAAGATCTCTGGACCACTACCCATAAGGTGAATGGGGGAAAGAACGTGACAATCCTCCATGCAATGACGTGTGAAAAACCACTACTCAAGGTGAAACATGGATAATGTCGAGTAAGCAATAATGAAAGAAAAGACAGAGAACGAATATCACAAGTGGTGGTATGTGATATCGGAAAATAGTGATGAAATGATGTCTAAGCGGAACATATCACAGTGAAGAGTGAAGAATGAGGCTCGAATATGTATGTCAGGTCTGGAACTCATGACGTATCCGAACATAGCATGCAAGCACTACAGGGTCCCTAACCCGGTGTAATAAGTAAATGAGGTGATGAAAGAAAAGGCTATGTGCTCGTGTGAGGCTCAAAGGGCTAGCAACGGGTAACTCTATATGTGAGGGCGATAAAGTAAATAGGCTCATGAAATGATGGCCACCCATCCTTTGACCACAACCTCAAACATCGTGCTTTCAAGATCCCACATGGCCAATACTAAAGACTGGCATCCATCCAACATAGTCATGGCGACTCCTCTGAAATCGTGCAAAAGCTCCCACTGATGCTCTATGATAACCATCAATGTCCTCTGAAAATCGACTCACTCTATCATCACAAGCCACTCACTATCATCTCATAAAATCACCATCTCTAATCATACCAAAACACCTGAAGTCATATGCAATGGCTTAAATCTAGATGCTCCATGATAACCCCTCTACCTCAGCAATATCATCAAACAGTCAAGCCACTCTCTCATCACGATCCATCTATCATCGTGCAAAGCTCACCTCGGGTCTAACCATCTCGGACTCTACCTGGTCAAATCAAGGAAATGAATGGGAAGAATAGGCGATGGTACTGTAGTATGCTAAGGCGAATAGGGATGGTAAGGTCGTATGATGGTACCAAGGGGTGGTGTCATGTCAAGCTCAAAATGGATAGGTCATCAAGTTCACAGAGTCAAAGTACGAATATGGATATGGTACTGCTCCGAACAGAAGGTGAAATGGGTCACGGTCTCAAACTCCCTAGGTCGATCTCCTGATCCTAGGTCAATAGGCTCAATATCCTCCATGATAGGTCAGGCCAAAGTGATCATGATGCATAAGTGAAAATAAGTCTCAAATCAAAAGCACAATACATCATATGAAATACGGTCCTGTGATGGCAATCCAAAATCTTGATGTATGACGAGAACTATAGAGTCATAAAGGTGTCTACTGTGAGATGGCTACAAATGTGACCAGAGAATTCCTATCAATAATCCGAGATAAAAGAGGTGTGAAAAAACACGCTATCACGAGATCGGTACTCCATCTATAACCACATATCCTTGAATCAACCTTCAACTCGAGCTCCATAAGAGAAAAATAATAAGGTGATCAAGGCGACTCTCGCAAAAAAAGTGTGAATATGAAAACGTGTCTTTCACCTTTCCGTAATGAAAATATGAGCATCGGGTTGAAAATTGAATCAAGTATCCAACGAAGAAATGAGGTACTAAGCTCATGATAGGTGTATAGTGCAAAAAGGTGATCAATGAACATATCTCAAAGCACCGAGTGAGTGACAGCAAAGTGAAAGGATGTGTCGAGCCAAGAAAGAAAGACGAAAGCCCTAGGGGGTAAGCATGACAAACTCATCGAGTAAAAAACATAATCTAGAGCGACGAGACGAAATGTGATCCAACCGATACTCAAACTCGTATCGATCTTCGAGCACTCTCAACTGGAGACTAAAAAGAGGGAATACCGGATCCGAACTGTAACTAAAGAGGCTCTGAAGGCCCTCAGATGCACCCACGTGTAGGGAGAGAGTCCTAATCGAAGGATCTACAACTCAACCTACGAGGTCAAGATGGCTCTAAATGGATATGGGTGGACTTTAAAAGATCCCTAGCAAAAGCGATCGTACCCTCCGACGGTACGCAACCCTCTGCACGCCTCCGAAGAGACGGGGCGCTTCCATGCAAGGTGGTCATCAGCTCCACACATGCACTACCTCGACATCCCAGGGGGTTTCCTATGGTGAAACCTCTCAAACTCTCAACACTCAACGGTCGACTAAAGTGCACAGTGAATGGTGTGGGTGCATCCGAAAACCCTAAGAAGCTAAAACAAGAGAGAAAACACACTGGTCGCACAACTATCCATGAAACCTAGCTCGGGGCTATACAGGTCTTCAATGATCGGACTCCAATCAGCATCGATATGTCGGTCTCCTCCAGAACGCTCCCAAACATCGGTATAGCCCGTCGCTAGACCCTACTCCTAACCTCTATCTCGGTCAGAGTACAAGCACACACAAGGCCTCACACTTGCAAAAGTGAGAACCGAAATGAAGGAAATAATTGAAACTAGAGGGTCGGAGATAAGGGGATAGATGTGCTACCCACACGGACAAGCAACACGCAATCACACAAAGGAAGGGTAGTCATGCACCATACAGTCAAGCAGAGTACAGGTATATCACTCAAGTCCACACAAACTATGACGATCAAGACGAATAGTGATACAGACATCATGTTCAAAAGACAATCAAGGCAATATACAAGCCAGAGAATCAACACATCAAGTTAAATGATATACACCAGTGAATCCATGCATGTGAGGTGAACAGAACAATCATGACAAAATCAGAATAACTATGCTAAGCAAGGCAAGATGATCAATCAATATAATCAGCATGTCAATGTACTCAACAAACATGACAATGAAGCATAGAAAAATCAAAATCCTCAATCAAGATAATCAATCTCATAATCAGCATGTCAAATATCTCATACAAATATATCAATGAAGCATGAAGAAACTGGCTATATCATAATCCCCAACCAAAATAATCAACCAACATGATCAACACGTCAATGTCCCAAGTGAAAACTCGAGAACTCCCAATGTGCAATCAAGAGATGAGTACCCATTGATCGACTGATCAAACGCCACATTTGCTTCATCTTAAGTTCAAGCTTGACCCTCTAAAAGATCCCCAGTGGAGTTGCCATTTTGTGGACCCCGCATTTCGGTTCAATGCATTTCCCACTCGATGGCGAGCTCGATTTTCATTTGAAAATGATTTTTATTTATTAAAAAGAAATGACTTGGAGTCGCCACTTATTTTTGTTTTATTTTTAAAGGGTAAACAAAATAAGAAAGAAAAACCCTAAGTGTGACTCCTTATTTTGGAAAAGGCGGTCTGTGAAAAACTGGATCGGGTTCGGGGGTCAGGTTACTTATCGGGAAGGTACGGTAAAAACCGTAGCACCCCTCTAAGTCCCTAAAGTCGGGTCTCTACTAATAAAATGAAGCTGACATGGCAATCAATGAGAAAATCAATGAATACTTAGAGCGATCATGCACATATGAGAGTCAAAAAATACATATAGACTAACCAGAGTGAGAATGGGTGTGTACCTGGGCAACGAACCATCATGCGCTATCAAGAGAGGGGGTTAGTGCACAATTAAAGAACAATAGCATGCATGTCAGAGAGCAAGATAAATCAATCATGTATCATAATCAAATCAGTCAATCAATCAATCGGTTTATAAAAATCACTTATGTGGGGCCCCCACCAAAGCCCGTTTTATTTTGCATGAATTAATTTTGTAAATTCCATTATTCGGAATTACAAAATTAAAATCTTGCTTATTTTAAAACGTTTTAAAACAAAGGAGATGTGGAAATTTGGAAATTATTAAAAATCAATGAGGGTTTATAAAAAGAAAAAGTTTGCCAAAAATAAACATGGCGAACAATTTTATTTCTAAAAGAAAAAGAAAATATTTAAAGTTAAGAAAAGAAAAGAGAAAGAGAAGATAATAATGATAATAATAATAATAGAAAAAAAGTAAAAATGAAAATATGAATAAAAGTAAAAAAAATAAAGTAAAAGATGCATGATTAGTGGAAAATGATTAGAATCAATTTTTGAAAACAAATGCATGGGAATACAGGGGTGTGACACGTGTGTCTTAAGAGTGGCCACCCAAAGGTAGCCATGCCTGCCATACTAGAGAGAAAATGGGTCTATGGGATATAACACAAGCGTAAGCTTCAGAAAGCTCCATTTCGGTGGCGGAAAGGTAGCTAGTGAAAATCCGGGGAGAGTTGGGTGCATCGAGGCAGGAATTGGCAGACCCAAATCCTGATTTCTTGACCGGAGATTGAGACAAGCAAGGGGAGAAGGCAACTTTGGATGATTCCACCAAATTCCTGTTCTCATGATCACTTCCAGCCGAGCATGAGGAGCTAAGTGATCCTGTTCCGGGACCGGAGTTGGAGTCAATGCAGGAGGGAGCGTACCGAAGCTCCTCGAAGATTGAAGTTGCAGCCAATCTTTGGAGTGATGGTTTGAAAAACTAGAGTGCGCTCAAGCAGATGTGAGAAGCTCCGTCCCAGGCTATGAGATTTCTGGTCGTCAGGTGAGTGGATGGATGACTGATGCTCGTGGCGGTGACAGCAGCCGTGGTGCAGATGGGGTGATTCTGAAGAGAAAAACATTGGACTTCTTCAGTGGGCGTCACCGGAGACGAAACTCGCGACTGTTGCTCCTCTGAGCTTCCTTAGCGCCACGGATGGTATCAGTTAGATCTAGGATTCTCCTGCAGCAGCGAATAAGGCATCCAAACTTTTGCATCCTTCTCAAATATGTCTTCTGAATAGTCCAGGTCAGCTAGACATGGCGCTCTTTGGACATGGACGACTAGAGAGTAGATGATCCTAATGAAATCAAGTAGGCAAAACCAATGAGGTATTTGGTATTCTCTCTTTATAGTGTCTCTGTTATAGCCCTCACCGCATCAGAAGCATTAAAACCCACCCCGTCAATGACATGAAATCCTAAACCATCAAGATGTCCATTATCTGCGGTCTCATAAAGTGTAGTGCTCTCTTGTGAACCCTTTGAATATGAAGAAAAACTTGTGGAATTTGTGATTTTAACAGAGTCGATGTCATGTCCAGCAACTTCAAGCAAGGCTTTCTCATTTGATCAGTCTCCTTTTCTCAAGTTATCCCCTGTTCCTCCTTCCAAGCACTCTCTGTTTTCCTTGCATGGAACCTCAGCTTGGAAACACTCTTTCCAGAGAACATCACCTTCTTAAAGCCACTGGTGCTGATGGTCTCGGGTAGTAAAATATGAATCAAAACTTTCCGTAACCAGTTCCATGAGAGCAGAGAGGTATGGGAAATGAAATCGCTTAAAAACAGAGTAAAAAAAAACAAGATTCAAGAAACATTTAGATAAAGCTCCGTTCAATGAAGGATGAACGAGCTCAGGATGAGTGGACAAACGGGAAGTCTTCAACACAAGCTATCAAACATCAAACTCAAACCCAAAAAGGATAATCCCGCCATGGTGGAAGAAAAGATCAAGAACATAAGGAGAAAACAGAATAGAGCATGGAAGAGCAGATAATCACATTTAACCAAAGCAAACCTGTGGCCCTTGACGTCCATAGCAAACAATCAAAGCTATGCTCATAAATCAGTAAAGAAGAGAACAGCACATTAAGGAACGAGAACGTACCTAGCTTGAGGGCTGTCTGGAAATTCACAGGGCAACTATCTTCAGTTTCTCCTTCTTTACTCGCAAGCTTTTCCTTTCAAATACCTCACCAGAACCTGCAAGGAAGACACCATACAGCTGGTTTGCAACTCAAAAAAAACTCTCAAACTCTCTCTCTCTTCCACGGCAAGGAATCCTCTACAGCTGGAAAACTCTCCCCCCTTGTGCTCTCTCAGAGCTCTGCTCTGTAATAGAAATGCCGCTCCTCTACTCTCTCTGCAGAATCCCTCTCTCATATGCTCCCCCCCCCCCAGAAAAAATCTCCAGGCAGCATCTCTAGCCAAAAAGATCTCCCCTGTAACAGCACCCCCCTCAAAATATCTCCTCCACGGCCAGAAGAAGGATCCCTGCAGCTGGCAAAACGGTCTGCAGCTTTTGCAGATTCCTTGGACAAGTGTCATATTCTCATTGGCTTCCTAATCCCACTAACCTGATTCTTCAGCAGCCAATGAAGAGGCAACACGTGGCCTCCTGAAGCTGCTCCACCTAGCCAAATAAGTATCATAAAAAATGACCCTACGTGGGGGTCTACAACATGACTTAGGTATTTTAGAAGTTGTATAGAATATCCAAGTCGTAACTTTTTTGTAAGTAGATGATTTGTTCATAATTGGTTTATAGACTTAAACAATCTATTTGAGATTGTAGTACGTTACCTCCTAATTGAAGGGATGTGTAATATCGAGATTGTTGTGCACTACCTCCTAATTGGAGGGATGCGTATGATGATGATGATATTTTAAATAAAAAAATATAAAAAAAGAAGTTATAAAATTTAAACCACATTCAAGGAGTTTTAGTTTTTAAAAAGAAAAATAAAAATAATTAACAAATCTGAAGAAGATTATGGAGAAGGGAGATATAGAGAAAAAGATGAAGAGATAAAAAAGAGAAAAACCCTAGAGAGATATAAGAAGAAACAAAAAAAAGAAAAATAAAGAGATAAACATATAAATTTCACTATTAATTGTTTTTACTTTCTACAAAGTAAAAAATCTAATTTCTCTAAGGAATCTATTCTTGTTCTTAATAATAAAATATTTTCTAGATTAGATGTAGAAAAGAAAAGAAATTCTTATTGTTCATCTAATTTGTATAGGGTTAGGAAGTCAAAAAAGAAAAACAAAAGTGAATTTAATGAAAAAAAAGAAGTGATTTTAATAAAAATAATTCATTAATGGTACTACGTGGTCGCTAATTTAACCTTAAATAAAAAACAAAGTCTCTATGAGTAAGGGTTTTTATTATTATTTGGGAAAAGTTTTTATATAATAAAATTCAGAATAAATGTAGAAATCTTAGATCACTTTGTTCCCCGTCCTAAAATCAAATTAGGTGCATGAATTTTTTCCTAGGCTCTAGATCCTAGCAACAAAGCAAAAATAAAATACAATTTTTAACATAAGGATCTAGATTCTAAATTCAATAATTCATTTTAAATATTGGATAGGTACTAAGATATTTATAAAAGAAAAAAATGAAAAAAAAAAAGAGTTTAATTTTAGATAGGCCTAATGATCAGGGATCTCCAAATTCTATAAGATTTTGGGATAATTAAAAACAACAATATTAAAATAAAAGCCAAAAAAGGAAAAAAAAAAAAAAAAAAAAACCTATTCAAATTACTTGACTATATATCTAACATCATATTCAACTCCAGATTGCACTACGATAATTATGAGCTTTTTTCATAAATTAATTTTTTATTAAAAAAGAATATTTTTGAGTAGAAGATTTCTTGTTACAAAAAATTATTTATGGTGAGTTTGCTGCAATAAGTCTCTGAGCAATTATTTTTAAAATTTAATTTCATAATAAAAAAATGATTTTTCCACAAAATAAAATTTATGACAATATCACTTTTCATCACAAAATAAATTTGTGACAACATGTCATTTTTCACTATAAAATAAATTTATGGCAACATGACACTTTCACTAAATAAAATTTTGTTACGATATATTATTTTTCATAAAAATAATCATAATAAAATGTCACTTTTTTGCCATAAAAAAATTCATGATGAAAGATAATTTTTTTGATGAAATATAATTTTACCATGAAATATAATTTTTTTGATGAAATATATTTTATTACAAAAAAAAATTAAATAAAAAATCTTATGCAAATCACATGTTTAACCTTTAATTCATCTCCCTTGTTTCAACTTTAAATATCATTTTTAATAATTTATAGTAACATTTCAAATGAAATGGTTGATAGAAACAAATTTTTACTCAACATCAACTTTCTAAACAATATACACCTTTTGTATTGGTCAAGTATTCACTTGTCAAAAACATGAACTAAACATTTAAGTTAGAACACGCCTCATTCACCTATCCTTATACAATCAATTCTATCTTGAAACACAACCAAACAAAATCAAATACAATCGAGTATCCACATGACTATTGTTCCTTTCATAACAACAGGGATCAACTGGAGTAAGATTATTTCCAAAAGAACCTGCAAATTGAGAGAAAACATCTCAGTAAATTTGACTTCTTTTTTCAATCTTCCATGGCTCACTATTGGAACCTAAGCAAAAGAGAACTGTTCATGCTGATAAGAAAATCAACCAAGTGATTTGTTGATTCTGATGGTTAATTTTCATTGGATATGCTGCAGAATTATAAATTTGGGAGCCAAATATACACATTTTAGATGGAACTACTCACCAGCATTAGTCAAATGGAGTTGCTACTGTACTTAGACAAAGAGAAGTGTAGGTCCCAGATGCAGGAGGCCGCTGCTGATCTTGATGGAGCCCCTGCTGTAGAAAAATACCTTTTCTAGCTTCAATTGAATTCTTCTCCATGGCTGAACCACCAATGCTGTTAGCAGAAACAACTCCATTCAATCCATTTCTCAGGCCACTGGAATTGTTGCCTGCCAGAGAAACTACTTCCTTTGATTCTTCATCTGTTCTCAATTGGTTACGCTGCATTGAAATCCTTTCCTTTCTCTCTGAATTTTTTAAATCCCAAATAAGACGACTTATGTGAACATATGAGCTGCACATCTTTTCCATGATTGATTTTTATGCACTGTACACTCAATAACACAACATAAACTCAATCAAATGCTTAAAAAAATTATATATAAAAACTTGCAAGGGAATGAATACTCATATTGCAGAACTTTTAAGCATCAGCTAGAGTAGCAAGTGGTGGTTACCTTTTCGGTTGAGACACCATTTCCAAATGAACTAGGTCATGTAGTGCCAGTAGCATTATCTAGCCAAGCTTGAGTTTTAGAAGAAGAACTGAAACACGAATATGAATGAAGGATGAGAGAGAGAGAGAGAGAGAGAGAGAGAGAGAAGCAAAGAGAAGGGAAGCAAATTACTGCAAGGAAGGGCCATGAATTGCTGTCCCAAGCAACCCTGTTGATGACAAGCCTCGCCATAATACCAGATCTTCCAACCAAAAATCAAAGATTAAGGCATGATGAGAATATTAATATGCAGAAGTAGATGCAAGAGCTATGTTCGCCATTTTTGTACTATCTTTGACAGTATGCCTTTGGTAGTATGAAACTGCAGAATCAGATAAACTATTAAATCTTAACAAACCAGAACCCAAAAAATTAAAAACAGCAAATAAAGACAAAAGAAGAGCCTCAACAAGGCAATCAATAGCAAATCAAGAAGAGACCTAATGCGGGTGCAGGGCTCTCCCTCGCCTCTGGCAAAGTTGAATGCTTTGATTCTGATGATTCGCCAACCAGTTCACCCTTATTGTCCGTCTTATCACTGTTGGGGAACATTCCTACCAATGTGTACAGGGTCTCCACTGCTTCTTCCTCCTCTTTGGTAATTGATCCTGAGATGGGTTGTTTCTGAGACCAGTCTGAGCCACCATGCTTCTACAGTAGCAACTCCATTTGTCTAAGTACAAGCGCCCCATTAGTATAACAAACATTGAGGTCTGAGGTAGCAGGTAGATACATTATGTAAGCCTATCATATGAGTCAATGGGCTAAGGACTGGGATTTGAGCTAGTAGGGCTAGTTTGAGCTGATTTTCCTGTTTCTGCATGTTATCTTTTTATTCCTAACAATTATAGTTCTTCGCCCTTAACTATAAAAGGTTGCAGGATATAAACTACCATCAACTTCAAAAGAGGCAATGCAATTTTGCAAGAAGCTAGGAAGCAAATCAATTATTCTAGAGTGAGGCACTTGTCCAGAATCTCCACAAAAAATGCCTCAGT
Source organism: Vitis riparia (assembly GCF_004353265.1). Lineage (NCBI taxonomy): Eukaryota > Viridiplantae > Streptophyta > Magnoliopsida > Vitales > Vitaceae > Vitis > Vitis riparia. Next base: position 14,105,939 of record NC_048437.1, read on the forward strand.
AATTGTTTTTCTTTTTCCCTTTTTACCTAGTCAGAACAAGAACAAGAAGTAAACTTATTAGCAAATATAGAACTTCACACAATGTGCTCCACTAAACAATTCTTTTCTTTTGTAGGCAGGTTGGCAGATTTTTGGGGTTGTAGTCCAGAAGAAAAAAAAGATAAACAGAAGTTAAAAGTGAAAGCCAATAAGAAGATAGCAAATAAAGATAAAAGAGAATTACTTCATAATATGATCACACCTTACATGTAAACTTCACCGGAGTTCACCTTTCTAATCAATATTGAAGAAAATGGTCTATTTTATGCAGAAAATTTGCATGGCTGTTAAGGGAACCATTTTTGAAAGAAAATGGACCATCAGTTGGCTCATATCGTGAAGGAGTTGTTTTGTTCTTATCAAAAAGAAAAAAAAAAAAAGAGAGAGAGAGAGAGAGAGAGAGAATATATAGTATTGGAAAATGAAGGGGAAAGAATAGTTCAAAAGCAAGTCAGCAATAGTACTATAAATTAGATTTTAGAGAAGTATTTGCAAGCCTAGAAGTTTTTTCATACCGTTTGGAACCCGATATAAGAGAAAGCAATCAAAAAAAATAATCATCTCTAGCTATTTTGGGTTGAAAATGAAAATGTGAGAAGATGAATAAGGAAAAACAACCATGGTTGGAATTACTTTGTAATTTCTGGCCTTGTTGCATGATAATTAAATATACAGAATTTAGGGTGAAAAAAGCAGCTTATGTGTGAGTCCAGTTATTAAGAAAAAGTAAGCTCCAGCATGGTAGTGCTCTTTTTGTCTCTTTTCATTGGAAATAGAATACCAAGTTTTAGGAGTGTCTACAATGTAACAAAAATTAAAGCTCACGCTTTTCCTAGCTCAAATTTAAGGTTTAAGCAGTAGTGTTCTTTTTCAGTCTCTATATAATTGACTTAAAACTCAAGCTTGAGCTTGGGCATTACCAAAAATTCATGAAGTGAGTTCATTGACCATACCCGAGTTTTATGTTATAAATGAACTGAAACAATAAGGTGTAAGGATGCAATTATCCATCATAAATAGAACAGCATATACAAAATTTTCATTTACATGACTAAAAATTTTGATGGTTGCCTCGATTTACAGCAAGGTGGTACACTTTATATCAATGGACCAACTGCAATGAACCAAACTATTGTATATCAATGGAAGGCCATGTTTTAAGTTGAGACAAATGGTGTATACCTCATAAGGAAGAGTAAACGGGATTAGGAAGCAGGTAAAATAAAATTCAGAAATATATTGTGTTTGAAATCACTATAAAACGAAACTACCTGTTGTGATAAATCCTGTTGTGATAAATCACTCTATATATTGCCTATACAGGCAAGCTATGCAGGCAGCAGGTTCACACCAAGTGTCAGTGAGATAACAAATGCTACTTCTGCAAAGCAATGTCCTAAAGGGGAAGGAAGAGTGGGGAAGAAAGAGTACAGTGGAGAGATTCCTTTTTTACTCAAGAAGTCTTAATCCTAACTACTCAAAAGGCAAATAGTATAATTAAGTTTTAGATTTAAAATCACTGCTTATATATATACTTAATAATGCCTACAGAAAGGGAAAGAAGTCACCTAGGAGACAATTAGACAACTCTAGGAAATATTGAACCCTTACAATAATTAAAAAAGGAAAGAAGAGAATAAGAATAAGCTTCTTGCCTCCAAGCACTCTCCAACTTTAAGAATTAAATCTTGAATCATGAGCAATTTTACTCTGTCCAAATAGAAAAACCAACCATGAACACAAGCATAGTGTCTACATACATCAGATAAATCCACAAACAACTCAAAATCATCTAAATATACTTACAATTGTTATATTAAAACAAATTCAATACCATATAGATGTGGTATAACTAAAAACCAACCTAAACTGTCTGCGATATTGCCACAGAAATTTGAAGACATAATATGGACTACTTACATGTGTCTCTTCCAGATTATATTGAACACAAGAATAGAAAGACATTTTGTCATATTTGTTGACAAGACTGTGCAATGCAAGATCCATATCATTGACTGGAAGGATCTTCATTTTTTGCATCAATGAATATCATTGTCAGGGACCCAGAAGTGAAAGAAAGAAAAGACTAAATAACTATATTGCTTCCATTATCACACCTGAATTTCACTTATTTAAGTCCTATTTGATCCAGTAATTGGAAAAAAAAATAGAACCTTCACTCTAGTACAGGACAAGTAGAACCAAGCCCATAGAACTGCAGTCCATGCCTGAAACCTAGATGTAGTCTACAAAATTTCCCATTGTCTCTCCTCTGTTGCCCATTAATAACTAATTCATAGTTTCCCAGGATTTCAATTATACTTTTTGGTAATATCAATGGTTTACCAGGGTTCCACCAGAATGAAAATTACCAACTGAAGTGACATATAAAAGTTAAGAAAAGGAAAGAAAAGATGAAACATGATGATTGAGTACCAGATTATTCTCAGCAACTAAGGCTTCTATATTTTGTTCATTCAGTTCTTGTGGGCGAATCCGCTCAAAATCATCAATTTTGGCTGCAGTCCAGGAAAGAAACCACAGTCATTCCATTTCCGTTTAAGGAGTGAAACCAAACATCAATAAAAAGGAAAATAAAATGAAAAATAATAATTAGACTCTGTCAGAAATACACTTGCATCAAAGAACAAGATAGATAATGTGTGAAGACGAAATTTTAGATTAAGTATAGAAGCACCAGACAAAACCACCATCAGTACACCTCATATCGTCACAAGACATTCTTCTCAGTCCCTTAAATGCTTCAAAATCTCAATAACAAATGAAAAACGCAAAGATAATGCTCAATCTCCAGACCTTGTCTAAGAAGAGACTTTCAAACTCTCTTTTGACGGCTTCATTGAGGGGAAGGTCCAGAAGATGAGGCCGCAATTGCAGCGTGTGCTCAATCAAGCTAAGGAAGAACATCTAAACCTAGAAAACGTAAATTTCACACTGAAAATCAGTGGCAGAGGCAGATTATCACAGGAAATTGAACAAAATAAAGGTAAAAAAACTAACAAAATGTCTTCTCGAACTTGTTTTCGAAGTCTCAAGGATGCTCTTTTTTCTGTAGGGTTCTTCAGTGAGATTCTGGTTGATCTAGGGCTTTAATCTCCGACCGATCAGCGTTTTCGGCAACAGGAATATTTCATTGCCCATTGCGCCGGCGAGGTTTGTGATTCGTCAACGATGAGAAGAGAGACCGAAACCAAAGTTGATGGGAGAGAGAGGAACGCTCCGCTGAAAGCCTGAAACAGAAAAATCATTTCAATAATGTGAAAAAAAAAAAAAAAAATAATCAAAACTAACAGAATGATTTTAGAATTAAAATTTATTTTAATTTTATTGTTCTTAAACAAAATTTCATATAGAATTTCCCATCAATATTTGGAAGTTGACTCTAATTTGGAAAAAAAAAATTCAAAAAATATATATGTATATTAAATTATAATATGGTGTGACCCCCTTTTTGCTTAAGACCCCCTTTTTTTTTTCTTTAATTATTTAGTGTGAAATTAATATTAAATTAATTCCAATTAGGCTTAACTTATATTATGATGTAATTCAAGGCAAAATTCATATCAAAATCTTATAATTTTTTTTTTGCCTGGATATTGTTAAATATAATATTTTGCCATAAATATAAATTTCATCTCTAAAAAAAATGCATTTTTTTTACAATAAAAATAAAATTTGTTACAAAAGTCTTCTTTTTCCCATAAAAATTTATGGTAGCAAAACATGAAATTTGTTGTAGGGTTGTTCGGAGCATTTAATTATTTTAAGGTTATGTTTATTCCCAAAAAATATTAAAGAAATAAAATGATTTCCACATATTTGATTGTACTATAAAAAATATAAAAGAAAATAAAATGTAATTAAAAGTAGCTAAAAACATATGTATTTTAAAATTATTTAATCTTTAAATTAGTTAGAAATAATTTATCAACTTTTAATCTTTTTTTTTCTTCACTTTTTCTTTCCTTTTACTTTTTTCTTTGTTTTTTTTCTTTGCATTTTCCTTCAAATTTTCTAGGAACCAAATATAGCATAAGAATATTAAAATATGTTCAACTCAAATATAACTCATTTAATAATCATATCAAAATGATTTGATATAAATATAACTTTTTTTTTTCTCACAATACAATTCGTTTAATCTTTAATTTTATTAATAAATGAGTTAAGTTGAAGAATAATCCGTTAACATGGTTCTAGCTTGTTAATCTCTTATCAAACTATAATAACATGAATCTAAAATTTTAAATATATAAAAATATTATTTTTAAAATACTTTTATATATATATTTAAATTTTTAATTAACTTAGTTGCTTAACTTTAGTTATAAAACAACCACCCCTAAAAGAATTATTTAATAAAATATAAAATATTTAAATAAAATTAAATTTTATAAAAGAAATTATATAGAATATAATTTAAATAATTATGTAGCTATTTATAAATTAATAACTAACTCAATGAAATTTTAAAATCTAAACATTTAATAAATCTCAAAATCAAATGGAAGATATCCCACCTCAAAAAATATTTACTAAAATATCAACTATAAAATACAAAAAGACCACTTTTAAGAATTTATTTATATAATATATATTAGGGTTTAAATAAAATTAATTTATAAGCATTAAATAAAATTAAAAATAAAATAAATAAATATTTTATAAAATCCATTTAGTATCTATATTTACCTAAGTTTGATACTTTTAACTTTTAAATTTTAAATATGGTTTCGTGGTTCTAAATTCAATAATTTATTTTAAAGATAAGACATAATAAATACTCACATATTTTTTAAAAAGGAAGTTTTTTATTTTGGTATAGTTATGAATAAATAGTTAAAATCAAAGCTTGAAAAGGAAAAAAAAGAAAAAGAAAAAAGAGGTCATTTAACCTTATTAGAAGTTGTCTGGATACTTCTTTTTCACTAATTCTAATAAATATTTTAACCTTAAGCAAATGAAAAAGAGAAAAGATGTACCTTGGCGGAGGGAGCTGGAAACTAGACATGTGGGTGATCCTCTGTATCATCATGGCTTCTTTTGACATTGAATAGTTGAAGGCTCTATTGAGGGTGATCTTGGCCATGGTCATATATGAGATGGATCCCACAACTTTTCACTTTGAAAGCTTCATTGGGAAGGGCCGAAAATCTAGTCTTAAACTTGTTCCACCTATTAGATCGATACTCACTTGAAATGGCACTCTGAGGGAAATAGACCACCCTCAATGCTGGATTTGGAAATAATGTACTAAAAATCATACGAGACATTATTTTCTCCACGTGTCCAAATTGATCACCATCGGATATCAACAATCGAAGACTATCAGATGCAATACGAATATTTGCTGCCTTGAATATATCATCATCAACTGGAGCATAATGAGAGAATAAAGCAAATCCCAAGAAGTTGTTATCTTCATACCAATTCTTTGGGAGATCTATTGTTATTTCATCTCCCATACTCTTATGACTTATCCACTCTGGTATTCCTCTACTTCCTGGAATAACAACTCTAGTTTCACCGTAGTACTTCCAGTATGGTGGGCATTCAAAATAATCCTGTATAAAAATAGCATGTAAATTTCATGCCTTCATTAAAAAATAAAATAAAATAAGTGCCATATGTAAAATTCATACCTGAATGTGTGATTTTAAGCAGTTGTGAAGAGAGGACCAGAGTGGATGCTTTGCATCACTTGATAAAGTTTCCAGGAGTGGACAACCCTGTGCTTCTATCCATCTTAGACTTGATGGAAGCTTTGGAATTTCTTTAAGCATCAAGCAGTGATGCATCTCAAGGATATGCAACCGAGAAAGATGAATGATGCCACCAGGTATGCAATCAATATTGATTCTACTCACATTTAACGATTCCAATGAGAACAAGCACCATAAATCATCGGGGATTGCTCCTGCCATCAGATTGCAACCCCTTATATCTAGTACTTTTAACTGCATGCTTCTCAGACTGTCGGGCAATTTGTGGAGCTTTGGACAGTTACGAACAGTAAGTTCACTAACACACGTCATACCAATGCTGTTTGGAAGAGTCTCAAGGTTCTCACAATTGCTCAAGTCCAACGTTGCCATACGTATAGCTGATTCACGTAAAGAAAGGCCTTTTGAATGTTCCATATCCTCCATGATCTCCGAAAAAATCTCTAGATTTGAACAACCATCGAGATTGCAGCGGCGCAGGGATTTCAACTGTAAAATGCTGCTTGGAACACTCCTCAAGTTTTTGCTTCCTATCAAAGGTAACCATCTAAGTCTGGGAAAATGACCCATCCAGCAAGATAATTCTTTAATAGGAGTATCAGATAGAACAAGCCCATACAGATTTTCCATATTCTTTTGGATCTCAGGGAACTTCTCAAAATTTGAGCAATTATCAAGCCACAGCACTACAAGAGCCTCTAAGCACTCAATGCTGGTTGGGAGTTCTTTAATACCACTATGAGATAACCGAAGCCACTTTAAATGTCTCATATTCACAAAGAAATTATCAGGGAATTTCTCAAACTTTGAACACTTTGAGAGATCAAGAGATATCAAGGACCCAATGCTGCATGGGAGTTCTCTAATTCCACTCTCACTAAAATTAAGCACCCTCAAAATTTTCATCTCAAAAAATTTGCCAATAGATGAATGAAGTTTGCAAAAGTTTACACAACCTCCAAGATTAAGTATCTCCAATTCTGGCATCCTTGACAATTTTGGTATTTTGATGAGCTGTCGTGAGTTACTTAGATCAATGAACTTCAATTCTGCAAGACACTGTAGCAAAATACATTTTTTTTTAATAAAAAACTTCCATGAACTTGAAAATTAGCATGAAAAAAAAAGAAAAAGAAATTAAATAATGATTATACCTTCTCCCCTATCAAAAGTTCTTTTATGTTGCTATTCTTCAAGCTGATCGCAACAAGTTTCTCTCCATGAAAATTTGAAGGCGAAGACACTAAACCTTCCCAGTGAAGATAGTTTAAATTAGGAGGAAATTCAAAGCCTTTAGGAAGACGCGTTTTACACTCAACACCATGGCTATAATAGACCTTGAGCAACCTAAGTTTTTTCATCTTGGCAAACACTTTCTTCATCTGGGCAAATATTTTTGTAGTGAACCATTTTTCTTTTGATCTAGACAATTCTAGAGAAATGGTTTCAACATTTTTCATCCCCTGGAAAACAAGATTGAAGAATTAGGGAAAACAAATAATAAAAATTCTAACTTTTTAAGAAAAAATATTATTAAATCTTTTATCTCCCAAAAGAGATTAAGTAAGCTATTGAATTTAAATAGTTGATTCTTACCTTTTCACTTACAAACGCACGATAGATATCCTCCCGAGTCCATAATCTGCTCCATTTTCTAGGGTCATTGGGATGTTGTTCTCGAACAATTTTCTTGCACATTTTCTCGATCAAACCATGCATATGTAGCTTATTGTTTGAGATAGTTATAAGACATTTCTCTGTTAGAACTCTTATATTTATTTCACCATACAACTCATAACCGTCCCATATTTTTGAAGCAAAGTCTTTATCTTCACCTTGAAAAAAACAAGCAATGTCAAGGAGTATCATCTGTTGTGTAGTGTCTAATCCATCAAAGCTTATTTTAAGCACATTTTGAATTCTCTCTACAGGTTCTTTTTCCAATTTGTGCAGTGCACTTTCCCATTCCCGTTTTGTCTTGTTACATAAAAGAGAACCCAAAACATTCAAAGCTAATGGAAGACCATCACAATAACCTATCACATGATCTAAGAGATTTTCAAAACCCTCTTTTGGAAGATTTGAACGAAAGGCATGTTGACTAAAGAGTTCAAGTGCTTCATTGGATTCTAGTCTTTCAACCTCATATAGGTAATCCACATTAAGCTTAGTTAGGCATTGTTTATCTCTAGTTGTGATGATGATTCTACTTCCTTTACCATACCAAGTATGATTTCCAACTAAAAATTCTAATTGGTCTATATCATCAATATCAACATCATCAAAAACAATAAGAGCCTTTCGAAAGTAAAGACTATTTTTTATCACTTCGACTCCTCGGTAAATATTGCTTATCTTTTGATTTCCATCCCCTAGGATATCATTGAGAAGTTGATTTTGTAAATGAAGTAGACCTTCATTTTTGTAAACCACTTTGGCTTTATCAAGGAAGCTAATACATTCAAATCTCCAAGAAATTTGATTATATATATATCCAGCAATGGTTGTTTTACCTATTCCGCCAATTCCACATATCCCAACCATGCGAACATCATTTGACTCCATACTCAATCTCAAACTTATTTTTCTAAAATGGGAATCCATTCCAACTAAATTATCCCCAACAAACAAGAGTTTACGATTCAATATTCTATTGGCGATGGTGGTAGTAATATTGTTGATATGCTCCGATTCATACCTAGTAATTATGAAGTAAGATAGAGAAGAACACATGGTGAGATGAGCAATAAATGGTAAGAAACATCAAGGTAATTTGATGATTTTTGGTATCCCGGTAACAATTGAAATTTCATTTACATATTTAAGCACTTTTTTTTAGTATCATGTATGCAAGACAATGAAAAGAAAAATCAAAACATGAACTATATATACTTGTACTTAGTTAACTTTCTATTAAAATTACCCTAAATTTCTCTTAATTCACTTATATTTTAAATAAAATCTTTATAAAATATTTTTATTTGGAAGAGCTTCGAAAATTTTATATAAAACATTTGTTTGAAAATCTTTTTTAATATTTTGTTTCAACTATAAAGATTATTGAAACTTATACTTTTTATTTATCAAATTAATTCTCTAGTAAAAATTATTTTGTAAAAAATTAAAAATTTACTAAATTTTTTAAATATTTTGTTTATTTGAATTTTTATCTAGTCATGCCTAGATATAATATTCATTTCCCTTAATTTTAGGATATTTATTATTCTTTTTTTTATCTTAATAATATTCAAGGTTTCCATTGCCAAATTTATCAAACTCTTCACTATTTTGGACCTTAATGGTTTATTTGTTTGTTATTAATATGTTGTATTGTGAATTGATTATGTTTCTCTAAGATGTTTGATTTTACATTTAATTCTTTAAATTGGATATTTAACATCTTTTATAGAACCATCCTGGATAGAATTATGAAAACCTCAAAGTTTTTCAATGACCTAAAGTGGATATTAATTATGTAATTAATATAGATCCAACAATTTGTTTAACTTTATAGAAATTGATTTTACTTCTAAATTAATTTCTAAAAGTTATGTTATATTTTATTTCAAATCTTGTATAGGAATGCCTATTTATCAAATTATGAAATACTAAAAAACATAATATATATATAGAAAAAGAAAAAACAAACAAAGGGCAAGAAGAACTCATGGTTAAACCTAAACCATATACTTTTGATAATTTCTTTTTCGATCTGTTGATGAAATATTTATATTTGGAATCATATGGATTTCAAATCAAGTATTCTAAATAATCAACTAATTTATTATATTTCAGAAAAATATAATTGACATGCAAGCTAAAAAGAATTTCAGAAAAATTCTAATTGATCCATATCATCAACATCATAAAAAACAATAAGAGCCTTTCGAAGGTAAAGACTATTTTGTATCACTTGGGCTCCTCAATGAATGTTGCTTATCTTTGGATTTCCTCCCTCTTGGATATCATTAAGAAGTAGCTTTTGTAAACGAAGTAGACCTTTATTTTTGTAAATCTTTTTGGCATCTTCAAGGAAGCTACTACATTCAAATCCCCAAGAAAATTTATTATATATATATATATATATATATATATATATATATATATATCTAACAATGGTTGTTTTACATATTCCACCAATTCCATATATCCCAGTCATGCAAACATCATTTGACTCCATACTTAGTCCAAAACTTATTTTTTAAAAATAGGAATCCATTCCAACTAAATTATTCCTAACAAACAAGAATTCACAATTCAATATTCTATTGGCAATGGTGGTAGTAATTTTCTTGATATGCTCTGATTCATACCTAGTAATTATGAAGTAAGTTAGAGAAGAACACATGGTGAGATGAACAATAAATGGTAAGAAATATCAAGGAAATTTGATGATTTTTGGTATCCTAATAACAACTGAAATTTTATTTACATATTTAAGCACTTCTTTTTTAGTATCATGTATGAAAGACAATGAAAAGAAATATCAAAACATGAACTATATATACTTCCACTTAGTCAACTTTCTATTAAAATAACCCTAAATTTCTTTTAATTCTCTTATATTTTAAATAAAATCTTTATGAAATATTTTTATTTGAAAGAGCTTCGAAATTTTATATAAAACATTTGTTTGAAAATCTTTTTTAATATTTTGTTTCAACTATAAAGATTATTGAAACTTATACTTTTTATTAATCAAATTAATTTTTTTAATAAAAATTACTTTTGTAAAAAATTAAAAATTTTGTAAAATTTTTAAATATTTTGTTTATTTGAATTTTTATCTAATCATGCCTATGATTTATAGGAAGTTAGATTTTGTTAAAATTTCGTTATAACATTTGGTTATATTATATGATTTTAGTTAACCCTATCATTAACAAGTTATATATACAAGCCTTTTAAAATATGAAAATATGTTAACATTGATTTAATTTAAAATTTTGTAATTTAAATATAAAAATATGTTAATATTTATTCAATTTAAAATTTTGTAATTTAAATATTGCTCTCTCCTCAATATGAACTTCTAACTCCATCACTAACCATACGGTTGAGGTTCATAACTTTTACAATTTAATTATTGTAAAATAAAAATCCAACTATTAGATGCATAGGATTAAAAATGATACAATAAAAATAATTAAGCATATGCTAAGAATCAAGAATGACAAAATGGGAATGATGAAAGAAATGCATAGAATCAAGGATGACAAAATGAAAATAATTAAACAGATATATAGAATCAAGATAGGAATCTGATCCATATTTTCATAAATTAAGAGCAATCAAATATTAATAATATTTTATTGTCTTAGTTTTAGGATATAATATTCATTTCCCTTAATTTTAGAATATATTTTTTTTTTTTACCTTAATAATATTCAAGGTTTCCATTGGCAAATTTATCAAACTCTTCACTATTTTGGACCTTAATGGTTTATTTGTTTGTTATTAATATGTTGTATCATGAATTGATTATGTTTCTCTAAGATGTTTGATTTTACATTTAATTCTTTAAATTGGATATTTAACATCTTTTATGGAACCATCCTGGATAGAATTATGAAAACCTCAAAGTTTTTCAATAACCTAAAGTGGATATTATTTACATAATTAATATAGATCCAACAATTTGTTTAATTTTGTAGAAATTGATTTTACTTCTAAATTAATTTCTACAAAAGTTGTGTTATATTTTATTTCAAATCTTGTATGGGAATGCCTATTTATCAAATTATGAAATACTAAAAAACATTTAAAAAATATATAGAAAAAGAAAAAACAAACAAAGAGCAAGAAGAACTCATGGTTAAACCTAAACCATAAACTTTTGATAATTTCTTTTTTGATTTGTTGATGAAATATTTATATTTGGAATCATATGGATTTCGAAATATTCAAGTACGAGGCATGTGTGTCACGAGATTATTAGCCGTGCATCAAGTATTCTAAATAATCAACTAATTTATTCTATTTCAGAAAAATATAATTGGTATATAAGTTAAAAATTAAGAAGATATTAAAATTACCCCTTGTTTACAATATCCCATCCAGAAATATTGCTTGCTTCAGTCAAGGCCTCCCTCCAACTTTGTACCTTGTTCTTCCAATTTTCTTCATACTTGGTGAATGCTTCTCCAAACCTCCCTGTTTGTTTACGTACGTCCGATGGATCCACATGGTAGAAAATTGGCAACACTATTTGCCCATATTTCCGGCTGCACTCCATAATCTTTGCAAGCTCGTCTAGGCACCATCTTGAATCAGCATAAGTTTTTGAGAAAACAACAATGGAAGATCTTGATTTTTCAATAGCATTTAGAAGCTCTGGCGCAATTTTTTCTCCTCTCGGAAGTTGGTCATCTCTGAAAGTTATAATGCCTTTTCTAACCAAAGCATTATATAAGTGATCAGTGAAATTGTAACGGGTGTCTTCCCCTCTAAAACTCAAGAACACGTCATGAGTCCAACCAAGGTTGGAAGGAGAAGAATCAGACGCCATTTGAGCGCTTGTGGAAGCCATTGCTAGCCAAGCTGTGTGTATGTCAAAACTATAAGACAATCTTCAACTGAATTTTGCCTCTGTGAAAGGTATTGCATACAGAGGTAAAGTATTTAAACTGGAGAAAAAGACAGATTCTAATCAAAAGGAATCATAAAATTAGAAGTTGAGGAAGGAACCAAGAAATTTCTAGGAAAGAAAGTGGGCACTCTAAAGTCTAACAAAACAACCTTTTTCCTTTTGCTTTCATGCACGCTCTTGTCTTCTACCTTGGCATTCATTCACATGAGAATGCCTTTTTTCATTTTCAATTATTTCTCATTAGCTGTATCCATTTACCCTTGATTTAAGGTGGGGTTCACATGAGCCAAAACCCTACCTCAAATGTACCTTTACATTGAATGACTCATATTGGTGGACAATATTATCCTTCTTCTTAATTATTTCTTTTTTACTTTTATATTTTCATCAATTCTATATGAGTAGAGGATCTCACAAAGTTTGTTGAAAGAAGATAAAGACTTTTTTAGTCTTCTCAGGTCACCCATAGGGTCCAAACAACAATGCATACAATAATTGACGAAAGTGGAAGATTCAAAAGAGTTTTATATGAAGAGAAATCATACTCTTTTTATATTTATATAATATGGAGAGAGAAATCAAGCTTTACTTAGTAGTAATATTTTTTTTTATCTCTTACAAAAAAATCAAGGATATCCTACAAAACTAGAATAGAGTTTTACATTTTTTATTACTTTTAATCATGTAGAGGCTATGTGCACAAATAGTCAAGAATGACAATTAGTTATATTTTTTTAAAAAAAATTAAAAGAAATTATATTACTATTTATTGCAAGCTACTTTATAAAGATTGATATTAGTGGATGAGGAATAAACTAGTCATCCCATCATCTTCAAAATTGTATCTTAGATAATTAAAGTAGTGCCACAAATTATTAAATGAAAACGTTTTTAATTTTTTTGTGAAATAAAATAAGAAAAGCATTTTTATTTCAATTTCTTCTAATCCTATGAAATGGTTAGTATATGTGGTTCATCACTTTAGATAACATGTATTTAAAGTGAATATATATATATATTTTTAAAGAAAAAGATAAGTCTTACTCTCCCCTTATCTTTTTATCAAGTCAATATGGTTAAACTTCATTTTTTTTTAATTGCAAGTTGTTTTCTTTCATTAGATAAAGTGTTATGTCTCATATGATCTTGTAAGACCAAAGACCTTTATGGTTTTCCTCCACCAAAAACTACAAGTAGTCATATGCTTTAGATAACATGTATTTAAAGTCAATAATTTTCTTTTTTTTTTTAGAAAAAAAAGAAAAAAAGATAAGTCTTACCATTTCCTTATCTTTTTTCTAATCAATTTGATTAAACACTTTCTTTTTTCCTTTTTCTTTTTTCATCGTAAATTGTTTGATTTCATTAGATAAAGTGGTGTCCCACACGGTTTTGCAAGGCCAAAGACCTTTTTGTTTTTTCCCTTACCAAACACCATGAGTAGCCATGTGTTTTAGACAACATGTATTTAAAGTGAAAAATTTTTTTTGTTATTTAAAAAAAATAAAAAAAAATTAAAGTCTCTACTCTTCTCATCTTTTTTCTAATCAATTTGATTAAACATTTCTTTTTTCTTTTTTCTTTTTTCAATGCAAGTTGGTTTCTTAATTTCATTATATGAAGTGGTGTGTTCACACAATTTTGTAAAACCAATGACCTTTTTGGTTTTTCTTTACCAAACATTATAAATAGTCATGTGCTTTATATAATGCCTTTTCCAACCAAACCATTATATAAGTGATCAGTGAAATTGTAACGGGTGTCTTCCCCTCTAAAACTCAAGAACACGTCATAAGTCCATCCAAGGTCGGAAGGAGAAGAATCAGATGCCATTTGAGCGCTTGTGGAAGCCATTGCCAGCCAAGCTACGTGTATGTCAAAACTATAAGACAGTCTTCAATTGAATTTTGCCTCTGTGAAAGGTGTTGCGGAGGTAAAGTATTTAAGTTGGAGAAAAAAAGACGGATTCTAATCAAAAGGAATCATAAAATTAGAAGTTGAGGAAGGAACCAAGAAATTTCTAGGAAGGAAGGTGGGCACTCTAAAGTCTAACAAAAGAACCATTGTCCTTTTGCTTTCACACTCTTGTCTTCTACCTTGGCATTCATTCACATGAGAATATGCCTTTTTCCTTTTTCAATTATTTCTCATTAGCTGTATCCATTTACCCTTGATTTAAGGTGGAGTTCACATGAGCCAAGACCCTACCTCAATCATTAAGCCCATTCTTGAAGCTTTCCTTCACTCTTTTACATTTTATTTTTATTTTTCTTCTATTTGGTATTCAACAACCAGCACTTCTGCTTTTGCAATTTTCAGTGTTATTTTGTACATTTTTTTTCCTTTTACTAGTCTTGTTCTTCAATTTTTTTTTCTTTCCCAATTGGTATAACAACTAAAGTGTAAAAAATAAACATATGTCAAATCTTAATGACTCAAATATATATTACGTTATAGATAATTGAGTTTTAATTTGGGTTTTTCTAATATTATAGCAACTTGGTATTTACCCATTGAGTCAAAAAAGCTTGGCCAAAATCCCAAGTAGTAATACCATAGGAGATCATTCTCGTACACTTCAAGTTGAAATTTAAAATCTAATTTGATACTCAAAGTGGATTTCAAAATTTTATTTATTTGGAAATGGTAACATAAATTCAAATTTCTATTTTAAAAAATCATTATGCATAAAATTAAAGCCATATATTAAAAATATTATTGTTATGTTTATTATTTTAAAATACATATTAATTATTTGATGATTTTTTTAATTGAGTATTTGTTTGAAAAGGTAAAGTAAGCTTCTTTTTTCTTAACAAAAATTAAATCATATCACTAATTTTTTTTAGTTATCTAAGTAGCTCCAAATATATTGGCTGAGGCCAAAAAAAAAATCTAAATTATATTAATTATTTATTTGTATAAAAAAATTATTTAGAATTAGTCGTTAATCCTTTTACAAGATGTAATGAGAATCATTTGTTCACCAATGGACCAAAAAGTAATGAATGAGGGGTCACTTCACAAGGAAAGATTCCTTTGTTGACCAACATGGTTGGCCCATTTTTTGGCATTTTCCCATGTGCATTATTTGACGGGGCTTGCAAAGAATTATTGTTTATTTGAATTATTTATTCACCAATGGGTCAAAAAGTAATGAATGGGGATGGTGGTCACTTCATAAGGAAAAGTTCCTTTGTTGATCAGCATAGATGACCCTTTTCTTGGCATTTTCCCGTGTGCATTGTTTTATGGGGCTTGCCGAGAATTATTGTTTATTTTAAATTATAGTATATGAGTTTCATCTTTAATAAAAGTGTTTTTTAGGACATCATTACTTTCTTATTAATATGGTACAAATGTTTACTCATATTGATATCAGCATATTATAAATTTATTTTGAATATAAATATAAATAAGATGATAGCTTATTTAGTTTATGGGTGGGAAGTTGAAGATGCTAATACTTCGTAGGAAAGATTAAAATAAAAAAATAAAAATTGAAAAAGAGAATATTCTAACCCGTTGTTTCCACATCTCCATTGTCCAGTAAATTAAACTTATAATGAGCGCATATGTCATCAAATAAAACACTGAACAACAGGATTTAAAAAAAATGGTAATTTTTAAAAATATGTTATTTAAATATGACAATTCAAAAAAATATTTTTAAATGTATGATAGTTTGCAATAATATAATTAGAAATTACATTTTTAAAAAATAAATTTAGATGAATTTTAAAATTATTTTTTGAAAAGAAAACTTCAATGTTTAACCCAAAGTTGTCTTTCATTTAAAAAAAATGGTAATTTTTAAAAATATGTTATTTAAATATGACAATTCAAAAAAATATTTTTAAATGTATGATAGTTTGCAATAATATAATTAGAAATTACATTTTTAAAAAATAAATTTAGATGAATTTTAAAATTATTTTTTGAAAAGAAAACTTCAATGTTTAACCCAAAGTTGTCTTTCTAAAAGACGACTTCCAATTGATGCCTTAAAAAATGTTGTAGATTTGGAAATAGTTTTGAAACTATCATATTTTAATAAATATTTTTAAAAATGGTATTTTTTCCAAAATCCAATGAACAATCAATATTCTACCATTGTTGTGGGGAAGATACAAGACAATGTTTGAGCCTTTTCTTTTTTAAAAAGAAAAAGTGAAAGTTAGGTTGACTTTTTGTCATCTTGGAAAATTCTAAGAAGGAACAATATTTTGTTGATTGATATAGGTGGCCTCTTTCTTGGCTTTTTCCCTTGTACATTGTTTTACGGGGTATGTGAGATTATTGTTTATTTTGAGTTACATCTTAGATGAGTTTTATCTTTAATAATTAGAAAGTTTTTCATGGTATTATAATTTTCTTGTGGATGTGATATTATATCATTGTATCATAAATTGTTTTGAAAATAAATAGAAATAAAATTACAATTTTATTAGTTTCGTATATGGTAAGATGAAGACACTGATACCATAGTTCTTATAACATAGGTGTTGGAAAAAGTTAAATAAAATTACTTATTCTATAGAATAAATATTTAAAACTCACGAAAAGGATGATTAGCATCTTAAAGTCAACAAGTCAACACATTAAAGATCATTCAATCCTTTTTGTGTTTTTGCAGTTGGCATATTGTCCTTTGATATTAATTTCTTTTCATTTGTGGTTGGCTTTAGTACCAACAAACCGACACTCATTTTTCTTTTATTTTTTTAAGAGTCAAGGTCTTTCCATGATTGTTCTCTACTTTTTACTTTTCCATTTTCCAAATTTCCCACTCAATAAAAATGCCTTTGATGAAAATTTGCTTGGGTTTCCAAGTAACCTTCTCATATATATGTTCTCAAAATACAAAACAAAATACAGGGAGTAATTTCTTATGGATGTTTACCATTTACATAGTCCCTCTTTTTACTCTCAAATTATTCAAAAACTAAGGTTACAAGAGAAAATTTATATAAATAAGTTCTTAAAAAATTATATAAAACAATTATTAATGATTTTTTTCCTTTTTTAAAATACTTATTTTTTAATACCAATACAAGATCAAAACTAAAAGAGCATCTACACATGCCTGCTTTACTAGTATTATGAAATTCAAAATCTCTCTACTTGATATATTGAGGCCTCTCTAGAAAATTATGAAAGAACATTTAACTAACTACTTGGTGAAGGATTTATATGATTAGTAATTCGAGGAGTGGAAAAAATGAGTACCATGACTTAAATTCAAGGTAGTAGGTAGAATGTCACTACAAATAAACTTATATATTATATCATACCCATCAAAAGGTATATAAAACTTTAATCTTGACACAAGAAGAAACATGAAATTTCCAACAAATTTTCAAGAAATTTAGCTTAAAGGGGTAAGGAAACATTGAGTTTCTATAGAATTTTAATGAAATTTCATTCAAAAAGTGGTAATGCTAAGAAATTAACAAGGTTTAAATCCTCAAATGTGCTTTTACATTGAAAGACTCATATTGGCAGACAATATTATTCTTCTTAATTATTTCTTTTTTTACTTTTATCTTTTCATCAATACTATGTGACTAGGATCTCACAAACTTTCCAAAACTTTCTATGAAAGGTGTTGCGGAGGTAAAGTATTTAAGCTGGAGAAAAAAGACGGATTCTAACCAAAAGGAATCATAAAATTAGAAGTTGAGGAAGGAACCAAGAAATTTCTAGGAAGGAAGGTGGGCACTCTAAAGTCTAACAAAACAACCATTGTCCTTTTGCTTTCACACTCTTGTCTTCTACCTTGGCATTCATTCACATGAGAATATGGCTTTTTCCATTCTGAATCATTTCTCATTAGTTGTATCCATTTACCCTTGATTTAAGGTGGGGTTCACATGAGCCAAGACCCTACCTCAATCATTAAGCCCATTCTTGAAGCTTTCCTTCACTCTTTTACATTTTATTTTTATTTTTCTTCTATTTGGTATTCAACAACCAGCACTTTTGCTTTTGCAATTTTCAGTGTTATTTTGTACATTTTTTTTCCTTTTACTAGTCTTGTCATTAATTTTTTTTTCTTTCCCAATTGGTATAACAACTAAAGTGTAAAAAATAAACATATGTCAACTCTTAGTGACTCAAATATATATTACGTTATAGATAATTGAGCTTTAATTTGGGTTTTTATAATATTATAGCAACTTACTTGGTATTCACCCATTGAGTAAAAAAAGCTTGGCCAAAATCCCAAGTAGCAATACCATAGGAGATTATTTTCGTACACTTCAAGTTGAAATTTAAAATCTAATTTGATACTCAAAGTGGATTTCAAAATTTTATTTATTTGGAAATGATAACAAAAATTCAATTTTCTATTTTAAAAAATCATTATGCATAAAAATTAAAGCCATATATAAAAATATTATTGTTATGTTTATTATTTTAAAATACATATTAATTATTTGATGATTTTTTTAATTGAGTATTTGTTTGAAAAGGTAAAGTAAGCTTCTTTTTTCTTAACAAAAATTAAATCATATCACTAATTTTTTTTAGTTATCTAAGTAGCTCCAAATATATTGGCTGAGGCAAAAAAAAAAATCTAAATTATATTAATTATTTATTTGTATAAAAAAATTTATTTAGAATTAGTTGTTGATCCTTTTATGAGATGTAACGAGAATCATTTGTTCACTAATGGGCCAAAAAGTAATGAATGAGGGGTGGTCACTTCACAAGGAAAGATTCCTTTGTTGACCAACATGGGCGGCCCATTTTTTGGCATTTTGCCATGTGCATTGTTTGACGGGGCTTCAAAGAATAATTGTTTCTTTGAATTATTTATTTACCTGTGGGTCAAAAAGTAATGAATGGGGATGGTTGTCACTTCACAAGGAAAAGTTCCTTTGTTGACCAATATAGGTGGTCCTTTTCTTGGCATTTTCCTATGTGCATTGTTTTACGGGGCTTGCCGAGAATTATTGTTTATTTTAAATTATATTGTATATGAGTTTCATCTTTAATAGGACATCATTACTTTCTTATTAATATGGTACAAATGTTTACTCATATTGATATCAGCGTATCATAAACTTATTTTGAATATAAATATAAATAAAATGATAGCTTATTTAGTTTATGGGTGGGAAGTTGAAGATGCTAATACATCGTAGGAAAGATTAAAATAAATAAATAAAATTTGAAAAAGTGAATAGTCTAACCCGTTGTTTCCACATCTCCATTGTCCAATAAATTAAACTTATAATGAGTGTATATGTCATCAAATAAAACACTGAACAACAGGATTTAAAAAAAAATGGTAATTTTTAAAAATATGTTTTTTAAATATGACAATTCAAAAAAATATTTTTAAATGTACGATAGTTTGCAATAATCTAATTAGAAATTACATTTTAAAAAGATAATCTTAGATGAATTTTAAAGTTATTTTTTGAAAAGAAAACTTCAATGTTTAACCCAAAGTTGTCTTTCTAAAAGACGACTTCCAATTGATGCGTTAAAAAATGTTGTAGATTTGGAAATAGTTTTGAAACTATCATATTTTAATAAATATTTTAAAAATTGTATTTTTAAAAATTAAATGAGGCGTGGCGTGGCGTGGCGGGCGGGTATGATAAATTCTCATACCCCCATTTAACTTTTTTTGAATTTTAATTTTTTTTTAAATTACTTTTAAAATTTTTAATTATATTAAAATAAATATATTTTATAAATAATTAAATTATTATATTTTTTATAACTTATTTTATTAAAAATATTTTATTATTATCTATATATTAAAAATAATAAAATAAAACTTAAATTAAATTAATTTTAAATTATAAATTAAATTAAATTTAAAATTAAATTTTATATATAATCGGGGTGGGGCGGGATGGGGCAATACTCAAACCCACCCCGGGTTTTAAAAAAAAATTCCCAAACCCGTTTATTAAAATTAAACCCCGTCCCATTAGGGACGGGGCGGGTACCTGAAAAGACCCGTCCCATTGTCATCCCTAATTAGAATATACTTTTCCTTTCTCAATTATTTTAGATGTTGGTGTGTCGGTAGAATCCCTTTTTCTTTTTCAATTATTTCTCATTAGTTGTATCCATTTACCCTTTATGTAAGGTGGGGTTCACATGAACCAAGACCCTACCTCAATCATTAAGCCCATTCTTGAAGCTTTCATTCACTCTTTTACATTTTACTTTTATTTTTCTTCTGCTAGGTATTCAACAACCAACACTTTTGCTTTTGCAATTTTCGATGTTATTTTGTACATTTTTTTTCCTTTTACTTGTTTTTTTCTTTAATTTTCTTTTCTTTCCCAATTAGTAAAAAGTGTAAAAAATAAACATATGTCAAATCTTAGTGGCTAAATTTAATTAGGTCATAAGACCCTTGAATGTATATTATTCTTCTATTTGAATAATATATATACCAACTATTAGATAGAAAATATGCCACCCTCAATCAATAAATAAAATGAAAATTTAAATTTTCTTATTCAAACATGAAAATCATATAAAGAGATTGATTTAAAAACATATGCTAGTATTAATTTAGAAAAATTATATACAAAAATTATTTTGAAATTAAGAAAATCTCAAAATTGTTTGATTATTTTCCAAAATTAATTTTATTTTCTTATAGTTTTCCTTTTTTATATATAAAAAGATCATCTTTAATTTATAAAATTGTACAATATTATTATAAATAAAAATAAATAAATAATTGAATGTATAACATTTTCTAAAAGTAAAATAATAAAAAATTACTACTACGTACAAATATTTTTTTGGTTTGAAGTACTCAGAAAGAAAAATAAGGAAAAAAACTACAATGAAAAAAATATATATAATTGGTATCATGAAAAAAAGAAAAAAGAAAAATAAGAGCTAAATTAAACTCCTTTTAATCGTATAATATATACACAACAAAGCATCAATGAAAGTCCATGCAATGATTACTCGTAGAAACTCCATGCTCCATAGGCCATAGTTTCATAAAAAATTAGGAGTAAGGATGATAGTTGTGTTTCTCAAAGAGAGTTACGGGTTTTACTACCAATATAGAATCATTAATCTTTTGGAAACACGGAAAGAATATTACAAATCATGTAACAAAAGGAAAAAAGCAAAAGTTAATCTTAATGAGTGGAAAGGAAATATAACATTTGCATTAATTTTTCTTTACAAAAAAAAAAAGTAATGTTTGAAAGTTAACAAAAGTACCAAATGTTCAAAAAGCAATGAATGGAGAGGTAGGTGACTTTTAAAACAATAGAAGGAAAAAGGTACCAAATAATTCAAAAACACTTTTGTTTCTTTTTTATGATTTTTACATTAACAACTTTATCTTTTACTTTATTCTTTTTTAAGGTGCAACGATAGCTTGTTCACTTGAATAATCAACATTCTACCATTATTGAAGGCTCTTTTCATTAGTTAAAAGAAAAGGTGAGAGTTTAGTTGGATTTTTGTCATTTTTAAAAATTCCAAAATCGTAAGTGGGTAGAAAATGTGACCAAAAGGACATAAGTGACCCATTTCTTAGCTTTCTATCTTGCATATTGTCTTATAGGGTTGGGTGAGAATTATTGTTTATTTTGAGTTACATTTTAGATAAGTTTCCTCTTTACTAAGAGAGTTTTTCATGGTATCATTACTTTCTCATTGATGTGATTCAAATTTATACTTATATTAATATCATTATATTATAAACTATTTTGAATATAAATATAAATAAGATGATAGTTTAGTTATTCAGTTTATACTAAAACTATAATTCTCATTATAAGAAAGGTTAAAAAAATAAATAAAATTTGAAAAAAAAATTACTAAAACTATTTCAACTAACCTCTCACTAACATTTCTCAATCTATCCAAAATTTTGTCATAGGTCTCATGTTGTCCAAATGTAATGAGACCTAGATGGTTAGATTTGTTTTTCAAATATACTATTTTTTTAAAATGGTTTAAGAATCTAGAAATTCAAAATCCTAACCTAGCTAGAATACCAATAACAAAATATCCCTCCTTCATGATAAATTTCTTATTTCCATGGAGTTATCTCCATCAACCTGACTCAAATATATTACGTTAAAATATTACGTTAGAGATGATTGAGCTTTAATTTGGGTTCTTCTAATATTATAGCAACTTGGGATTCAACCATTGTGAGTCAAAAAGCTTGGCCAATATCCCAAGTACTAATACCATAGGAGATCATTCTCATGCACTTCAAGTTGAAATTTAAAATCTAATTTGATACTTGGAGTGGATTTCAAAATTTTATTTATTTGGAAATGGTAACATAAATTGAAATTTCTATTTAAAAAAAAATGATTATGCGTAAAAATTAAAGCCATATATTAAAAATAGTATTGTTATGTTTATTATTTTAAAATACATATTAATTATTTGATGATTTTTTAATTGAGTATTTGTTTGAAATGGTAAAGTAAGCTTCTTTTTCCTTAACAAAAATTATATCATATCACTAAATTTTGTTGGTTATTTAAATAGCTCCAAATATATTGGCCAAGGCAAAAAAGAAAAAAAAAATAATATTAATTATTTATTTATATAAAAAAATTATTTAAAATTAGGTGTTAATACTTTTATAAGATGTAACGAGAATCATTTGTTCATCAATGGGCCAAAAAGTAATGAATGGGGAGGTGGTGACTTTACAAGGAAAGATTCCTTTGTTGACTAACATTGGTGGCCCTTTTTCTTGGAATTTTCCCATGTGCATTGTTTTGTGGGGCTCGCAAAGAATTATTGTTTATTTGAATCATTCATTCACCAATGGGTCTGAATGGGGGGTGGTGACTTTACAAGGAAAGATTCCTTTGTTGACTAACATTGGTGGCCCTTTTCTTGGAATTTTCCCATGTGCATTGTTTTGTGGGGCTCGCAAAGAATTATTGTTTATTTGAATCATTCATTCACCAATGGGTCAAAAAGTATTTATATTTTATATGAGTTCCATTTTTAATAAAAGAGTTTTTTATGACATCATTATTTTCTTATTAATATGGTACAAATATTTACTCAGATTCACATCAGCATATCATAAATTTATTTTGAATATAAATATAAATAAGATGATAACTTATTTAGTTTATTTGGTGGGAAGTTGAAGATACTAATACCTAGTAGGAAATATTGAAAAAATAAATAAATTTTATTAAAATAATAGTCTAACCCGTTGTTTCCTCCACATCTCCACTTTTCAATAAATTAAACTTATAATGAGTGCATATGTCATCAAATAAAACACTGAAACGAGATTTTTTCAAAATAGTAATTTAAAAATATATGTTTTTTTAAATATGATAATTCAAAAAAAAATATATGTTTTTTTAAATATGATTATTCAAAAAAATATTTTTAAATGTACGATAGTTTGGAATAATCTAATTAGAAATTGCATTTTAAAAAAGATAAGTTTAGATGAATTTTAAAGTTATTTTTTGAAAAGCAAACTTCAATATTTAACCTAAAGCTATATTTTTAAAAGATGACTTCCAATTGATGTCTTAAAAAATGTTGTAGATTTGGAAATAGTTTCGAATCTATCAGATTTTAATAAATATTTTTAAAATGGTATTTTTTTTTTTCAAAATCCAATGAACAATCGGTATTCTACCATTGTTGTGAGGAAGATGCATGACAATGTTTGAGCATTTTCTTTAGTAAAAAGAAAAAGTGAGAGTTGGGTTGATTTTTTATCATCTTGAAAAATTCTAAGAAGGAACGATACTTTGTTAATTGACATAGGTGGCCTCATTTTTGGCATTTTCCCTTGTACATTGTTTTATGGGGCTATGTGAGTTTATTGTTTATTTTGAGTTACATCTTAGATGAGTTTTATCTTTAATAATTAGAAAGCTTTTCGTGGTATTATAATTTTCTTGTGGATGTGATACCAATTTTTACTCATATTATATCATTATATCATAAAGTGTTTTGAAAATAAATAGAAATAAAATTACATTTTTCTTAGTTTCTTATATGGTAAAATAACACAAGTGTTTCCAAGAGTTAAATAAAATAATTACTTATTCTATAGAATAAATATTTTAAACTCACGAGAAGGACAACCAGCATCTTAAAGTCAACAAGTCAACACATTAAAGATCATTCAATCTTTTTTGTGTTTTTACAGTTGGCATATTGTCCTTTGATATCAATTCCTTTTCATTTGTGGTTGGCTTTAGTACCAACAAACCGACAGTCATTTTTCTTTTACTTCTATTTTTTTTAGGAGTCAAGGTCTTTCATGATTGTTCTCTACTTTTTGCTTTTCATTTTCTCATTTTCCCACTCAATAACAATGTCGTCTTTGATGAAAATTTCTTTGGTTTCCAAGAAACCTTCTCATATATATGTTCTCAAAATTCAAAACAAAATACAAGCAGTAATTTCTTATCGATATTTACCATTTACATAGTCTCTCTTTTTACTCTCAAATTATTTAGAAACTAAGGTCAAAATAGAAAATTTATATAAATAGGTTCTTAAAAAATTTATATAAAACTATTATTAGTGAAAAAATTTCTTTTATTTTTTTAAAACACTTATTTTTTAATACCAATACAAGATCAAAACTAAAAGAGTATCCGAACATTCCTCCTTTACTAGTATTATGAAATTCAAAATTTCTCTACTTGATATATTGAGGCCTCTCTAGAAAATTGTAAAAGAACATTTAACTAACTACTTGGTGAAGGATTTATATGATCAGTAATTCGAGGAGTGGACAAAATGAGTACCATGACTTAAATTCAAGGTAAAAGGTAGAATGTAACTACAAATAAACTTATATATATTATATTATGCCCAACGAAATGTATAGAAAACTTCAATCTTGCCACAAGAAGAAACATGAAAATTCCACAAAATTTTCATGAAATTTCATTCAAAAAGTGGTAATGATAAGAAATTAACAAAGTTTAAATCCTCAAATGTGCCTTTACATTGAAGGACTTTGTATTGGCATTTGGCAGACAATATTATCCTTCTTAATTATTTATTTATATTTTTTACTTTTGTCTTTTCATCAATACTATGTGACTAGGATCTCACAAAGTTTGTTGAAAGAAGATAAAGACTTTCTTAGTCTTTTTAGGTCACCCATAGGGTCCAAGCAATAATGTATATAATAATTGACGAAAGTGAAAGATTCAAAAGAGTTTTATAAAGAGAGAAATTATACCCTTTTTATGTTTATATAATATGGAGAGAGAAATCAAGCTTCACTTAGTAGTATATTTTTTTTTATCTATTACAAAAAAAAAAATGGATATCCTACAAAACTATAGTATACTTTTACATCTTTTATTACTTTTAATAATGTACAGTCTATATGCACAAATAATCAAGAATGACAATTAATTATATTTAAAAAATAAAAATAAAAAGAAATTATATCACTATTTATTGCAAACTAATTTATAAAGATTGATATTAGTGGATGGCGAATAAACTAGTCATCCTATCATCTTCAAAATTGTATCTTAGATAATTAAATTAGTGCCACAATTATGAAATAAAAAAGTTTCCTTTTTATTTTTTTATGAAATAAAATAAGAAAAGCATTTTTATTTCAATTTCTTCTAATCCTATGAAATGGTTAGTATATGTGGTTCATTGCTTTAGATAACATGTATTTAAAGTGAATATATATATATATATATATATATATATATATTTAGGAAAAGATAAGTCTACTCTCCTCTTATCTTTTTATCTAGTCAATATGATTAAACTTCTTCTCTTTTCTTCCTTTTTTAATTTTTTATTTATTGCAAGTTGTTTTCTTTCTTTAGATGAGGTGGTGTGTCTCATACGGTTTTGTAAGACTAAAGACCTTTTTGATTTTTTTCTTCACCAAACATCACAAGTAGTCATATACTTATAGATAATATGTATTTAAAATGAATAAATTTCTTTTACAAAAAAAGAAAAAAAGAAAAGTCTTACTCTTCCCTTATCTTTTGTCTAATCAATTTGATTAAACACTTTCTTTATCTTTTTTCTTTTTCCATCGTAAATTAATTTATTTCATTAGATAAAGTAGCCAAAGACCTTTTGGTTTTTCCCTTATCAAACAACATAAGTAGCCATATGTTTTAGACAACATGTATATAAAGTGAATACATTTCTTTTTTGTTATTTTTAAAAAAGATAAGTCTCACTCTTCCCTTCTCTTTTTCTCTAATCAATTTGATTAAACATTTTTTTTTCTTTCATCTTTTTCCATTGCAAGTAATTGGTTTCTTTCATTAGATGAAGTGGTATGTTCCACACAATTTTGTAAGACCAAGAACCTTTTCAGTTTATTTTATTTTATTTATTTATTATACCAAACACCATAAATAGTCATGTGCTTTAGATAACACGTATTTAAAGTGAATAATTTTTTTTAAAGAAGAAAAAAGATAAGTCTTAGTAATTCTTTGTCTTTTTTTTTAATCAATTTGATTAAACATTTTTTTTTTTTTTGGTTTTCATTGCAAGTTGTTTTTTTTAAATTAAATGAACTAGTGTGTCTTACACGATTTTGTAACACCAAAAACCTTTCTGGTTTTTCCTTGACCAAACACCATATATAAGTAGTCATGTGTTTTAGATAACATGTGTTAAAAGTGAATAAATTTCCTTTTTTTAATTAAAAAAATTAAATCTTACTCTTCCCTTGTATTTTTCTCTAGTAAATTTAATTATACATTTTTTTTTCTTTTTTGTCTTTAAAAATCCGTCTACTCTCAAACTCCTAACTAAATCTGTCGACGTCATCTGAATTTTGTTTCTTACAAGCAAACCGGGTTTGCTTTCTCACCGTTTTTCAACCCCCCAACATTCTAAGAGATAATTTTAATCTTCATTTATGATCTGGTACTAAGTCCCCACCTCCTCTGCCACCCTCTTTCCTACTGCCTGTTACCCCTAAATAATTCACCGTGTACTCTTAACATTTTTAATTCCCTTTCAAACTCTGAAGAAACTTTTTTCTTTCTTATACCGACATCCCTACCCTTCACCTTCCTTCTAGCTTCCATCTTAAAATCCCTTTCTCATACACCTCCATGGGGATGCCCAAACATTCTGTCCCTGTTGCTGGACTTCCTCTTCCATTGAAATGATATCCGCATTCACTACCAAACAAGAACACTCCACAGAAGTTCCATCCACCAAAACCATGCATAACGGACCCACCCTCTTCCTCTTCGACAACAATTCAGAAAACACTCTCCTCTCCTCAAGAGCTAACCCACCCTCAGAAGGAGGAGGAGAAGAAGAAGAGGCAACCCTTATTTCCATAGAAAAGATAGGGGAAGAAACGACACTTGGAAATCTTTCCACCTCTACCGAAAGGGCCCCGTCCGTGTTCAGGCGACTGAACTTCATTTACGAAGGTTGCATCGCCTTAGCTCCAGTCGCAATCTCGCCCCTGCACTTCTTTGCAAAGAGTCTCTTTTAATAAAGAAGCCCCATAATCTGAGGGCCCTCCTGGTTCCTTAACCCAACAAGTGAAAATTGCCCAGCCCATTTACTTGGGCTAGGCCCAACAGCCTCCTACTCAAAAGAATAATCCCTCCCCAAACAAACCAAAGGTCCTTTCTTGGGCCAACTTTTCTTACCTTGGCCTCCAAATTAACCCCAAGGCCCGCTCCTTTAAACCCAACTCTGAACGCCCCTAGCCCACCTCCTGCGACTCACTCCTCGCCTTAAGCCCTAAAAGAGCCAAATTAACCCACCTTTTCTTCTCCAGCAGCCTTTTAAGGTCCTATCCAACTAAAAACGTCCCCTCCTACCGTGACCAAATCTTCTTCTTCAGACAGATCAACAACCACCAAAGATCAGCCCTCTTACCTCTTTTTTCCCCATCCATAGATGACATGTCCCCTATGTCAACTTTCTCATCTAAAGCTAGGAGCCTAAGACTCCCACTCTGGAGTCAGCCTGTGATTCCCTCTCCTCTTCGTCCCCGACTGCCCATTATTTCCCAGTCCCTACCTAAGACAACCATGAGGGAACTTCCCCCCACACCTGAACACCATAAATGTAAGGGCAGCCCCACAATCCTGAACTAAACGTCCTTTGCATGCACCCCACTTCAATAGCATCTGGCCTCTAGGGCCCATCTATCCAACTACAATAACTTATTTTCAAAAGTCTTTGGGCCTAAGGAGAGTGCCTTCTCTATATCCACAGCCTCAACGAAATCCATGAGAAATAGGGCACCCCCTCAGAAGTGAAAGCTTCACATTACCTCTCAGATTCCAATGACCTCAACGCCCACCGCTTCAGTAAGGACAAGTCTGGAACTGAATTAGAAAAGTCCCCCATCATCCCACTAAACCTCTACTTCAAATGGCTTTGAATCCACAACAAACTAACATTCCCCTCCTCTCTTATTGTTCATCCATTTTTTAAGAAACTCATTTTAGCAAAAGAAAACTGAGCGAAAAAAAAATCATAAACCCTAAACTTCATAAACAATTAAAAGAACCAAAACAACCAAACCAAAAGGCACAGAATCACACACTCTTGAATGAATCAAAGATCCATAAAACCTAAACCCTAGAAAAATAAGCACAACATGAAATAAATGAAGAAAATAAGAATACAAATAAAAGAGATAATATTAAAGAGAAGACTTGGCCCTTGACTTTGAGATGGATGAGAGTCGATTGATGGCAGGTTTCTGGTTGGTGACACAGGACATTTCATTGAATTTGGAGAAGTTTTGGTTCGATATTCGAGTGGAATGTGGCAAACCAAGGGAACTAGACTTCCTTAAGTTTTACTAGTAGAGAGTTTTTGTAACTTTTCTTTGTTTTCGTTTCCTTTTAGTGCCTTTTTTTTTAAAAAAAAAACCATAATTTTAAAAAGATTTTTTAAAATACCACACTTTAAAAAATATTTCATGACACTTTGTGTCCGGCGCCACATAAATTTTAGTGTGTTTTGCTAAAGTCATAATTTGAAGACATGATTTTAGTGCATTTTGCTAAAGTCATAACTTGAAGACATAATTTTAGTGTATTTTATTAAAACTATATCTTCAAGATACAATTTTAATTTAAAAATAAAAAAATAAAGATTTTGTCAAAATAAACAATAATAATAATAATAATACATTAAATATGAAATTTATGTATTTTTTATTTTTTGCATTTCTTTTCAAATTTTATTTAATTATTTAAATTTGTATAAAATTACAAATGGATCAAGACAATGAATTTATGAAAATAATTAAGTTTATTTATTTTAAAATTTTTTAAATTTATTTATTTTTGGTTGCTTTTTCTTTGTTCGTATTCTTCCAAAGTAAATCGCTATAAACAAACAAATTGCAACCTTCATGCTATTTTTAACATTAATTTCATTTGTATAAAATAATTATAAAAAAAATTAATTTTTTTAAAAACCATAAAAATAGGAAAGCAATAAAAATTTTAAGAACATAAAAAAAAAATTAATTTAAACAAAAATATATCAAAAGAAAAAGTAGGAAAAAAAAATGAAATAAAATGAAACGAAGTCATATCCTAAACATAGAATTTCATGATAATGTACTAAAATCGAGTTTTCAAAACATCATTTTAAGAGTAATATGCTAAAATCATGTCTTGAAAACACACCTTCATAACAATACATTGAAATTGTGTCTTCAAAACACAATTTTAAGATAAGTTGTGATATAATGCTTTTGATAAAACTTATGTAACACAAAGTGTCATAATTTTGTCGGTATTTTTGAAACTACCAATTTTTACACATAATTTTTAAAATTTACCATAAATTTATATATAAAAAAAATCCCGTGAGGGACTGGAGAGATGCAAAGTACGAGGCTAGGAGTAGAAACTTCTAGACGTAAATCTGATTTCAAATTAGAGGCTATTTTTAAAAAACTAGGAAATCAAAATTATTTCTAGTAGTGGAAAATGCACTAGAATGATACACAATCGCCAATATTTCATTTTTGGTAGAAAAAAAAAATTCCAATTTAGGTATATAACTAGTGATAAAATTAACTGAATCCTAAGAAACCCATTTTAGTTAATTAATCAATAAGAATTTTAATTTAATCCTAGGCTATGTTTGGTTATGAGAATATTTGAGGAAAAATACAATGGAAAGAAAATAGACAAGAAAAGTATAAGAAAAGAAAAGTAAAGAAAAATAAATAAATAAATAAATTTAAAATAAATAAATTATTTTTATATGTTATTTTAAATCCCGTTAATTTATTTTTAACTATTTGATAGAAAGATTAAATAATTTGAAAACACATAAGTTTCTAACTAATTTTAAATTTTAATTATATTTGATTTTTTTTTTTTTTGTATTTTTTTGGAGAACAATCAAATATGAGAAAATTAGAGTCTATTTGGTAACTGTTTTTTAAAACAAGTCTGAAAAATAGTTTTTAAGAAAAGTTTTTAAAAATTGTTCTTTGATTTTTATAAAACAAAAGTCTATTTATAAACCTAAAATGTTTTTAACCTATTTTTACTATTTTTAAATATGTTTTAAAAATGACTTTTATATTTAGTGTTTTATTTTTAATCCTTGTATATGTTTGTATAATTATTTTTGTAAATAGCTCTTGAAAAACAACAAAAAATAATTAAAAAATATTATTTGAAAACACCATATTTTCTATTTTTAAGATAAAAAAATAGAAAGCAGAAAATAGTTTTTTATTGTTAAACGTATTTTCTATGTTTTATGTTCTGAAGAACAGAAAACTGTTTTAAAAAACAATTCCCAAACGAACCCTTATTTTCCTTAACATTTTTTTTTCTTTCTTTAATATTTCTCGAGAACAAATAACTTCTTGTTTGATAACTGTTTTTTAAAACAGTTTTGAAAAATATGGTTTTTAAAAATAGTTTTTGAAAATTGTTCTTTTATGTTTTGTACAACAAAAGTTTGTTTGAGAATCTAAAATTGTTTTTAACCTATTTTTAATATATTTAAATATGTTTTAAATATGTTTTAAAAATAATTTTTATGTCCATAACTTTATTTTTAATCATTACATGTGTTTCTATAATTATTCTTTAAAACAGCTTTCAAAAAACAACTGAAAATAACTAAAAGAAATTCTTTGAAAACACCCTATTTTCTGTTTTCTATGAATACAAAACAAAAAATAGTTTCTAATTGTCAAACAGGTTTTTTAGTTTTTTTGTTATAAAAAAAAAAGAAAATTGTTCTTGAAAATAGTTGCCAAACAGGGCCTTAATGTTTTTCAATTTTCTTAAAAATATGTATTTTTACCTTTAAAACTAACATATATTTTCAATTAAAAATTTTCTCATCTCCCCATTGGTTTGAGTTAAATTTAGTTAACAATCATAATTTTGAAATTTCATTAAATACCTCATTGTGGACCTGCATTTTTCATGTGCATCCCTACTCGACGGCGAGACTCGCTTGTTATTTATTTATTTGGTGAAAAATGTGATTTTTAGAAAAGACTTGGAATCACCACTTATTTTTGTTTTATTTTTAAGGGAAATCCTAAGTGTGACTCCTTATTTGGAAAAGACAGTATGTGGAAAACCAAAGTCGAGTTCAGGGGTTAGGTTACCTATTGAGAAGGTACGGTAAAAGACTGTAGCGCCTCTTTAAGCCCCTAGAAACGGGTCTCTACTAAATAAGGTGAAGCAAGTGTAGTAATTGATAAGGAAATCAATGGATACCAATGAAATGATCAAATAATAAAATGAATCATGCATGAGAATAAGTAAAGTGGGAGTGAGATCATATCTTAACAGCAAGTAATAGTGCGTTATCATGAAACGAGATTAGTGCATAATAATGAATACAAAATATATCGCATGTGTCATAAAACAGAGTAAGAAATCATCAATGACAATTATGCATTTCACTCAGATCATTTTTAAAGAAAATATCATAGATGTTAGGCCCCTCGCCAAAGCCCAATTGATTTTTCATGAATTAATCTCATAAATTCCATTATTTTGGAATTATGAAAAAAAAGAATTCATTCATACTTATTAAAAAAAAAAACATAAAAATCGAAGAAAAATTGTGAAAGTGCTTACCTAAAGGGAAATGTAACAATTTTATTAAAAACATGATTTTTGGTGACTCTAAACCTAAGGATTGAAGAAGAAAAGAAATGACTTAAAATTATTTGAAAACCGGAGTGAAATTAAAATTATTTGAAAATTGAAAATTTGAAAATTTGAAAATTAGAGTTTTGAAAATTAATTTTAAAAAAAAACTGGAATTTTGAAAATTATTTGGAAATTGGAGTTTTGAAAATTAAATTTTGACACCAAAAGATGAAGAATTAAGAGGATGACACTTGGCCTTTGGGGTAGTGCACTGGAGGGTGGCCATGCATAGCCATGTGGAAGTGAGTCTCGGGGTAGAGAGATGCTGGCAGGGATGGGTGAAACTCTGGTGTGCTACTGAAACTTTGTTAGATCAAAGCATCAAGTAGTTGCAATCTCTTCATAAATCCAAGCTTTCATTACAATTGAAAGGTGATGGAAATCTCCATTAAAATCAAGCTTTTATTACGGCTCAAAATGGCATAAAATGTTCAGGAGCATTGTCCACTAAAACACGCACTCATGCAACCATATATTCTACATTATTTCAGCCACCAGAGAACCATTTGATGGCTACCACTTCCAACCATTAAGCTTCCATGTTGTATCCACTTTAAACAATTGCAAGAATTCTCTATTATGAAACCACAACTTCCTTAATGTTCAACCATAAGAATCTTGATAATGCAACCAAAATTTCCCCTTAACTCCACTGAAAATTCAGCCAGCAATACACCTTATGCAGCCACCGAAATTCATCTTTTTAACATTCAAAATTTAGCCACATTCTCTATTGAAACATGCACTGAAATTTGGCTACATTCTCTCACCGGATTCTCACCATAAAAACCACCATATGAGGCCCACAATATCACCTGAACTCCACTGAAAATTCAGCCGCCAATACACCTTATGCAGCCACCAAAATTCATCTTTTTAACATTGAAAATTCAGTCACATTCTCTTTTGAAACATGCATTGAAATTCAACTACATTCCCTGATCAGATTCTCACCATAGAAACCACCATATTTGGTCCACAATATCACCTGAACTCCACTGAAAATTCAGTCTCTAAGAATCCACCAACAGCAATAAAAATTCAGCAAGTTTTGGTTAGCTTCAGCAAGCACAAGTGGAAGAATCGAACTCCACTTTTAACAAAAATAAAAATAAAAATTTCTCATTCTCTCTAACCATAGCCTTGTCTCCATCATGAAATTCTACACTTGTAGCAATTAAAACTCAGCAACCTTTAAACTTGTAGATAACATATGACCAGATGGGAAGCTATCAAAATATTCATAGCCATCATTAGAACCAGAAATTCATGCCAAGCCTTCAAATCCCCATCCAATATTTGGAACTAATAAATTGAAGCACAATTACGATCACAGAAATCCTCCATTAAGTTCATTTCCCCCCATGACCTCACTTCTCCAGTCCCATCAACTTGGTCATTGATGATATCATCCCACCATTAACAGGAAACAAAGTAATAAACAGAGAAGAATAAAAAACATGAAAAACAGAGTATGAACTTAGCTCTATTTCAAGGATTGTCAAAGAGTTAGGAACAAGTGGAATTAACCAAGAATGCAAGCATGATTCTTATATATCAAATCCATGGAAAGATCAATGCATCGGGCGTCTACAAAAGAAAACAAAAATACCAAAATAAAGCCAAAACAGAGCATGCATGTAGAGAGTCAAATTCGGTAAAGCAAACGTGTGGCCCTTAATGTCCACACCAATAAAAAAACAATGCTCAGAAAAATAGTTGAAAATGAGAGACAAAAAGCTCGCAGTAGCCTTGCCTAGAATGCTCCGTCATAACCAAGAGTCGTATGGCTTCTAGTTCTACTTTCTTTTCTATGAATCAGCAAGATCCCCTTTCATCATCTGTTTTTTTCCTTCAACTCACTTGAAGGCTTTAACACTCAACTTACAAGAATGAACTTCTCTCAACCTAACTCAATAATAGCTCAAATACAAATCAAAGTTAGGATAAATCACAAAGGTGCACTACGGATATGCAAGTGAAGATTTAATGCACAAAGAAAGAAATGAGAGCTTTTAAGGCAAGAACAAGTGGGTAGACAAATAAATGCAAGTGTTCTATATATCATAAATGAAGTAGAGCTCTCTATTTATAGGTTCTAAACTCAAGAGCCAAGAAAAACAAAAAGCAACCTCAACCGGTCGAGCTAGGAGTTGACCGAATCACTAGCCGTTAGAGCATTTAATGCTTTGGTAGGTTACTGTTGTTTCAACCGGAGATCGACCGGGAAGGAAGATACCTCGACTGGGAAAGAAAGGCTACGGGAAGAGAGAGTGTGTTTTTTGCACTCCTCTATCGGACCTTGACCGGGCAAAGGGAACCAGTTGGCCAATGCCTCGACCGGTTCACTATTTTGTCCCCGAAAACCTATATTTTTCTGGTCTTTTATCTTCTAATACTTAGGCAAGGTCTTTAGGTAAATTAATATGCCAATTTTGAAACAATTTGCCTAAGGTACATTTGATAAAACTCAAGTTTTAATGAAACAGTAACTTTAAAGAATAAACTGAGTTTTTCAAAGATGCATGAAATGACATGTAAAACCTAAGCGCACCCATGCATTCATCTTACATTTGTTTCCTATGATTAAAGGTCTTCCAAACGTCTTGATCTTGCATCCATTACGTCATTTGATGTATTTCTAAATTAATACTTGAGATTCTTTACAATTCAAACCAATTAGTAACTTAACCATGGTTTGTTATCATCAAAATCTGATTAGGAGAACTCTTGGGCTAACACATAATAGTCACAATTTTCAAATAACAATCATAATTACTGAAAAATAATCATAATTGTAACAATAGTCATAGTTATGAGACACTAAGACACTAAAAAATTTCTAGGAGCCTTATTTCGGCAACTTGGAAATATGAATTGCAACATGGAGGTTTGTGTCTAAATATTTTGTACATGAGACATGTGTTAACCTTATCCTATATTGGTACACCTGATATTCCTATTTAGATGCAATGTAAGTCCCCAACATAAGAAATAGTTGGTCACATCGATCCCTATCAGCTAAAAGTTGATATGGGCTCATAGTTGTAGGACAATAATTATTGTTGTTGGACACTAATCATTTAACGACATGTTCTCGATCATGTAAATATTGTCTACTTTAAGTTTAACAAGTCCTTGTGATTTTACAACACATCTATAAAATTAAAAGGAGTTCATATATATAATGTCAAAAAAAAATTTTTGTATTCGATGTAAGATATTACAATCACCTCCCCTCTCTCCCTCATGCAAACACAATATCTTTGTTATGCTTGATTCTAGTTGGGGTTCTCTCAATAACTAAAAAATATATCATGTCTAAATCTAACTGGGTCGCGGTGGTGGAAGAATTGGATCAAAAAAAAAAAAAGATTCTAATTGTAAGATATCTAATGAGACTGTTGCTGAAATTGAGATCTTATTCAAAGAAAAAATTATCTAATATTTGAAGTTTCATTTATGGACCATGATTGGGAATTGTTTGATGGTCTTTCTCCGAGGAAGAGGCGAAATATAATCAACTTGAATTTGGACAACTATTTGAAATCTTAGTGAAACATTGGATTTGTTTTCTCATGTCTTCTTTTTGTGACAAAATGTCAATTGAAGTAAAGGGTTTCTTCAAACAAGAAGGAGTTAGGTCAACTATTCAATCAAATGATATTGAGTACACATGGGTTTGTTTGTTTCTAAATATTCCTCTATATATGAGACGGTTTATTAGCTTATCCTATGATGTACACTTGATATTTCTTTTTGGCTTCTATGTGGATGCAATGTGAGGCAATTTCTATCTTCCAAGTTGTATGAGCCATAGTTACCCAATGATAGCTACAATTGTCAAACAATTCCCATCTTCCAAGTTGTATGAGTCATTAGTCAACCCCTTAAGAGCTATAATTGCCAAACAATAATCATGTTACTAGATAACAGTCATACTTGTTGGATAATATAATCATAATTGTTGGAGAACACTCATAATTATTGGACATTAATGCTTAAAAAGTAGGGAAAAAATAGAACAAAAAAAAAAAAAAAACAATTCAATGCATATTTTTAGTAAAAAAAATTTATTTTTAGGAACAAAATACAAAATATAATTAATTTTTATTATTTTATAGTTCTTCCTATATTTAACGTGGAGGATAGAAAAATATATGGGTCATTTTAAGACATTTCTATAAATACATTAGGTGAAATAAACCTAAAATGAGAAGAAACGAGGATGACATGTAAAATTTTATTTTAAAATATTTTATTAGGAAATAATATAATTTTAATTTGCAAAAATGAAAAACATGAGTAGTTAGAATTTTAAAAAGTTGGTGAAACGTATCATTATTCTCAATTCATGGACAATTGATAATTTTATTAGGAAAAAGTGTGGGAAAAAAAAAATCATAAAATAGGAACTAAATTTATAAAATACAAATTTTAAGTAATTGTTTAAAAATAATTAGCATCTTATGCGTGATCAAAATAATATTTTTAATTATTCAGATACTACTAATGATATAAATACTATTTTTGATCATCTCGGTATTACATTTGATTGGTGAATAAATGAATTTGAATTATTATTCAGATACTACTAATGATATAATCATTTTTATTTAAAATTTGGATTATTTTTAAAAAATTCCTTTTGTAATTATTTTTACTTGAAAACACATGTTTTCCCTTTTATAATTTAATATTGAACAGAATTTCTGATCTTATTATTATGATGGTTGACTAAGAGAGGTCTAACGGATATCAGTACACATCTCGATGACGACAGTAAACTAAGGCACGTGACAGAGTAAATAAGGAAAAAACTGGTGTTTCACTCACGTGCCACATGCTCTCTAACTTTTTTAATGGGTAGTTCCCAAGGCGAATCCTCGATTTCCCTGTTCGGAACCCCCCTTTCGGATTCTTCTGGATTTGCCAGCGTCTCTCCTCCGCAGCTTCATTATATTTATTCACTGGACTTCTTCCTTTCGTCTCCCCCACGGAGTCAAGTCAGACACAGGCTCTCTTCGGCTTCGCTCCAATGGCGACGCTTGTGCCAGTCGGAATTATTTTTACGATCATTTTGATGATTTCACCCGCTTACACTCTCAACTGCACTACTCAGAAGTTTAGTAGCAACAGGGTGTTTCAAAACTGCAGCGATCTTCCAGTTCTCAGTTCCATTCTGCATTGGACCTACAATTCCTCCAATTCTACGCTTTCCGTTGCATTTACGGCACCGCCGGCAGCCGCGGACGGCTGGGTCTCCTGGGCTATAAACCCAAACGGCGCCTACATGGCCGGCGCTCAGTCGCTGATCGCCTTCAGACAAGGCGGCTCCCTGGTGGTCAAGCCGTTTGTGCTGAACAACTACTCTTCCATTGTGCAAACCAACCTCTCCTACCCCGTCTCCGGTACGAGCGCAGAAGTGGTGGACGGAAAGATGACCTTGTTCGCGATCTTCCAATTACCGGAGAAGATGACCAAATTTTACCACATATGGCAGGTGGGGGCTGCGGTGGCGTCCGGCGTCCCGCGGAAGCATGAATTCGAACCAGCGAATTTGAATGCTAAAGGAACCTTGGATTTGATTGCGGGATTGGGTGGATCCGGTGGTGCTCCCGGCAATGCTCCTAGCGGTTCTCCTAGCAGTCCTCCAAGTGGTACTCCCGGCAGTCCTTCTCCAAGCATTGCACCGGGGGGTTCTCACGGCGGCGATTCAGGAATCAGAAAGAGCAACATGAGTTTCTATTTGTTCCTGGTCCTTGGAAGCTTCATTGTTCTCTGCTTTTAGTCATCAACCAGTGATGTTTGGTTTAATGTTCTAATTTTTCTATGGATACTTTCCCCATCCCCATCCCAGATTCACCATCCCCATAGGAGGAATGATGAATTCCATTCCATGTGTCGAATATGGAATTTGAATAATACAAATGGATTTGTTATTTTGATTTTTCTTTCTGGCTTGTAATGGTAAATTTAGTTCCCTTTTCTTTTCTTTTTTTCCTTTTTTCTTTTCTAAGAAATTGATCTAATCAAGGGAAAAATATATTCTGAATCAAAAGATCATCTTTTGGTAATTAGTCTTTTCATTCCATGATCTATGATGCCATTATTCAGTCGCCCTGAATTGAACGCCAATCCCATATTTTTAATAGATTCATGCAGCAGATCTCGGGTCAGAGCCTAGTAAGTGATGTAGCAGATCTCGGGTCAAAGCTTAGTAAGCGGGTCGAGCGGGTAAACTTTGAATATAATACATTACTTTTTAATTAAATAAATGTATATATATTTTATCTTTGGAAAGGCTTGCATGTCTCATTATTAGATAAGCTCAAATTAGCTAATATCTGTCTGTCCTCTCTCTCTCTCTCTCTTTTTTTTTTTAATAAATTTATTTGTTTGCAGTTTTGGCAGAAATATTACACATTATATATATCACATTAGTGTATTATTTTAAAGTGATGCTATGGTATCTCATATAGGCTTCTTTTAATTACGTAGACGTTTTTTAATAAATATAAACTTCTTTTAATCATATAAATGTTTTTTTAAAAACTGTGAGGTCCTTTGAATCCAAAATGAATAACATCTAAAACTTTAATTTTTATTCACTTTTTTCTATAATCATTTTAAACCATATTTTCAATTCTTTTTCATTTCTTTTGTTTTTTATTTTATTTTTTATATAAGTGCATTTCAATAATGTCCCCCACAAGTACCAATGACAATGGGTCTTTTTTTTTACCCATACCACCCTTAATGGGATGAGTTTGAAATTTAAATAAACAAGTTTAAGACGGATTTGAAATTTTTTTTACAACTTGGGATAGGTTTGGGGCAAGTTCGGGCATTACTTTATCCCACCCCACCCCAATTATATATAAAATTAATTTTAAAATTTAATTTAATTTTCCTATTTTTAATCTATAGATAATAATAGTAATAAAATATTTTCAATAAAATAAGTTATAAAAACATAATAATTTAATTATTTATAAAATATGTTTATTTTAATATAATTTAACAAATTTTTAAAAAAACTAAAATTTTTCAAACAAAAAGTTGAAGGGGAAAGGTATGAGAATTACCAGTTCCCACTCTGTCCTACTTTAAAAAAAAAAAAAAATTAATGGGATGATGATGAGAATTATTTTGAATAGACAAAATGGGGTTAGGATGGGAGCAATCCATCCCAAACTTGTCTTATTGTCATTCCTAACCACACAATATGTTCTATTTAGGGATTTAGAATTTAGTATATAAAATTTAGTGTTTATGGTTTAATATTTAGTATATAAAGTTTCTAATATAAGGGTTTAAGATTAAGGGTTTATGATTTAAGATTCAGGGCTCAAAATTCAAGGTTTAAGATTTAGAGTTAGGGTTTATGTTGTTTGAATTCAAACGCTAGTGTTAATATGTATTATTAATAAATACGATGTGTAAACTTTTTTTTCTAATAAGCCAAGAATGACAAACATACAATATTCAGATAGCACTTATAAATCCCAATGAGGGCATTACCTTAGACCACTACTATAAAATGATTAATTATGCAAATACTTCTACCTATCCTAAAAGTATTATTACATCATACTTCAACTATAAAGTGGTTGACACCTCGGGTTGATGCCTATGGTGTTATTGTGAGGATATGATGAGTAAGGAGGTAAGCTTGTAATTGATGTCATAAATTGCATGATAATAAGGGCAAAAAACATGTCATAAACTTCATTTATACTTTAAATGCACTTTTAAACTAGTCATTTGTATGTTACCTTGTATATGTTCGGTTTTCTCCTTTTTTCTTTTAAATTTTTATGTTTGCAGTTACTTTTATGAATAATTATGGTCTTGCGATTTTCTTGGAACATCCCGAAAGCAAGAATGAAACATGAGTTTAGCCAAAAGATCGAAGTAACATGGGGATCAAAGCACTATCTTATGTCGACTAACAAAAAAGTTATAACATGATTGAAGGGGTTAGAGATGTCCAAATGAGTTAAAATAAATTTTGTTAAACTTTAGACTTTTTGAAGGACAACGTCACCAATTTTCAAAAGATTTGGATATCATTTGCTTTTGTAAATAAATTAGGAAAGATTGGTGAAGAGTAGGGAAGAAACTGAATAGGCTCAAGAGCATTTTGATCAAAGTGGTGCCACCACCAAGGTTGCCACTTCTTCTGGCAGAAAGTGAAGGCAAGCCACTAGTGAAAACGGCACTATACCCCTTGGTGCTGCTACTTTTGGTAGTGGTGTCACCACTTTACACTAGAGATGCAAGGACGCATGGACCCAACTTTTTAAAAAACCTTTCCAAGCAATTATTGGTTCTCCACTTGATCTTCGGATGCCTCCATGTGGTAGACCATCTAAGTCATGTTTGGAGAGCCTATAAAAGAGATTTTTGGTGGTTATGTTGGGGTTTTTCTTTGTTCTTCGTTTTGGTTTTTCGATAAGAAGCGGTTGAAGTTTAGGGTAGCTTGTGTTTTTCCCATTTTCTTTTGATTATTTGCAATCATTTTAGCTCATTTCATTTTGTTGTAATTGATTATTCTCATTTTCAATGGATCAAGGCATTATTTTATTTGAGTTTTGGATTTCAATATTCATTTTCTTACACTCTATTTTTGTTCGTAAGTTTAGTCTTATTTTCATGTCTTTTGAGTAGTTGATCATTGGGTTGAGGAAAGGGGCTCTAGGAGACTCCCTAATTTCATCCATGGAATGATCCTCTAACTTTAGGCATTTATTGATTTAATTGGCTTGTAATTTGGATTTCTTCGATTTTTATGAAATTGTCATAACTTGATGTTTGGAAATTGAAGTGCAGGAGCCTCTTTGAAAGTATTTCAAATATTTAATGAGAAGAACCATTTTGACTTGAAATGACCGTTATTAAGCCTTTGATGATGCAATTGGACAAGTAAATAGGTAATGGGAACTTTAAAGTTATGTTTGGTTGATCGGATATAACATGAGATTGGATAAAAAAAATGATATTATATATATCATATATCATGTTTGGTTGTTAATGAGATAAGATAAGTTATTTTATCATTTATCCTATCATAAGTTCAACCAAACATGAGATGTGATAAATAGTAGGATATATTATCCATCTTTTTTATTTTATTTTATTTTATTTGTTTCATGCTAAGATATGAGATACACATATCTCATATATTATAAAATTATTTTTTTTTTATCATTTTTTTATATACTTATTTTGTAAAATATTTTTTTTAATTATAAGTTAGATTTATTATTAAAAAGAAAAACAAAAAAAATATTTATAAAATAAAATAATATTAATAGTTGATATATAAATCATTTTTATATATTGAATAGTATAATATAAAAACAATTTATTTATAAAGTTTAAATATTTTAATAGAATATTGTTAAATATAAGAGAAATTTCATTTTTTAAAAATAAAAAATATTGGAATGTGATATAATTTTTATTTTAAACATTGAAAATATTATATATTTCATACTTTTTTTTTCTCATAAATTAAATATAAACATAATATAACATAGCATTGGATATGCAATCTTGGAATATCATGTTCATAGGATATGTATATCCAAAGATATCATATTCCATTGAAAATTATATCCTAATTTATGTATTTCCTATCAAATGGGATATCATATCATACGATATACATATCCTAACCTATTCTATCCTACTAACCAAACGTAGCCTAAGTGTTTTACAAGACAATCCAATTTACAAGTTTGAGGTTTTAGGTTCAATGTAATTGTGTTTTTATTGAAAATATTTTAGTTAAGAGAACCCATATGTATTCTTGGTTGAGTTACTTTATCTGAGGATCATTTCATGGTAAGAAAGGAACCCAAAGGATCCTTTTCTCCTCAATATTTTGTTAAATTTTGTAAAGACGAGTTTTAGTTTAAGTTTTACTTATTTTATTTTCCTTTGTTTTCACAAAAATTCATGACCCTCTTGTCTTAATCAACTAAAAGAAAAAATGTTTCCTAAACAATCTATCATCTATTTTTCAAACCTCTGTATTTCACTTGTATTCCAAGATCACTTTCTTAATGTTAGACACCACAACAACAAATGTGAGATTTGGTGACAATTTTTTTTCTTTTTTGGGGTCTATGACTAAAATTTCATTACTAATTATAAATCTTACTTTACAAAAGAAAGATTTTTTCATAAAATATTTTACCATTAAGTTTTCTTTACAAAACTATTTTTTGTCAATAAAACTTACTACTAGAGAATTGGCAGAAAAAAATTGATACTCCCACTGTATAGTACTAGAATTTATTTTATTTTATTTTATGATGAAATATATATATATATATTTAATGAAATTATTCATCACTAATTTTTAATTTTCAATAATGAATATTTTTCATCATCAGTGATGAAATACACATAATTGTGATGAAATTATTTGTAATTAGTTTTCAATTTCTAGTGATGAATATTTTTCATTACCAAATCATCAACCTAGGAAAATATATTTATTGTTTATAATTATTATTTTGTGATAATACTGTTACATTGCAAAAAAAAAAAAAAAAAAAAAAAAATCAAACTTTAACCACTTACTCTTTGTGACAAATTACTTTGTTATCAAAGTATTTATTTTTTTATGGCCATAGTTGTTAGTAACAAAAAAATAGTAATACTTTTATATTTTTATTGACATATTTTAATATTATGTGAGTGTATATATACATATATATTATAACAAATATGTATTTTGTATTATATCATATAATGTTTAATCATAAAAAAAATAGATAAAAAGTAATTTCAAAATCTACGAAAAACATGTTGGATTCGAGTCATCTTGACAAACTATATCAACCTTTGTCACCCTTAAAATAGAGTCAATTCATATTGTTTATAGGTTTTACGCTCATTTTCTAAATTTTAAATTTTAAATATATTTTGAAGTTCAATCTTAAATGGATTGAACTAAAAAATTCAATTGAGTTTAATTACAAACCAAGGACATTGGTTTGGTTTGGGTCCAAGCAATCCACATAAACCACATCAAAACTAGGGGTACAATTCGGATGGGTTAACATAACCCAACCTGAAGTCACATTAGAGCAAGCTCTTTTAAAAACTTTAACCTAAGGGTAAACAATAGCTGTCTTTTGGGTTTTACAACTTAAGAGCATAACCAACCCACTGTATTTTGAGACTTAGAACTTATTCTACATACTCATATCAAAATCTCACTCATGACATATCATCCTAAATTGTGGGCCCCTCGCAGCCATTCCCCATAGCCGTTTGGATCATGATTTGATGACATAAGGTTGAGTGGCTTGTCCATTTAGCCTAAGGGTAGTATATAGACATCCGATCGATTGGGTAGTGAATATGACGCTTGATATGCCTGAAAGCATTAACTGTGACAGGCATTAGGTGCCTTCATTTACGCAGCCGTTACGAGGCTAAAACGCCAATCTTTAAGGCTCATCAAGGCATGACAGCTGTTATGAGCCGACAATCATTGACATTAAAGGTAGTGATGCACAATCAAGCGTAATGAAAGCGCCATTAAGGCACATGGGGAGACGTTACATTTGAGCAAAGATAAGGAGCCACCTATGACCACAAGAAAGGTATGTCGTTTATTTTCTAAGAATATTTTCTTGCTTAAGTTTTCTCTCTCTGACTTAAGCTTCAAATGGATGTGCTTAGATAACCCATATGAACATTCCTTTATGTAGGTCAAACCTCTATCTACATATCAGGAGCTAGATAGATTACACTCTTTTTGGTCGTGCACCAACATTGGCGCCATATGTGGGAAACGAACACAAAAGTCCATAAAGCATGATGACTAATACATATCCTGCAACTAAGTTAGCTAATGCCAACGAACAATTTCAAGCTTGGTAGGAAAAGATGAAAAGAAAGCAAGAAGAGAATAAGTGATGAATGCAATCCCTACTTCGATAGACAAAACAATTGAAGCAAGAAAACCAAGAGCTACGAGCTCAAATGGATTTGGGACGCCACTCAAAAAGTCGTTGTACTCCCAATCAATAGGTAGCTTCGACACGGGATCGAAGCCAAATGGAGAGAGCATCTCAGTAATATGCCAAGCCATCCCTATAAGTAGATGAGGAATTGTTTGCTAATAGTTCCCTAACACTACCTAAGCCAGCATTTTCATCAACCAACCTGACTCAACTAGATGAGATCGCAATCTCCGTGAGAGATAAGTAGAAAAAGGGGCTAGAATGG
Organism: Vitis riparia; assembly: GCF_004353265.1. Classification (NCBI taxonomy): domain Eukaryota; kingdom Viridiplantae; phylum Streptophyta; class Magnoliopsida; order Vitales; family Vitaceae; genus Vitis; species Vitis riparia. The sequence goes on from NC_048437.1 coordinate 14,150,725, forward strand.
GGTTTGCGTCTGTTCAACATTCTAAAAGCCCGTTTAGGGCCTTAAGACTGAAGAACGTAGGCATCGATGCACATGTCAAAGGCCTTGAAGGCACAATTGGCTTAATCAAATGATGAGGCATCTCCAAGTCATCTACCTCAACTTTCAATACCAAGATTGCCATTAGCAACTAACTTGGCGATGAAGGCCCCCATCGGCTCCATTAGTTGACGCCTAGATGACATCCTCTCCACGCCGTTTGGCCCCTATATCATCAACTACAAGCCACTGAAGGGGTTCCTGGTGCCTAAGTTGACCATGTATGATGGGACAAGTAATCCATTCGACCATCAGATGCATTTATGATAATTGATGACGTTGGATATTAGCAACGACGTGCTATTTTGCAATGTCTTTTTGACTAACCTCCATGGTTCGATCCTCTCTTGGTTCCACCGACTCCTGCTGAATTCTATCAACTCTTTTTAGGATTTCTCAAAGATTTTTGTAGGCCATTACCTATGTTTTGCTCGACAAAAGCAGAACATAAGCACCCTACAGAACATCAAGATGCAGGAAAACGAATCGCTGAGGGACTTCATGAAGCAATATAGACAAGCGGTGCTCCAAGTGGAGTCCTACAGTATGGATGTTATCTTACAAATTTTCAAATGAAGCATCAACCCGAGTACTCTATTTTTTGAGTCCCTCGTTAAAAAGTCGTCTGCCTCAATGGATGACTTATTTAGGTAGGCGAATAAGTATGTCACACTCGAAGATGACATTCAAGCAACTTCCTAATAGATTTTGGTCACAAACCAAGCTACCAAGAACAACAAAGTTGGGAGTTCAAAGCCCTCAAATGGCCCATCCAGACGAGGTGGTTGGAGATAAAATGGATAGTAGCAACAAGCCACTTAAGCTCACTCCATTAACCCATTTCTTATGAAAGGTTCCTCCCACTAATTCGGGAATTGCCAAAGTTCAAGTGGCCAAAGCCAATCAAAACCTATCTAGCTCGACACGACTGGAAACGATGACGTTCCTATCATAAAGAGCACAAGCTTACCACAAAACAATGTAAGAACTTGCATTACTTAGTGGAAAAACTCATCAAGTCCAAGCATCTTAAGCAATATGTCTGGGCTTATAACGGGCAAGATGAAATGGCACAAGAAGCATCGGAGTGAGCTCCTACTTCCCCCACAGTACCTAGGGCAGTGATTAATTATATTCACGGAGGACTAGTGGATGACAAGTATCATTTTATAAGGTAGAGAAAGAGAATGTTATGAGCAACCTCAATATGGAAAAAGTGAGCGCAGTTCAATGTACGTTCATTGATGAAAGTGCCATACCAAGTGATGGACCAATTACTTTTCCTCTAGTTGACTCGAACTAAGTGATTATGCCGCACAAGGATGCCTTAGTGTTGACATTGGTAATCAACAAATTTGACTTGCAAAGAATTCTAGTTGACCTAAGTAGTTTCATCGACTTATTGTAGATGTCAACTTATAGGCAAATGGGATATTCTCCATCCGCCTTAGAAATCTAGGTCATGTCTTGTTCGAATTTAATGGAGCCACCACAATCTTCTTAGGTGATGTTGTACTTCCCGTCCAAGCCAGCCCAATCATTCTTAATGTATGGTTCTCTATTGTGGAGAATCTCTCATCATACAATACCATTATGGGACAAGCATGACTACACAAGATGAAGTTTATTCCATCTACTTACCATCAAATGGTGAGCTACTTGATAGAAGCCAAATAGGTGGATCTACATAGGAGCCAGTTGGCTACCCGATAATGTTATCAAGTGGTAGTAGAATCCGGGCATGATAGCCTAGCGAAGGACGAGCTCGAATCTTCTAGTGGAATAGAGCAATAGCAATTAAGAACTGGGTCGAGGAGAGGAACCCGTTGATAGTTGACCCTTTGCAATAGCTACCTCTATCATAAAATAAGAAACAAGCGACTAATGCTAGTTCTTTTCTAATTGACGACGAGCGTGATCATCTTGGAGATATACTCCAAAAAAATAAGGATATCTTCGCATGGAATCACTCAAACATGCTTGGAATAGATCCATCAATGGCTTCCCATAGATTGAATATCCTTCCTACTGCATGAACTATATGGAAAAAAATCCATCATTTCCATTCGGATCGTTGAAAAATCATACAAATGGAATTGAAAAACTACTAAAGGCGGGATTCATCAGGGAGGTCACCTACCCAAACTAGTTAGCCAATGTTGTGGAGGTCCCAAAGAAATGAGGTAAATGGAGAGTATGTGTCAATTACACAGACTTGAAAAATGCTTGCTCGAAAGATAGCTTCCCATTACCTTGAATTGATTAGATCATCGACTCGACAGCTAAGCATGGAATGTTTTCATTCCTTGATGCTTTCTCCGGATACCACTAGATTCCAATATTCCTACCAGATGAGGAGAAAACAACTTTCATCACATCTCAAGGGTTGTATTGTTAGTAAGTCATGTCATTTGGGCTGAAAAATGTGGGAGCAACATACCAACAACTTATGACTTGAATCTTCAAGCCATTAATAAGCCAAACAGTGGAAGTTTATATCGATGACATAGTCGTCAAGAGTAGAACTCACTCTGAACATCTCCTTCATTTGGAAGAAACATTTAGTTTAATGCATAAGTATGACATAAATCTCAACTCGGTTTAGTGCGTGTTTGGGGTTAGCGTAAGAAAATTTCTTGGATTTATGGTGACCCAAAGGGGGGATCGAATTAAATTCAACTCAAATTAAGACTGTATTAGAAACTCCTACTTCAACCAGGAAGACAGAAATGCAATGCCTAACCGACTGTTTAGCCACTTTGGTTTAGTTCATAGCACGTTTCACTTATAAGCTCCACCCATTCTTTAGCACACTCTGGGGAGAAAACACATTTGAATCTTATAGAACCTTCAATTTTGAGTAGTCCTGAAGTTAGGGGCGGGTTGTACATGTATTTAGCTATATCAAATTATGTTGTTAGCGTCGTGTTATTTTGGCACAACCAAATCAATGAACAAAGACCCGTTTATTATGTGAGCAAAGCTATAGTGGATGCGAAGACATGTTATTCCCAAGTAGAACAAACAACCTTAGCGTTGCAAATTGTTGCCAAAAAACTCCATCCATACTTTCAAGCTTACCAGGTAACGATTCTAAAAAATCAACCGTTAAGGGTCACATTGCACAAACCAAACTTGTTCATCCAAATGATGCAGTGGGCGATCGTATTGTGTAAGTATGACATATATTACAAGTCTTGGTTGTCTCTTAAAGGGTAAGTTCTTGCAGATTTCATAGCCAAACTACCTCAAATGAGGATACAATTTGACGTCGATAGAGAAGAATAATGGTGGGTTCTCCATGTAAATAGAGCCTCAAGAACATTAGGGGTCAGAATAGGTCTAGTATTGCATTCCCCTACTGGAGAACATGTTAAGTAGGTTGTTTGCCTCAACTTTTTAGCATACAATAATGAAACGAAATATGAAGCAATTCTCATGGGACTTGATCTCGCCTTAGCTCTTACGGTAACAAAAGTCGAAGTCAGAAGAATTCTCAATTAGTTGTCGGATAGATCTAACGGGAATATGAGGCGAGAAATGAACGCATGGCCTGCTATCTCACCATGGTAGAAGCTCGCCTTGAGAAGTTAAACGAATGGTCTATTAAGCGTATACCTTAAGAAGAGAACGGGAAAGTTGATGTGCTAGCCTGAGTCACTACCACCCTGTTAATATAAGAATCCATCATGTTGCCAGTCTATCTCAAGGCCCCTTCATCACACTTGAACGGATGTGTGAGATGGACCAAGTAGATCTAGGATGGATGGAAGACATTGTGAAATACCTCCATATCGGAGAAGTCTCTAAAGATGGCAAGCAAGCTAACAAGCTTCGCATAGAAGCCACACACTATACCTTGACAAACGACCAACTTTACAAACGATCGTTTGGAGGGCCTTACCTTAGATGCTTGAATGGAATGAAAACTCAATATATCCTAGTGGAACTTCATGAGGGTGTAAGTGGGAACCATCCAAGCAGACGAACCTTGGTGCAAAAAGCTTGACAAAGCCAAATGACAACAACCATATGTAAAAAACAATAATAATAAAAAAATATAAAAAAATCAATCACACATAAGAAACGAGCGTTAGGGGGGAAGTTCCTCAAGAATATGTTTAAAATTGTCATAAAGGTTAAAATGACCAAGGTGTTTACAACCCAAAGTCTAGAAACTAGAAATGTTGTTTTAAAAAATAAACGACACTATTCTTCCTTGTCTTGAGCCTCTTGGCCATCCGTTGTAAAGTCGTCTCCCAACACAACTTCATCATCATCATCAGATGGAATGCTTGGAATGTCATCGATGATTCCGTGCTTCTTCATACAACAATGATAGCCACAGAAGAACATGTCATCCATCTGCTATTGATAAGCAGTTTCCAACTCTTTCTTTTCTTTGACAAAGTCGGCCTAGGTTTGCTCAAGCTTGAGCTTGAGTTGAGTGCTTTTCTTTTCAGCTTTGGATTTGGTAAACCCTAAGGTGACATTGTCCAACTTCAGCTAGTGAACTTCAGCCTGGAGCGTTTCATTCTCTAGTTCCACATTCCTTAACATGTTGGCTCCCTCTTTGGCTACCTTCCAAGCAGTGGTCTCAATTGTCTTAGCCGCTTCTAAGTTTACACGTAACTCCTATTAGGCAACTACATTTTGAGTCGTATAGGCCTTGATCTTCTTAGTCGTTTGCGGCCGTTGGAATAGGTAGTTGCACTATCTCATCAAATTGTGCACCTTAGCAATGATCTATGAAAAAAATAAACCTAAGTCAAATGCAATGTAGAGCGTATAGAGAAACATAAGACAAATGATAAAGTGTTTTACCAATTCCACTGTCTGCATAACCGAGTATTTTTTCAATCGCATGATCGCCTCAATAGTCTCATTTGAAGTCCCATATGGAACTCAAGCAATGAAATTTTGCTTGGGATAACCAACAATGTCCACTAAAATTGGTTGAGTAGTCGGGAAAAGCTTGCTCATGTTAGACACAGGAGGCTCCATGTCAATGAATGTGGGAAAGTGCTCCAACAATTCATCCAATTCATTTCGGCTAGGCACGTCTGTTGAAGCGGTCGGTGGTGGTTGTGCACATAGGGTGGAGTCATCACCCGAGATTATGAAGGTTTCCCTCATGCCATGGAACTGGATGCTCTCTACATTTGAAGACTTGATTGTTTATGGGGACGAGGGAATAGTAGCCACAAAAGGAGTAGAGGTGGGCTTGGAGGATGAACCCTTCTCAGTGTCTGTCTTCATCTTCTTGGCCAAAAAAGGGCTAATTTCAATTGCTTTAGATAGCCTCTTTTGTTGTCTCTCACGAAAACCAACTCACAAGGTGACATTCATCTATTTTTCTTCCTCGTCTGTTTCAAGAACTATGCATTGGACGACTTGTTCAAATGTCTCACTCTGCTTGGTCCCGTTTGCCTCAAGCGCCTTGTCAAGAACAATTACAAACACTTGAGCTTGTTGCGGTGCTAGAGCTTGTAGCTAGGCGAGAAGAAGATGCTGGAGCTTGACATAGTGTCTTATTTTGGTGTTTTTTCTCACGTGCGTCTAGTCAAGCTTGCTGTGCTGGAAGCTAAGTGACTTCGTATGATGAGAAATCCTTTAAGACAAAGTGCTCGTCAGACACTAGAGTGGGAAGTGCAAGCCAAGGAAAGACTAGTATCACAAACAACTTGGGATGCTCTAAAACAGTCTTCAAAATTTTCTTCGTGAGCAAAACAATGTGTGTCCATTCGTATTAGTCAATCTCGAATAGCTTGTTGAGATGGGCGAAAGAATATTTTTCTACCTACTCAACCAAGTGTTCCCGTCTCTCTTTGCCTGCATAAAAAATAGTGTGTTAAATGGTCATTTTGTTAATCCATACAAGAAGATACTAAGCAAATGCAGATGAAGAAAGTACTTGGTATTTCAAGGGAATGCTTAAGTTTGAAGAACTGGTTCGACCATTCAATTGACCCACTTTAAGGGTTGGATACCAAGACGTGTCCCTTTACCCAACCTTTGCTTGAGTTAGGGAGGCCAATTACAAATTGGAGAGACAAAATGTGAGCCGACAAGCTAAAATGCTTCTTGGGGCTCATTTTGATCATATAGACTAAAAATACTTCTAGTAAGCAGAGGTCTAACTAATATATCTCAACCATATCATTGCACCTCATCAAAATCCGAATAACATTAGGGTGGATGAACGTAGATGAAATTTTAAAAAAGTGAAGAAATTGCTTAAGAAAATATGGAATAGAGAGATGAAGTCCATTTACAAACTGCTCCATGATAAAATAAATCATGTTTTGAGGTAACGTGTCTATGAATGAAGCCTCTCCATCTGATAATAGAATGGAAATCGAGTTTGAGATATAGAAGTGAACTTGAAACTCTTGTTCAGAAAGCTCATCTGCAAGGTGGTTTATCCTGGAACAACCAATGTTGGAAGTCTTGGACCCACCGCATTGTGACCTACCACTTGTGGACACAACCCCTTCCCTATCCATAATAGCAGACAGAACAAGGGCCATATAAACCCTTGCGCAACAGAAGCCCAAACCAATCAACACGAGGATGACCTAGACGGATGTTCAACTTATTGGGCAACTTGTTGCTTGCCCTCACAAAGCAACGCGTTGCTTACCTTAGACAGGCTAAAAAAAAAACTTGTAGGGCAAGTTATCTAAAATTCCCAAACACACACAAAGGTAATGCTATCTACTGGAGCCAAAAGATGCTAGTTTATGTAATACAAATCAATAAAAAACAAGCAAGAATGCTTGAAGGCAAAGAAAAACTAATGTTATGTGATGTAGAAAACAATTCAGGCATGTTAGAATGAATCCAAGAAATAACAACAAGAAACCATAAAACAATGGTTGGTAGCAAAAAATGAACCTGATAGAGAGAAGCACAATTGCTAACGGTGAAAATCGCCACTAATAGTGACCACTAAAAGCCAAGAACATCGCTGATGATAATGGAAAAAATGCAAGTGCAAAGAAGGAACAATGGAGAAGCAAAAGACACAAGATGAAATGAAACCCAAAAAACAACTAACCTATATAAGGTATAAGTGCGTACATCAAGGCATCCAAGGGGATAGGTTGTTTGACAAGTCGTCTTAATTGATGTGACCCCTCGAAGCACAAGCAATGGACATGTGTCCCATGGCTCCAAAATATTCAAATCATCATGTGGCTCAATTATTCCACTTGGTCGTCTATTTCTTATCTGGGCACAACTGCAAGAATTAGGGAGCATTATGGGCCACACGCAATTATCCCCTATAACCGTGTGGATCATGATCCGATGACATAAGGTTGAGTGGCTTGTTCGTCTAGCCTAAGGGTAGTAGACAGACATCCAATCGACCGGGCAGTGAATATGACGCCTAATATGCATGAAAGCATTAACTGCAATAGTCATTAGATGTCTTGATTGAAACAATTGTTACGAGGCTAAAACGTCTGTCTTTAAGACTAATCAAGGTATGACCAAGGATGAAAATATTGATAATTATGGATGTATCGGTACTTCCATTTTACGGATATATCGATGGATATTTTGACACAAAATATTGGTGAACTTAAAATGTAAGAAAAAAACTCTTAAAAATAAAATTATAAGTATAATAGAATTGTAATTGATATATATATATAATATAATTTATTATATTTGCTAATAATATTATATGTGCTAATAAAAAAAATATGAATTTCATAAGTATACATTTATTATTAAATTATATCTAATATTATTTGATAATAATATTGTGATATTTGATTATAATATGTCTAATTTAAAAATATATTTAATATTAAAATTATAATTCATTTAATTCATTTGTATTAAATGATATAAAATAAATGATAATATATGTATAATTTTTAATACTTAATTAATATATTAATGATATTAAAAACATTATGAAGAAAATTATCACGATAATTTTTATATTTTTGGTATACAAATAGATAAAAAAATTTCATTTAATTACAAAATAATTATAATTAATTTGTTTTTCAAACATTTTTTTAAATTATGTTTATATGTTGAATTTTAGTAGATATTTATTTGGTGCAACTTATATAACAAGGGGCAAACTTGACCCAGTGGTTGGCTCAACGCATTGCAAAACTTTTGGCAGGGGTTTGAGCCCTCACAGCAAAGTAAAATGTAAGTAATTTTTGAAGTTTGACTGCACATATTGCATTGACCGCCCCTTGACAGCATTGATCGCCCCAAAATATCGCAATAAATAGGTAAAATATCGATAAATTCTGAAAATTCAGCGAGATTCACGATAAATTGCTAAAATATTGAGATACAAATATTTCTCTCCCATATATTGTGTCGAGATCCACTGATACTCGATATTTTAATCACTAGGTGTGACAACTATTATAAGTCGACAATTATTGACATTAAAGGCAGTAATGCACAATCAAGCACAATGAAAGTGCCATTAAGACACTTGAGGAGACATTACACTTGAGCAAGGATAAATAGTCACCCATGACCACAAGAACGGTATGTCGTTTCTTTTCCAAGGATCTTTTCTTTCTCAAGTCTTCTCTCTTTAACTTAAGCTTTATAAGGATGTGCCTAGACAACCTGTCTGGACATTCTTTTGTTCAAGTAAAAAATCTGTCTACATCTTAGGAACTAGACGAATTACACTCTTATTGGCCCTGCACCAACAGTCATTGTATCAACAAATCATCAATATATATACTATATATATTAAAATCATGATGTGTCATTCATCTGTAAAGTATTATTTCATATATTAACCTTATCTCAAGCAAGGATTAAAATATCGTTGAAATATTGAGTTTTGATGCACCTCGAAATGATATATAGTGTAGAAATATTTTTTATTTTCGTTAATTTATTGAAATTTTTACCAAACATTAGCCAACTGCTAGGGCAAGTTCACCCCTTATTAAGCATATTGCACCAAATATATATATATATAAACAAAATATTAAATGAATATTTTAAAGAACAAATTAATTATAATTATTTTATAATTAAATGAAAATTTTTCATTTAATTAATTACAAAAAATATAAAATCATGATGATTTTATTCATGGGTCTTTTTAATATCATTAATATATTAATTAAATATTTAAAAAAGTATACATGTATCACCATTTATTTTATATAATATAATACAATCAAATTAAATGAGCTATACTTTAATATTAAATATATTTTAAAATTAAACATATGATAATCAAATATCACAATATTATTGTAAAATAATATTGAAGTAATTTAATAATAAATGTACACTTATAAAATTCATATTTTTTATCGGCGTATACGATATTATTATCAAATATGATAAATTATATAATACATATATCATTTTCTTTGATAAAATAACTTTAAAATATCTATTATTGCTTATTATATCATTTTTAAAGTTTTTCTCAACATTTTCACGAGTTTTAATCAATTTTTATCCTATCAATATTTTGTATCAAAATATCCACAAATATTTCTCAATATATCCGTAAAATCGAGTTACTAGTATATTCATTAGAATTGATACTTTCATCCTGACCTCAAGAATATCATCCCACAAAAACATGTCCACCAAATACTTTTTTTTTTTTAAATTTATCACATTAATGTTCTTTCTTTTGCAGTTCAAATATTTTACATGAATTTAATATTGTTGATATGTGAATTAAATGTAAGGTGAACCACTAACTTGAAATGATGAAAAAAAAAAAAAAAAAGAAGTTGAAATGGTAGACTCATATCAACTAGGATGTTAAGTAGTAAAGAGAGTGGAGTGAAAGATGAGAGAGGATTAAGCTAATATTCTAATTAAATAAGAAAAGAGTGAGTGAGTGTGTGTTAAAATTTAATACTTATTATTTAATGATTTAAATGAACTTTAAGTCAAATTATTATTAAGTGGATATTTGGTAAATCAATTTAATAACTCACACTGGTTCTACATCTTTTACCACTCATAACACATCATTTAAATTAGACAATGTTTTATGTGTCCCTAGCATGAGAAAGAATCTAATTTCCATTTCTCAATTTTGTACATCTAACAATGTCTCTGTTGAATTCTTACCATCCTCTTTTCATGTGAAGGAACTTCGCAAGGGGGCAATCCTTTTGAAGGGTCACACGAAGGATGGGGTGTATGAATGGCCTGTTTCCTCTTCCCTAACAGCTCCATTAGTAGCTTTTTCTAGTGTCAGAACTTCTTCCTCTGAGTGGCATCATAGATTAGGCCATCCTACTTTTCCCATTTTAAAACACATTGTTTCGCATTATCAGTTAGACTTGTCTTCCTCTCTTATCTCTGATTTTTTGTGTAATGCTTGTCACTGCAATAAAAGCCATAAATTACCTTTCTCTACATCTACTGTTGTCCCCTCTCAACCACTTGAAATTATTTTCTCTGATGTGTGGACTTCCCCTATTATCTCCCATAACGGTTTTAAATATTATGTCATATTTGTTGATCACTTCACTAAATACATTTGGTTTTATCCCCTTCAACAGAAATCTGAAGTTAAAGTCGTGTTTATCAGATTTAAAGCCCTTGTGGAAACACACTTTCAAAATAAAATTCATACACTTTATTCCGATAATGGTGGTGAATACTTGGCTCTTCGAACTTTTCTTACTACCCATGGGATCACTCACCTTACTACTCCACCACACACTCCTGAACACAATGGGTACTCTGAAAGACGTCATCGTCACATTGTCGAAACAGGTCTCACTCTCCTCTCTCATGCATCACTTCCTTTAACGTTTTGGACTCATGATTTTGCCACTACTATTTACCTAATAAATCGTATGCCCACTCCTACACTAAATCTATCATCTCCCTATGAAAACATTTTTGGCTCTCCCCCAAACTACTCTAAACTTAGGATTTTTGGTTGTTTGTGCTACCCATGGTTACGTCCTTATTCATCTCACAAACTTGAGTCTCGTTCCAAGCCTTGTATTTTTCTCAGCTATTCTCTTACTCAAAGTGCTTATCTGTGCTATCATCCTCCCACATCTAGAATGTATGTCTCTCATCATGTCAAATTTGTTGAGTTTGTCTTCCCCTCTCTTACTTTATCCATGCCATCTGTCTGTCCACAACCCGACACTATCTCTACATGGATTCCTCCCATCATCACAGTTCCAACCAACCAGGCTTCCACCAGGACATTCAACACACCATCTGCAGTTCAACCTCAAGGACAGCTCTCATGTGATGCTTCGTTCCCTGATACCAACACAACCCCACACATATCACATGAGTCTACTATTCACCCAACCATCTCTCTACCTTCACCTGAAATCCAACCAACCACCTCCATGCTTTCTGATTCGTTCCCAATTGGTGTCTCAGCTGATTCATGTCCAGCTGGTATCCCTTGATTGTGGTTCTCAAAAGGGAGTAATCAACAAAATTTATAACCTATTACACCATGTACTAGGATAGCCTTAGCTAGCATAGCATAGTGGCTCTAGGGTCGTTCACTGGGATGGGTTTTCACTTCACAATTGATATTAATTCAAGAGCTAAATTGGGCCTTTTCATTTCAAGGTTAGCACTAAAAGAAAACATAAAGATGTTTGAATGAAAAAGGTTTGGTTTTAAACTAACCAAAAATAGTAACTGATTTTACTTACAAAAAAGGAGAGTTCCGGTCACTTGTTTTTTTTCCTCGTGTTGGGGATTTAACATATAGTTATTTCCCGAACCGGTGTGGTACAGATGCTTCCCTTTAATGGGTTCAAACACTAAATCCCTCTCACTGATGCAACTTGCAATGGCTCGTGCCTCTCACCTAGCATTTGCCATTCAAGGTGATCTTTAACCTTGGATTACCCTTCACAAGCTCGCAAGAGATAACTAATGGATGTCTCCTTAGAGTCCAAAAGCTTACCAAGTGTTGGCAATTCTAGAAAATCCTACCTTCAAACCACCTCCCAAAAGCTCGCAAGAGGTAAACTAGTGAATCTCCATGGACGAAGATCACTTACCTTACCAAGTGTTGGCCCAAGTGATTTAAATGCGTTTTAAGTTAACTAAAAAGATAAAAACCATTAACGGGTCACACTTTCTCTTCATTAAAAACTAAAACAACAAAACTTCCAATTTATGCATGAGGAAACTTACCCGGCTTTCTTCACTCCAAGAGACAAAGAGCCTAGCCTCTCATCCTCTGAGGAAAAATCCTCAGAGTTTGATTGGCTAGAAAGAAAACTAACGAGAAAACAAGAATATGAAGGAAAAATAGAGCAAGTGCTCTGTTCGTTGATTCTATATATGATATATGATATTTTTTTACATTGGTTTCAAAGATATATATAGAGAAGATATTTTCTAAGAAATATCCCAATAATATCTTTGACTGATTACAAGGAGAAAATAGAAATTTACACAAAATATCTTGAGAGAAAAAATGTAACTTAGTCGGTGGCAAATATCGAGAAGCTTCAGGAGAATACCGCGGCACTGTGCAAAATCCGAGTGATCTAAAATGTCGGCCGCGGATGCTCTCCGGGTGAGCGCTATCAGAAGATCCGGACATGCTTGTCCGGGGAAGTTGAAACGCCTCCTCTCCCATCTGGCGTCAGGGGATCCGGATGTGAAATATCCCGCGCCGTCAGGCTATCTGGATCAACTCCATCCGGATTCCCCAAGAGGACATGTGGCGCACTCCCCTATCCGGACTCCCTCAGAGAGAAGCACACGGTACTCATGAATATCACACCCGGACGATAGCATATCCTATCCGGATATGTTGTCCGGATCATTGACTAAGGTGATCAAGCCTTGCTACAGCCCACGTTCCGCCGCCATCCTGTCCGGACATCTTTTGCTCCTTGCATTCCGGATTTGCTTATGGCAAAGGACTTCAAAGCTTCGGTTCTTCATGTTTCTGAGTTTTCCATTGCTTTGCCATGGATTCCAAAGAACTCTCCTCAATCACGGATTGCTTTGGTGATCAAAAAGCTATCAAAACACCAAAACTTAACACAATTTGATTAGAATTGATTGCAAGGGTCCTTAATATGTTAATTGGGTTAAAAGGTGATAACTACTACTCAAAAGTGTTTATAAGAGTTAAGTACAAGCTATGAAATAGCACTTTTTGAGTAGTAATCACTTTCACCCAACACCCAACCAAACACATCTATCCCTGTCCCTAACACCACTTCATAGCCTCCACCCACACATTCAATGACCACTAGAGCCAAAAACCACATTCGAAAACCAATCCAGAAACTTAATCTCTCCACACAACTCTCTCACCCTTGTGATGTAGAACCAACCACTGTGACCCAAGCTCTCAAAGATCCAAAATGGTGTCGAGCCATGTCTGAAGAATATGATGCTCTTGTTAGAAATGGGACATGGGAGCTTGTCCCATCAGATTCTATTCACAATATAGTTGGATGTAAGTGGATTTTTTGAACTAAACGTCACTCTGATGGTTCTGTTGATAGGCACAAAGCACACTTGGTTGCAAAAAGCTTTCATCAGCGACCAGGAATTGACTATCATGACACTTTCAGTCCTGTGGTGAAGCTTGCTACAATCCGTTTAGTTCTTAGCCTTGCTGTGAGTCGTGGTTGGTCTCTACGACAACTGGATGTAAACAATGCTTTTTTGCAAGGTCATCTCTCTGAAGATGTTTATATGTCTCAACCTCCATGTTTTGTTGATTTAGATAATCCAACTCATGTTTGCAAGCTTTAGAAAGCAATTTATGGGCTTAAACAAGCTCCACGAGCATGGTACCACGAGCTTCGCAAATTCCTTATTGCTTCGGGTTTTCACAATTCTTATGCCGATACATCTCTTTTTGTTCTAAACACTGGTGGTAACCTTCTCTATCTTCTGGTTTATGTGGATGACATCATTCTTACAGGAAATGATGATACTATGGTTCACAAGTTTATGCAGCTGCTTGCTCACCAATTTTCTCTAAAAGATCTGGGGCACTTATCATATTTTCTTGGTGTGGAAGTTATTCCAAATGATCATGGTATACTCCTCTCTCAACGAAGTTACATTGTTGATCTTCTTACTCACACAAAAATGATGGATGCTAAACCAATACATACTCCATTACCTACCAGTCCTGCCATTACATTGCACTCAGGCTCTCCCCTCAAGGATCCCACAGAGTATAGAACAATTGTTGGCAGTTTACAATACTTACTGATCACACGGCCAGACATTGCCCTTGCTGTTAACAAGCTTTCTCAATACATGCATCAGCCGACTACAGAACATTGGATCCTTGTGAAACGTCTCTTGTGCTATCTATGCGGTTCCTCTAGTGATGGCATTCAGCTTTACCATGACTCCCTCCACTCTCTACATGCCTTTTCCGATTCTAACTAGGCTGGCAACAAGGATGATCTCACATCTACTAGTGCCTATGTTGTTTACATTGGCCGTAATCCTATCTCATGGAGTTCCAAGAAGCAAAGAACAGTTGCTAGATCCTCAACGGAGGCTGAATATCGGTCGATAGCTGCCACAGTTGCAGAGCTTAACTGGGTCAGTTCTCCCTTGACAGAACTGGGTGTTGTTCTTCCTCAATCCCCTGTGATTTATTGTGACAATATTGGGGCAACCAACTTGTGCTCAAACCCAGTTTTTCACTCCATGATGAAGCATGTTGCCATTGATTTTCATTTTATTCGTGAGCAAGTTCAAAATGGCACTTTACGTGTTTCTCATGTTTCAAGTGATGATCAGCTTGCTGATGCCCTTACCAAACCTCTTCCCAAGTCTCGGTTTCTTTCACTTAAATCCAAGATTGGTCTCATCACCCAACCCCAATCTTGAGGGGGCATATTAGAGATGTCTCCCGATTCCTTCTCATAAATTGTTGTAACTGCTTTAGTTTGTTTAATTTTTGAATTTGTATTTTAAGTTACAACTTACACTTATCTTTAGGGATAAGTCTCCAATCTGTTACAATCTCTTGTATTTATATCTGCTACTTTAATGAGAAATCGTGCGTGGTATATTCCCTTTCCTCTGTTCCTTTGTTCCTCTGTTTCTCTCATTGTTATACTGAATGCATTCACCCACCAAAAAGGCTTCTCTTCATATATGCCCTCAAGCTATCTCCTTGGGATTGCTATCACGCCCCTTCTTTTCATATTCAATCAAGAAGTGGCCAAAAGTAGGAATTGCAGGATCGGAATATAAGAAAATCACATCCTCGGCCTACAAGTCACATTTCTTAAAATATTTGTCCTAGTTCAAACAAAGCATGTAGGAGCTGCTCATCTCGTCTAATGAAGCATCCATGGGCCAGATCTGTTGGTCATGGTCCATAATTAACATTATTTTGCCCTTATATTTTCCGTCAACTTTCTCAAGTTCAGGGATAAATTTTCTACCAGATTCTAGTGGAATCATGATCTTGAACTTGGTGACATCGTCATGGGTTAAGCTCTTCTTTTAGAGGAGAGTTCTCTTATTCACCTTGATGGAAGGCTAGTCTTTGCTGCTGCAACTTGCTGATGAACTGCCCGTCTTTTTGGTTTGAGAGTCTTGATCATGAATGCTTGCTGGGACCGTCCCAGATAAGTAATCCATATCATCCTGGTTTCTGTACATGAAAAGGATGAAAACAAAATTAAATTTTTGGTGTTATTAGAAGTCCCTAACCAACAAATATAGCTAGTAACAAGAAGTTGTCGAGTCTATTTTCCCTTTTTTGTCCATCCAGTGTCATCTCCCATGTCTTGAATCCACCACTATTGACACTTGGGCTCCTTCATCTCCTCTTATCTTTACCATTCCAGTGTCTACTAGGAGTTTTGGGGCTATAGCTATAAGTATTACTATAGTAGCACTCGGTCAATTCCTGCAACTATAAGATTTTCTTGAACCTATTCCACCTATGACTTAAATAGATATGGGGCTATTTATATTCTATGGTCGTGGTTTTTTCTAACCCTACTAAAATTGTGTCACCATATCTAAATTTTCTTGTGTTGTCACCATGCAAAAATATAAAGAAAATATATATCATACATCTTGAAGTTTATTTTGGAACAACTTCAATGGCTCCAAAAATATAAAAAGGAAAAAATAATTGACAAGTCCTCAGCATATGAAAATTAAAAAATCAAACAGGAAAAATAGAAGTTTAGAAAGTGAAACGAGCTTTTCCCAATTTCTATTCCATGGAAGTGTCCCACCTTGTCAACATGGAATTCTTCCCACGTGGTCAACTGAGTGATGACCGGTAAGTTAGTTATGGAAACAGTTGTTTATACAATATAGACTTGGGGTCATATATGTAGAAACATATATAATAATATAGACTTGAAAAGTAAAAACAATCCGCTATCCATTATACGCATTTTATAGACTAGTTTGAAAGTTGATAATCCCTCAAGTCAAGAAAAATGTCTGAGAAACGGGACAGTGCAAGTTTCCTAGATGAAGAAACGAAGAAGAAGATGAAGCTTGCTATATCTTCATTAATCGGGTCGGCCTCTGATGTTTAAACAAAAAGAAGATGGCTCAGAAAAGGGTTTTATTGTGATCCACCCGCAAGTGCAGTAGAGTTGATAACCAATGCAGCTTGAGCCCATTAATGAAGAATAAACCCAGGTCTTTACAAGAAACAGAAATTTAGAATTTTCTTTAATGAATATTTTTGGAGGGCTCATTATCTCTTTTAACCTCTGCTTGGTTGCAAAGAAATGGAAATTAAGAATTATGCTACATTAATTATGGTCTCTCTCTCTGTTGTTTCATTTTTTTCCTTACTTTTTTCTTATCAACCAAACACAGGAATAGGTTAATTTGGTTCATCTCCGCAGGGTTTAGGGTTTTCCTCAAGATTCTCTCTTGATTTTCTCTAGTATATTTTTAGCTTTTCCTCGTGTAAATGCCCAGAACGAAATGGAAGAAACTCATGATCTTTATATGTGGATTGAGTAAAGATAAACCATTGTCTCTTAGTTTTGCTTTTGTTCCTTTTTCTCATCAACCAAACACAGGAGCAGTTTTGATGCCTTTGAAAGAAATAGAATTCTTGTTATAGCTTATTTTTCTAGGAAGGATTTTCTTGGACCATCCTCACTTTGGATGACAAAAAAACATAGGAAATGAGAAGGAAAAGTCTTGATTTTGTTGGTTGAATTAATGATAAAGAATTTGATCTTTCAATAACCAAACAGTGGAATTATTGTGATCTTGTGTAATCTTATTTCATGCATAATTCTTAATTTCCACAATTTCTTGGCAGCCAAGCGAAGATTAAAAGACAGATGGAGCCCTAAATTAATATTCATTAAAGAAAATTCTGAATTTTTGTTTCTTGTAAAGACCTGGGTCTATTCACCACTATTGCACTTGTAGACGAATCAATAGCACCCTCTTCTGAGCCATCTCCTTGTTTAACTTTATTTCTCCTTTTCTTTTTAAATTTGCATATTTGGGGGGCTTGTCAACTGGTTTTTCCTTTTCAAATATTTGGAATAATTCAAGTGGTTTGAAAATAAACTTCAAAATGTATGCAATTTTTCTTTATATTTTTGCATGGTAAAGTGTAGCATGACCACCTTTTTTAACTATTTTCCATTATTATTTTTTCTCGAATTGGTTATTACTATAAATAATAAAAAAATTGTTATTCCTTTTTTAACTATCTACTTGATAATGGGTAGGTGGTTATCTCCACCCTCCCAACCTAAGAGAAGGAAAACACACCTATGGTGTCCCTTCAAGCTCTCTCTCCCTAAGAAAAAAACGATACCACCCAGTCCTTAAGGTTTTTCTTCGTAAGAGAATAATGAGTTTTGTGGATATGGATAGTTTAAGGATAATAAATAAAATAGCAATTCTTTTAACAAAAGAGTCTTAATTTAAGAAATAAATAACAAATTTGGAAAGTCTCATGATAGAGAGTTTATTTTGAGAAAGGTTACCAAAATTACTCAAAGTCTCTTTTTCAAAAGATTAAGTAGGAGAGGGCATTAGCAAAGTCCACAGTCTCCATTATCGAGCCTACTTGATTTGGGTTCATCATCACCCCACGGGTAGATTAAACCCTAGGAATCAAGGGATATAGACTCTCCACTAGAATGAGACTATACTGTTATGATAGAACTCTTAAAAGTATGACATAATGTAACAAATTAAGAATTCATTATTTAATAAATGATATTTCATTTTCATTTTTATCTATTCTTATTCCATGCATTGTACATTATGATCATTCTAACCTAATATCTCTTGCATTGTACATGACTTGGGTGCATTAAGGAGTTTCACAAAAGATCCAAGTCCTAGGTTTCTTGCAAATAGATGACTTGTTCACAATTGGTTCATGGACTTAGGAAATCTATTAGAGGTTGTAGTGCATTACCATATAATTAGAGAGATGGTTAGTCTTGACTGTCGGGATGGGTTTCCCATGATGAGTCCACTAGTATGTATGGTTACACATTAGACATGATCCAAGGTGAGTTATGATATAAGGCTACCAAGTAGTCATGACTTCTACCAAGCTGCTTCATTGTTTTATCTCTCAATCTTGAGAGAATATTGAGCCCGTACTGAAGTTAGTAGTGGTTTTGATCTACGAGTGAGATCGTAAGCTGATTATATATTCCCCATGGATTGGGTCATTATTGATGGAAGCTAATAGTAAAAGGTATTCTCAATTGAGGCACCATGATATCTCATAGGATTGAGATAGAGTGTCTCCTTAAATGATCCTAACATGATGTGTTCATGAAAATTATGGCCATAATAGTTCCTTAAGTGGAACTTAACATAAGCTCTTTATGAGCTAATACATGTCAGTTGAACACACAATACGAGGATCTGTAACTCAAGCATAGTGAGGTAGTCTTGAAAGGCTGATAGTTTTCACCTTGTTAAACCATTATTGACACCAGTTCATAAGAAGACTAAACACAATGGATAACAGGTCACGAACCCAAGCACATAATGTCTCGTTGTTATTTACATAGGATATTGGAGTTCGGTTGATTCTTTGTAGTGGGATGCTAAATCAACTTTAGAATTGGATTCTAAGGGAACCAATACTCCTATAGGTCCCAATGGTCCCCGCTCAAGCTCATATACCTTGTTAGCATGGGTTGTGAGGGTTGGATTGGTTCTAGATTTACTTTTCTACATAAGGGCATTTTGGTAACTATGCAAGATTGCACAGGTGTAAGTGAACAAGATCCTTGGATTGAGCAAATTGATTAATTACTTGGCCCTAATCAATTAGGAGTTGTTTTCGACTAAATTAAGTGATTTAAGCCTTTAATGTGCTCAAGTCACTTAAGCCCATTGGGGAACCCTCTAAATACCCCCTTAGGAGTTAGTGTTTCCATAGTTTTTCCACAGAGTTGTCTTCCACCTATAAAGAGAAAGAGAATCATAGCCTCCACTCTCTCTTCCCGCTCATCAAAAGTGTGCCAAGATCAAGAAAGAGTCATCGAGTGAAAGATCGTGGGTCTACAAGACTTTCAAGGGCATCGATTTGATTCTTCAATGCTTGGAATTTAAGGTTTGGGAACATCCAAACCTAAATATTAGTACTTTAACCCTAAAAGATCAATTTTATGAAAAAATGGCATTACTTCCTTTGCTTGGATCTTAGATGCCAACAATTGGCACCAGTGCATAATGTTATAAGTGTGCTTAAATCTTTATTTAGGATGTACTAACCTCCTTTTTACAACTTTGATATTATCCCATGGCCAAGGGATGCATATATGTTTCCTTTTTATTATTGCACATTTATTGAATGGGATAATTGTTTCATTTCTTTGTTTCTTCATAGATTATGTTGTAAGCTCCATTAAAGAAGCATATGCTTTCAAATTTTCTTATAAAGTTTTAATTTTTTCCATAGATTGGGATGTAAGCTCCATTATAGGAGCACAAGGTTTAATTTTATGATATAAAGTCATGTTCTTTTATCATCTATGGAGGGCTACAAGAAAAGAATTCGTCAATAAAGTCAATAAAGATTCTATCTTGATTAGAGCATTATCTATAAAGCATCAAGGATTTTAATAGTTGTAGAAAATGATGAATCCTTCCTTTGAATGAATTAAAAAAAAAAAAAAAAGGTTTCTTTTTCTTAAGATCTATGGTAGCACAACAACATTCACTTCAACTCAAAATTGGGGCTTCTTCCCGTGAGTTTCTTAAAGCAAACTACATATGGTTTTGAAATTTAAGAAGTCAAGAATGCAATGCTTTAAATAGTACTAAACAAATTGGAGTTGAAAGGAGAGAACTATGGTTGTTTGAAACAAGGTTGTGCAAAGGGCATGTTATTACGAGATTGAATTCGGGCAAAATTCTTTTTGGTTGTTTGGGTTTAGTTTTGGGCCACTTGTTGGACTCAATTTGTGGCTGGATGTAGACTCAATTGTAGACAGCTATATAGGAGCTTTATTTTGACAAGTTTTGATGCCAAAAGTAAGTCCTAAACTATGGTAAGTTGAAAACCAAATGGAAAGTTGTTAAAAATATCCCTTGGCATGGGAACTCTTTTTGAATATTTCCTTTTTATGCATATTGTTATATTGCATGTGATGAGAAGTATTTTCGAAGTTGATAATTTTTTATTTTCTTATGAAAAATAAATTTTCATGAAAAGGTTATTTCTAAATTGAAGTTTTATTCAAAATATAAATGGTGCTACTATTAAAGAATTTTTTATATGAAAATATTTTTAAATTGTGAGAAAATCTAGTTTCCTTTTCTATAAAATTCTTAAAAGATCTCTTTTTCAAAGTTTATAATTTTGAGATCTTCAAGGACTTTAGTTTCTATATTAAGGGAAGATTCTCTTATTTTGAAATCTTTATAAATATAGATATTCCTTATAAGCACAAGTATTCTAATTTAGTGAATAAATAAAGGTTTTGGAAATTCCCATGATAAATAATTTTTTTTAAGAAGGTTACCAAAATTATTGAAAGCCTCTTATGTAAATAATATGAAACTTTTAGTAATTTAATACATATAAATTTCTTGAAAACTATATTCCAAAGCATGTTATTTACTTAATTTTGGAATAGTGTGGATTAAGAAAATAAAATAAATTAGAGAGCAAAGTTTCCTTTTCTTTAAAATTATTTTAATGAGAATCCTTGTACAATAAAAGTTTCTCTTTTGGATAAAGCACTCTCTAGTTTTTATTTTTAAAGTTTTTGAAAATTTTCTTATTACGCTAATCCTTATTTTGGAAAGTAAATCATTTTTGAAATTTTCAAGATGGATAATTTATCATTAAGGAATCACTAAAAATTTTATTTTTAGTAATTTAATAGAATAAATTATTGTGAAAATTAGTTTCCATGTTAAAGAATTTATTAAATTGGAAAGGTGTAGGAATAAGGAAATTAAATTGATGAGAAATTTTGAATATGAAAACTAAATTAATTCCTCTATGAGGATAAGGTGTGGTCAAAGTTTCGAAATCTCATAAATCGGAAGTTTCCTTATTACACTAGAGTTGTCAATTTGGAAAATAAATATAATGAAATTTTTCATTAAAAATAATTTATCATTAACGATTATTACTAAAAGGATTAGTAATTTGATGGAGATATATTTTCTTGAAAAAAGATTAGTAATTTGATGGAGATGAATTTTCTTGAAAATATTTCCTAAATAAAATATTTATTAATTGGAATTGTGTAAAGAATGAAACAAGACGATTTTATCAAAATTCATTTTTGGATAAAATACTCTCTTGAAATTCTAAATTTTGTATATGGACATTCTCTTATAACACTTGGTTTCTAATTAGGAAATAAATATTTTTTTAAATTTTCAAAGAAGATAATTTATTAGTCAAGGTAATTATTAATGTTTTAAAAGTCTCTTTTTCAAAAGATTAAGTGGGAGAGGATCATAGGTAAGCCCATAACCTCCAAAATCAAGCCCATTTTGATATCACCCTAAAGATGGGGTGGACCAAAGAATCAAGGGATATGGAGTATCCTTTATGGACGAGACTATATATGTTTTAGTAGGAGTGGTCAATCCTGAAGATGGAACTCTTCACTTGGTAATATTGATCTTAAGGATCTTGGTTATACACTTAACTCAAACATGAAGTGGTCTAATCACTTGAAGTGATCCTACTTGCATGGGCTAAGAGTCAAATTAAAAGTTATGTTAATCACTGCCCTAAGATAACCTTTTAAGGTTTAAGGCAAGTTGATTAATTAAAGAGGGTCCCTACCCTAGTAATAAGAATCATGATCGGCCTAAAATAGGCTTGATACTTGTAATACTAGAATACCTTGCAAAAGTACATGTAGTTTGAGAGCACTACATTTTTGCTAAATTAATTACCAACTTGCCTTGAATATTCTCTTTAGAAATGCATAAACTTATTTTATTTGTTACAAATATCAAGTCATTAACCTGATCACCTCTTTTATCTCTTGTTTAAATTGGACCTAGTTATAGACTGGAATTTAATCTGGATATAATAATCATTAGTTGCATGGAAGCTAATTTTAGGTAGAGTTTATTATTTCTTTTTAGGAAACTTGAAAAAAAACAAAGAGAGGTATATCAAAGATCACATAAGATGGATCATAAGACAAAGTGTCTCATACTTGGGTTTTTGGATAACGTGTTACAAAAACAACACATGTCTATTGCCATGGTCTATGATATTTTCTTTTAAGTTGCAAGAATTATTTGGTGATAAAGGCAAATCAACTAGACAATATGCCTTTAAGATTATTATGAACATCAAGATTCATGCAATCTTAGAGATCTTACCAAATTCCTTTAAGATGAGTTAGAAGATTCTCAAATATTAGAAGGGTATTCATATGGTAATCAAGGTTTTTCAAGCTCTTCTACCAAGAAGAACAACAACAACAGCACCAAATAAGGAAAGTTCAAGAAAATGAAATAAGAGAGTAAGCTCAAGGTTAGTGATTCCTTTGTAACCCTTTGGAATACTAAAAAAAGGAATGCCCAATTTACCTAAGGGAAAAGGAAAGTGCACATCATATTTTCATTGTTGAATAAATAGTAAGGATTTCACCAACTATGGTGGATAGATTCCAGGCCCACTATTTGAAATATTTTTCAAGGTTTTCAACAAGTGAGAAGGTTACATGATGGGATTGTACTTACCTTAGTTTTGGTTGCAAAGTTAGTGTTGCAAGTTAGTGAGACGTATTAACTCTTTTATGTGAGACTCCACTGTCACTTTGCCAAATAATGATAATAGTTAGATCTCATTAAAAGAAAGAACCTATCACTAATTAAACATTTGGCTTCTAATGCCTAAGTCATATTAATCTAAATAGGATCCAATAGCAAGTCAAGTCTGGACACTTTGATTTTAGAGGATCTTCCAATTTGCAAATCTTGCATATGTGATAAAATGACCAAGAGGCAAAGTTGCTAAAGGACATGGAACCCAAGGAAGGTTTGGAATTAGTGCATACTAATGTGTGTGAAACTTTTGGAGTTCATACATAGAGAGGGTATGGATACTTCATCATTTTTTATTATTGATGAATGCTCTTGGTTTGGATACATGTTCCTATTACATAAGAAATCTTATGCCTCAAATAAATTCATTGAATTTAAGGGGGAATTGGATGACCTATTGAGTGAACATATCAAGACACTTCAATTAAATCAAGATGGTGTATCTAGTAGGTTCGATTCTTTCCATAAGGAGCTAGCATGGAATAATATCTCAGTTGTGTGCACCAGGGGCTTCACTGCAAAATGGAGTAATGGAAAGAAGATATCGATCTTTGATGGACGTAGTGAGATTGATGATTGTTTTCTCATCATTTCCCACATCCATTTAGGATATTCCTTGAAGGTTGTATCTCACCTCCATTATTAGGTCGGTACCTTTAAGTTCCAAAGAGATGTGAACATGTTGTAAACTTAGTTTACGACAAATTCGCATATGGGAGTGTCAAACACTTATGATGTTTTCATGAGTATTTTTCCTAAAATGTATGTAGTTTGAAAGTCAAAAGTCAAACTTCTTATATATATTTTGGTGCATGATTACATAATTCTTTTTTTTTATTATTCTTTCAAAATTCTTTTTGGAAATGTTTAAGCCATTGGCTCTTCCTCTTTTTGAAGGATTTTAAACTATCTATTTCCATCTTGAATGTATTATCACTAACTTTAGAGCCATCTGCAACCATTTTTTCCTTTTTGGCAACCTTCTTACCCTCTCCATCATGTGCATTCACTTTCATAGGAGAAGCACAAGGTAGAGATTCCAACATGGAGATAGGGCTAGAAGCGAGCACTATTTCTTCATTGATCGGACCTAGTTTGGTAGGAATTTTCTCACCTTCTTCTTTTTCCTATTGTTTAGTCTCTTGATTCAAACTGTTCTCATTAACAACTCCATCTTTGGGGTTGCCACTAAAAGGGATGGTACCTAGCTAATACTTTATTAACAAAAGCATTACTTGCACGTGAGGTTATCCCCGTTCTTTCCCTTAGATGAGCTCTCTTGGACAGAGTTTTATCCCACTCTACCAGGGTTAGAACCAGTCCTTAAATCTAAAACCTCTCTATTAAGAGTCATGATCATTCAATTTGATTAGTCTTCCTTGCTGTAATTAATTAGCTAGAAGTTGTTAGAATTTAGTCTACAAATGCCATTACCATATATATAACCACTCAGTAATTAGTTATTTGATCATAGCTCTGTATTTAAACCTCTTTGAACAACCTTCAGAATCAAGAATAAATACAG
This sequence comes from Vitis riparia, assembly GCF_004353265.1. Taxonomy (NCBI): domain Eukaryota; kingdom Viridiplantae; phylum Streptophyta; class Magnoliopsida; order Vitales; family Vitaceae; genus Vitis; species Vitis riparia. The sequence goes on from NC_048437.1 coordinate 14,175,587, forward strand.
ATCAGTTCAGATTTTGGCGTGGGTTTTCCCTTCTTCTACCTATCAGTACTTTTCTAACATCACAACGTAAGAATTTTCAAACTGCAAATCTGATATCAAATGTTTTATGATACATCATGGAAAGCGAGATTCTACATGTAAAGAGATTATTAAAATTGAATCTCCTTCGAAGAACAAGAAGAAAATATATTACCCAGCTAGATTCTGAATGCATTCGCCCACCAAAAAGACTTCTTTTCTTATTTGGCCTCAAGTGGTGTCCTTGGGATCGCTAGGCTTATCCGTGGGATCGCTAGGCTTCTCCTTGGGATCGCTAGGCTTCTCCCTGGGATCGCTAGGCTTCTCCGTGGGATCGCTAGGCTTCTCCGTGGGATCGCTAGGCTTCTCCTTGGGATCGCTAGGCTTCTCCTTGGGATCTCTAGGCTTCTCCGTGGGATCACTAGGCTTCTCCTTGGGATCGCTAGGCTTCTCCGTGGGATCGCTAGGCTTCTCCGTGTGTTTGCTATCGCGCCCTTTTTTTTCAAATTCCATCAAGTAGTGGTCGTAAGTGGGAAGAGCTGGATCATGATAAAAGAAAATCATATCCTCGGGCTCCAATTTAAATTTCTTCACATATCTCTCCCAGTTCAACCCAAGCATGTAGGAGCTGGTCCGCTCTGAGAAATAAGCCTCCATCGGCCAGACCTGTCTCTTATGGTCCATAAATGCTACTTTTATGTCTTCATATATTCCATCATGTTCCTGAGGTTCAGGGAGAAATTTTCTGCCATATAATATTGGAATCATGAGCTCGCCCCTGGAGATATCGCCTTGGGTTAAGCTCTTCTTGTAGCGGAGGATTCTCTTGTTATAGACAATTGAAGTGCTTGCTGATGCTCCTGAGTGAGATGGACTGCCTGCTGGGGCGGTGTCGTCCTGGTTTCTGTAAATGAAAAGGTTCAAAACAAAATTAATTTTTCAGTGTTATTAGAAGTCCCTAGCCAACATATATGGCTATTGAAAGATCAACAACAACAAAGTGACCTCTTTGGGAATGTATGTAAATCAACAACAAAGTTCAAAAATTCTAAAATTATTGATCAGCATGAAATATGATTACACAAGATCACTGAAATTCCACTGTTTGGTTATTGAAAGATCAAATTCTTTATCATCAATTAATTCACCCAACAAAAAACATCAAAAGGATTCAAGACTTCCTTTTCCTTTTCATTTCCCTTGTTTTTCTGTCATCCAAAGAGAGGGTGGTCCAAGAAAACCCTTTCTAGAAAAATCAGCTGTAACAAGAATTCTATTTCTTTGAGAGGCATCAATTCTGCTCCTGTGTTTGGCTGATGGGAAAAAGGAATAAAAGCACAATTGAGAGACAATGGTTTATCTCTACTCAATCCACATATAAAGATGTGTTTCTTTGGTTTCTTTTTCCTCCCCAGCATTTACACGAGGAAGAGCTAAAGATATTCTACAGAACTTCAAGAGATAATCTTGAGGAAAACGCTAAACCCTGCAGACTAACTAAATTAACCTATTCCTATATTTGGTTGATGAGAAAAACGAAAGGAAAAAAAATGAAACAACAAAGAAAGAGGTCAAAATTAATGTGGCATAATTCTTGATTTCCACCATTTCTTGGCAACCAAGAAGAGGTTAAACGAGGGATAAAACGCTAAAATATTCATGAAAGAAAATTCTGAATTTCTGTTTCTTGTAAAGATCACCTGGGAGTATTCACCGTTGATGGGCTCAAGTTATCACCCGCTACACTTTCTCCTGGAACACTAGCACCCTCTTCTGAGCCATCTCCATGTCCAACATTAGAGTAGAACAACGCTGGAACAGTAGCACCCCCTTCTGAGCCATCTCCTTGTTTAACACTAGATTCCGGCTCTTGAACACTAGCACCCTCTTTTGAGCGAACTTCTTGAGTAGCACTAGATCCCCACTCGCATGATGTAGATTCCCACCCGCTTGATCTAGATTCCCATTCCCACCCGCTTGATGAAGGTATATCAAACTTTATCTTCTTGTTCGCCTCTTCATCTGGGGAACTTGTACTGTCCAGTTTCTCAGACATTTTTCTTGATTTGAGAGAGATTATCAACTTCAAACTAGTCTATACTGGGGGATTGTTTTTTCTTCCAAGTCTATATTATTATATATGGTTCTACATATATGAGCCAAGTCTATGTTGTAGAGATAACTGTTTCCATAACCAACTTACCGGCCATTAGGGTTGACCAGTTGGGAATATACTTGCATGCTATACAAGTACTTTACTTTCGCATTTTGATGCTTTATTTGCATATTTGTTTTGTAAACCGGTTTGAAAAATAAACTTCAAAATGTATGATATTTTTCTTTATATTTTTGCATGGTAAAGTGTAGCATGACCACCTTTTATTTGGGTTCATGCACAGATGGTTTTTAATGGTTTTTAAGTACTTATCATCATTCTACATACATAAATTATGAGTATAAACAAAATAGAAATTTGAGAAAATAAGATGAAAATTTTTTTAAAAACTTTATTAATTTTTCTATTTATTAAAATAGAACAAGGATTTAAAATTACAAATATATTTTCCAATCATTTTTGCTTTATAAGTTTATATTTATGTATCTACTACTAAAAAAATTATATGAATTTTAGCGGGTTGAGGTTGGGTATGATCGTATTCGTGTTGCAATTGTGTCAATTTGTATAACTCATTTAACAAACAGATTGTGTTTGGGTATATTAATCAACCTATTTGACCCATTTACTTATTCTTGTCAAACTTACCTATTTATTTAATCATAACAAGTTACATATTTATTCTATCATGTTAAAATGATCTATTTGCTTAATTGTGTCAAAATATGGCTTGTTTATATCCTAACTGTTTAGGACCCATTTGACCCCAGTATAAATTTATTAATTTAATGTATTTAAAAATTAAAAAAATTAAAATTATAAAAATCATATAATTAAAAATTATATAATTAGGTAATAATTTATATGTTGTATTATAAAGTTAAAAAATATTTTATAATTAAAACTTTGAAAATAAATAATACAAAAGTGTACAATTAAATTTTTATGTAATTTTTATATTATGAGCATATTACAATTAAAATTATATAATTAAATTAATTAAGACTTTAAAAAAATTAAAACTTAAAAGTTAAAGCAATTAAAACATGAAAATAATACATTTATAAATTTAAAAATAAAATAAGTTAAACGAGTTAGAATCATATTAATGGCTTAAAAGGTTTAGAATCATGTAAATAGGTTAAGATCATGTTAACGAGTTTAATGAGTTATAATCGTATTAGCAAGTTACTTGTGTCAATTTATATATAAGTTAACTTAATCCATTTATTTAATAAATTAAATAAGTCTTGTATTGTTACCATGTAATGAACGAATCACGTTTACAAGATCATATTTTAAAGCATTCTACACCAATAGGAATTGATATAGGAATATCTAGATCGCAAATATGGTATTATTCTTCATATCTATGGTATCTATTTTGCTTTTTGAATGCCTAGTATTGATTGTATGATAGATTTAGAGAGCTTAAAATAAACTTTACCTTGTACGAGCTACAAACATCTATTGAAACTGAAAATAGAAGCAAGTTCACACTTACCATGAGGCTCTTCAATTTTGAATTTCTTATATGACAAAGGAAATAGTGGGGCTAGCTACCTGGATGTTTATAGGCGATCAATGTATTGTTTTGAATGTCTTTTATTGACATTCAACCTCCTTAATTAATAGTAAACAAGTCCTTAATAATTCAAATACAAAATTAGCATAAGTGGGAACTTGGAGTATAGCATCTAGCAAAGGAACATTCACCTTAATTGCCTTAATTTTGTCTCTAACATGGGGTCTCATTTAGCTTTTTATCTAAGTATCTTCCTCTATTATAAACCTTGTTCTGATTTTCATCACCTACCTTACTCTCTTAGTTCTCCTCATGTTCGAACCTTCATCTCTAGCCTTTCCACAACCTTTCCATTTTAAGAGTAACAATTAGTTAGAGGGTGTTTGGTTAATTAATTTAATGACTTAATTTAAATGATTATTAAATAGATTAAATATATTTGGTAAAATAACTTAATATCACAACTTAAAGTAAAAAAAATAATAATAATAACTTTAAATATTAAGTTAAAATAGTTAATTTATTTTTAATTTACCTCATTTGTTCATATTTAGTGAAAATATATTTTGTAATCCTGACTTTAATTACATTCATATATCATCTTTTCTTTGTAGCTATCTTATGTATTAATAATACTTTAAATATAGATGTTTAACAAATAAATTTATTATTTAATTATATATTAGTAAAAGTACATTATTAGTAAAAATTAATGAGGATAAATATATCAATTTGATGTTTTAGAATAAATTTTAAGTTACATTTCCTAAAAAACCTTAATACTTACTATAAAAATTAAGTAATAAGTTTGAAGTCAACAACTTAAAGAATAATTTAACTTAAAAGTTAAATTAAATCATTAAATAACAACTATTATATTATACCAAACATCGTCTTAGGTGGTGTTTGTTTTTTTTTTACTTAATTCTAAATAGAATCTTAAACTAATCAGTGTTTAATAGTGTTAAGTATTAGGTTATTAGTTTTTGTAATATTTTATTTTTATTAAGCATGAAAAAATGAAGAAAAACCAACATGGTACTTTTTCTATTCAACCAAAAATTTATAATAAGTTATAAAAAAAAAAGTATAAAAAAAAAACAAACAACTTAAAGTCTGAAAGCAAATTGCATTCAACAAAAATCTAAAAAATACAAACACCCTCATTTGATTAGTGTTCCTTTCTGTAATTAACTAGTTAGAAGCTGTTAGGATTTAATCCACACATGCCATTTTACCATATATATAACCACTCTCGCAGTGATCAGTTACAAACCCATTAATTAGGTAATAGCTCTGGATTTAAGCCTCTTTCTACAACCTTAAGAATCAAGAAAAATACAGATTTGATCAGATTTTGGTATGGGCTTTTGGAACTGCAAATCTGATCTTGCATGCTTTATGAATCTAGATGATACATATGGAAAGTGAGACTCTACATTTAAAGAGCTAATTGAAGTTGAGTCTCCTTTGAAGAAGAAATTGACAATATCACCTAGCTATGTAGAATCTGATTGCGCATTCTCTTCTTATATGGCCTCAAGTACTTGTCTTCTTGGGATTGCTCTCTCGGCCCCTTTTTTCATATTCAATCAAGTAGTGGCTAACAGTGGGAATACTAGGATCCTGATATAAGAAAATCACATCCCCGGCCTCCAATTCGTATTTCTTCAAATATTTGTCCCAGTTCAACCAAAGCATGTAGGAGCTGCTCAGCTCGTCGAACGAAGCCTCCATCTCCCACATTGTTCCCTCATGGTCCATAATTATCATTATTATGGTCTCGTATTTTCCGTCAACTATCTCTGGTTCAGCGAGAAATCCCTTACAAGATTCTAGTGGAATCATGAGCCTGCAGTAGGAGACATCGTCATGGGTTAAGCTCTTCTTGTAGAGGAGGGTTCTCTGACCCGATCCGGAAGGCTGCTGGTCTTTGCCGCTGCAACTTGCTGATGCTGTTGGCGAGGAAGATGAACTGACCGTCTTCTTGGTTTGGGATGAAGAATCGGTATCATCCTGGATTCTGTAAATGAAAAAGATTGAAAACGAATATAGCTAGAACATGTACAACTTATATGAAAGAGCATGAAGTAATCACCTCTTTGAGAATGTATGTAAATCAACAACAAAGTTCGAAAATTCTAAAATTATAGATCAGCGTGAAATAAGATTACACAAGATCACAGAAATTCCACTGTTTGGTTATTGAAAGTTCAAATTTTTTATCATTAGTTCACTCGACAAAAAACATCAGAAGGATTCAAGACTTCCTTTTCCTTTTCATTTCCTTTATAGAAAAATCACCTGTAACAAGAATTCCATTTCTTTGAAAGGCATCAACACTGCTTCTGTGTTTGGTTGATGAGAAAAATTAAGGAACAAAAGCACAACTGACAGACAATGGTTTATCCTCAATCCACGTATAAACATCCTGAGTTTCTTCCGTTTCTTCTCAAGCATTTACACGAGGAAGTGCTAAAGGTGTTCTAGAGAATATAAAGAGAGAATCTTGAGGAAAACCCTAAACCCTGCAGAGGAACCAAATTGACCCATTCATGTGTTTGGTTGATGAGAAAATAAAAAGGAAACAAAAAAATAAACAACAAAGAGAGATGTCATAATTAATGTAGCGTGATTCTTAATTTTCCACCATTTCTTGGCAACCAAGAAGAGGTTAAAAGAAAGAGAGAGAGAGAGAGAGAGAGAGAGAGCTAAAATATTCATTAAAGAAAATTCTGATTTTCTGTTTCTTGTAAAGACCTGGGTTTATTCTCCATTAATGGGCTCAAGCTGCCTAAGTCATCAACAGTCGCACTTGCAGGTGGATCCTTAATTACGTCTTCTGAGCCATCTCCTTCTTGTTAACATCAGAGGCCGACCCGCTCGATGAAGATATATCAAGCTTCATCTTCTTCTTCGTCTCTTTATCTGGGAAACTTGCACTGTCCCGTACATTTTTTCGTTTCTTATTTGAGAGAGATTATCAACTTCAAACTAGTCTATACTGGTGGATTGCTTTTACTTTCAAGTCTATATTATCATATATGGTTGTACATATATGAGCCAAGTCTCTATGTTGTAGAAACAACTGTTTCCATAACTAAATTACCGGCCATTAGGGCTGACCACATGGGAAGACTTCCATAAAATAGGAATGGAGAAATGGTCGTTTCACTTTTTTAACTTTTGAGGACTTGTCAATTAGTTTTTCCCTTCTATATTTTTGGAACCATTGAAGTTATTCAAAAATAAACTTCAAGATGTAGGATATTTTTCTTTATATTTTTGCTAGATGTAAAAACCAAACTAAACACAATTTCATTTCCAGCAATACTAGCTCTGGCAGCAAATCCTATTGTTCCTCTTGATGCCACAACATTCATTGGCTGGTTAGGCATGCATTTCCCTCACATATAGTGCCTTAAGTTCTAATGATATTAGCATTTCTCATCAAAATGATTAACATATAGATGGACAAAATTAGATGTTCATATCTTTCTTAAGATGGGAACTCAATAACAACTACAATTCGTCTGTGTTTCTTACCATGCTTCTTTTTAGATTTTCAGACCTCATTATTAGCTAAATTTTATCTCTGAGTTGACTCCCTGATAACTACTACCGTCACAATTTAGAATCAAGCCTCTAGCTCATATGAAGGTCAACATAGTGATACAATGAAGTAGCTCTAGGACATGATTACTACCTTAATTAGTAGCAATAAATTCATTGTATTTTGCTTTTGAAGAATGTGATACAAAATTCTTGCATTTGAATAAGAAGAGTATAGATTCATTATCCATTTGAAAAACTGAAATTACATTTTTTTTTTTTTTTTCTTTCAAAATTTGTTCTAACTCATTTTTATCATGTTAGGATTAGTCTTCTCTGGCCTGGAAAACAGATGGCCTTGTTTCCTTTATTGCCACTGCAATTCAAAAGCCCCTGGTCTTGGTTCTTAATTACTAGTGGTGCACTAGATGTGCCATTTGCTGAAAAAGACTCATGAATTGCAAGCATTCTGTGGATTTGTTACCTTGGTGAGGCTGGTGCAAAAGCACTTGCAAAAATCATATTTAGAGATTTCAATCAAGTTGTAAAATAGACTTATTTCTAGCACAATGCAGAAAACAAGATTAGGGAACTCAGTGTACTATCCAAACACAAGACTAGCGCTTTTGATGTAGAAATCTGATGCAATACTTTCAATTTCTATTAACTTAAATAATTTTTACTCTTTCAATTTTTACCCTCTCCCCATGACTTCCAACTTCCCTTAATTCAATTTCTTTACTCGTTCTATTGGCTTTTGAAGCAGTTAGAAAACTTAATTAATTTTTTAAATTTCAGTTGTTTGTTTATGTAGGTTCTTTTGTTGAAGAAGGCAAATGGTTCTCTACTTTCTTTTTAGGAAATCGATCCTTGATTGCTAGTCATGTGAATTGTTTTGGGTACACTTCCTTTAGTACTTAATATCTAAGACTGAACTATACTTTAGTGGCCTATAGTGACAGAAATGGTAGCGACCGCAACAATAAGTAATCGACACACCCCCTACACCTACACTCTGCAGTGCGGTCAATTTGTTACTCAACAAGATGTTATAGTCATGCCATTTGTAAGTTTTAGTCATGGCTGCCGCTAAAAGCTCTTATTCTTGTAGTGAGTTTTTCCTCTTAGCTATCAGTACTTTTCTGTCATCACAAGGTATGACATTTTGAAACTGCAAATCAGCTATCGAATGTTTTAAGAATGTAGATGAAACATATGGGAAGCAAGATTCTACATGTAAAGAGTTGATTAAAACTAAGTCTCCTTTGAAGAAGAAGGAACAATGTTAGAACCGTTTGATAGTAATTCTAAAGAAGTGCTTCTAATATTTTTAACACTTAAAAATTTGTATCATTTAAGTGTTAAGAAGGTTAGAAACGTTTTTTTAGAATCACAACCAGACATGCTCTTAATTACCTAGCTAGATTTTGAATGCATTGACCCACCAAAAAGGCTTCTCAAGTTGTCTCTGTGGGATTGCTGTCGCGCCCCTTTTTTTCATATTCAATCAAGTAGTTTTTACTATCGGGAACATCGTAAAAGAAAATGGCATCGGCGGGCTCCAATTCAAACATCTTCAAATATCTGTCCCAGTTCAACCAAAGCATGTAGGAGCTGCTCAGCTCTTCGAATGCAGCCTCCATCCTCCATATGTCTCCCTCATGGTCTATAAATGATATTCCTATTTTTTCATACACTCCGTTATATTTCTTAGGTTCAGGGAGAAATTTTCTACCGGATTCTAGTGGAATCAGGAGCCTGCAGAAGGAGACATCGTCATGGGTTAAGCTTTTCTTGTAGAGGAGGGTTCTCTTATTTATCTTGCTGGAAGGTTGGTCTTTTCTTCTGCGCCTTGCTGGTCCTGCTGACGAGGAAGAAGGACCCATCTTCTTGGTTTGAGAATTAATATCATCCTGGTTTCTGTAAATGAAAAGGTTGAAAATAAAATTAATTTTTCGGTGTAATTGGAAGTCCCTAGCCAACAAATATGGCTAGAACATGTACAACTTAGGTGGTGTTTGTAACGAGAATTCTATTTCTTTGAAAGGCATCAACACTGCTCCTGTGTTTGGTTGGTGAGAAAAAGAAACAAAAGCACATATGAGACACAATGGTTTATCTTTACTCAATCCACATATAAAGATCCCAAGTTATTACATGATGAAGAGCTAAAGAAATTCTAGAGGAACTGCAAGAGAGAATCCTGTGGAGATCTCTAAACCCCGCAGACCAACCAAATTAACCTACTCGTGTGTTTGGTTGATGAGAAAAAAGAAAGGAAAAAAAAATGGAATAACAAAGAGAGAGGTCATAATTAATGTGGCATAATTCTTAATTTCCACCTTTTATTGGCAACCAAGAAGAGGTTAAAAGAGGGATAGAGGGCTAAAATATTCATGAAAGAAAATTCTGAATTTCACTTTCTTGTAAATTAAGACCTGGGTTTCTTCTTCATTAATGGGCTCGAGTTGCACTTGCAGGCGGATCAAAAGCACCCTTTTTTTTCATATTCAATCAGGAAGTGACCAAAACTGGGAATTTCGGGGTCGAAATATAAGAAAATCACATCCTCCGCCTCCAATTCATATCTCCTGAAATATTTGTCCCAGTTCAAACAAAGCACGTAGGAGCTGCTCAGCTCTTCGAATGAAACCTCCATCGGCCAGATCTGTTGGTCATGGTCCATAAGTAACACCATTTTGCTCTGATATTTTCCGTCAATTTTCTCAGGTTCTGCGAGAAATTTTCTACCAGATTCTAGTGGAATCATGATCTTGAACTTGGTGACATCGTCAAGGGTTAAGCTCTTCTTGTAGAGGAGGGTTCTCCTATTCATCTTTCCGAAAGACTGGTCTTTGCCGGTGCAACTTGCCGATGAACTACCCCTCTTCTCCTTCTTCTTCTTCTTCTTCTTCTTCTCTTCATCTGGGAAACTTGCACTGTCCCCTTTGTCAGACATTTTTTTCATTTTTGATTTGAGAGAGAGATTATCAACTTCAAACTAGTCTATACTGGGGGATTGTTTTTACCTCCAAGTCTATGTTGTCATACATGTTCTACATAGATGAGCCAAGTCTATGTTGTAGAAACAACTGTTTCCATAACTAACTCACCGACCACTAGGGTTGACCACTTGGGAATGTACTTGCATGCTATAGAAGTTTTTTACTTTGGCATTTTAATTCCTTGTTTGCATATTTGTTTTGTAAAGTGGTTTGAAAAATAAACTTCTAAATGTATGATATTTTTCTTTATATTTTTGCATGGTAAAGTGTAGCATGCATTGTTTATTAGAAGATTTTATATTCAATATAAATGGGAAAAACAATGAGGGAGATATGGGATGACAATAAATGGAAAAAACAATGAGGGAGATATGGGATGACAATGGTTCGGGTTTTGTTAAGTGCATGTCAAGTAAGAAATACTAAATATTATAGACAGCAAAAGTAACAATGACTCAAATTGTGTGGAGTTTGCATCAAGGTGAGAAATGCAAAAAATTTAATAATTATTTATTGTATGAAGAACACCACCCTTCTAATATCTTTAATAAATGAGTTTTTTTATTTTGTATGAATTGATATAAATAATTTATTAGCATGATTATAACTTTATTTATTATGCGGATAACACAATATGACCTATTTCTTAAATGAGTAGGATTGATTCCACAATGACTTATTAAATAAGTTAACACAATTATATTTTATTTAACATATTTAAGATTTTAAATTTATAAAAATACTTTTAGTTGTTTTTAAAATTTTAATTAATTTTTTTATTTAATTTTAAGATATAATATATTTATAAGGTACAAAATTAATAAAATAAATATTTATTTTTATACTTGTTTATAATTTTATAATAAGGATATAGTTCCTCATTTTTTGAAGTAATTAGGTATTATTTGTTAGGAAAAAGTCAAAGATCCTCTAGTCTAACAAATTTGCCGAGTCAAAGACCCTACTCTACTCTCTATGTTTGGTAGATAAGAAAAGGGATGGAAAACACAAAAACAAACAAAACCAAACAAACAAAAAAGAAAATCCTACACCCTGCAAAGGCAATAAACTAGCCAATTTCTCTTGTATTTGGCTAATCTTTATTCTTCTTCAGTCCCACTTTGTTACTAGGCAACAAGAATTCTTAGTTTCTTGGCAACCAAGCAGAGAATTACTAAGAGATAGAGAAGTGAAAAACAGCCATGAAAGAATCAAAAGAGAATCCGGAAGAAAATCCTAAGTTGAATCCAAGATACCTGGATTCCATTAATGGCTTCGAGCCATCTTCATTAGTAGGCGTTCCAATCACAGAAGCTGATCCACTTGATGAAGATGCATCAAGTTTCACCTTTTTCTTCATTTCTTCATCCGATGGACTTGCACTACCATCTCTTTTCTGAGACATTTTTCTGCACTTGAGAGAGAGAATGAAATATCAACTTTGAAATTGGTGTACGTATATAAATGGTTTTACTGTAACTAATTTTTCTTAAAATACCAATTTTTTTGGCCTCTTTAAAAAATAAATCATTTTTGTTTTCTTCATACCAAAGGTGAGGAAAAGCCTCTTAAATTTTCTTCTAGGCCATTTTAAGTTTTGAATATTTTCTAACAAATTATTTGATTTCTTTTGTTATAAGTATCCCACCTTAATAGATATTTTGTTGCAAAAAAAACTTATCCCTTAGATTGGATATTCCTATGAAATCGAAAAAGCATGTGATATAAATCGTGAGTCATTTTGAGTATAAGTAGTGTTTGTTTTTTTGCTGAATAAAAAAAACCAAAATATTTGACTTTTTATTCAATTAAAACTAACATAATGATATCAACCAACATAACTAAATCGAATTTATTGATAACAAATTCCTTTTAATTATATTAGTTGATATCAACAAATTACTTTTAGTTAAATAGAACAATTGCTCTCCAAGTCATGAAGATATTGTATTTCTGAATAGTTACCTGGTTCCATTCACCACAAGACATCCGTCTTCATAACTTCATCAATTTTGTCGCTTTGAAACCTTGTTCTATCAAAACAATTGCTAGAGGAGTTGATCACTAAACCCTTACATAACCATAAGAACCTTTCCATAGAGCCGCACTTAAATATTTTGTTTTTTTTTATTTAACCAAAAAATAAACACCACTTAAAAATGACTTTTAGAATTTGAGAGTTTCTAAATATTCAAATATCTGCTAATGAATTGATTTCCTCTTTTCTTGTGAATGCAAACCATGATAAATCTTATCTTTTTACATGATTACCTTTTTTTCTTACCGTGTAGCTTACTTTTTTGTCCGTGTTGTTTTTATATGAATTGAACAAATAAATTATTAGTATGATTATAACTTTATTTATTGTACGGATAACACCACATGACCTATTTGTTAAATGGGTAGGATTGATTCTATAATGACTTATTAGTATGTTATAACCCATGAACACAATTCTAACTTATTTAACATTATTTAATATTTTAATTAAATTTATAAAAATACCACTTTAAAAATACTTTTTAGTTGTTTTTAAATGTTAATTAATTTTATTATTTAATTTTAAGGCAATATTTATAACATACAAAATTAATAAAAGAAATTTTTATTTCTATACTTGTTTATAATTTTAAGTAAGCTTTTAATTTCAAATTTTTTATAATCAAATATATAAATTTTACTCTAATTAGTTATTTAATTTCTCAACAATATGATATTCATAACCAAAGAGAATTTTTTACTTTTCTACAATTTTTAAATTAAATATCTAAATTAATAAACTTATACGAGTCATTTTGATAACCCTAATATAACCATATAAAGGTATGACTGTTCCTTATTTTCCAAGTAATTAGGTATTATTTGTTAAGGAAAAAGTCAAAGATCCTGCTGTCCAACAAATTTGCCAAGTCTGATGCTAGGAGATCGAATTAATCACCATACTGAAACCGAACTAAAAATCACATCAGTCATGCAGACTCTTTGTAAGCTCTCAGTGCTCCATGTTACAGACAGACACTACATATATATATATATATATATATATATATATGCCTAATAAAGGAAGCTGGTGACTGCATACAATGTTGATCTTTCCTTTCTCCTTCTTCCTTCTTTTGCTCATCAATCTTGTTATTTTCACATATGGAAATGATAAAAAGCTTTGGATTAACCTGAATGAATAAAAAATAATTAAACAATGTTAGATTTTTCACAAAGAAAAATTCAAAGCAATTAAAAACCCTTTTAAAAGATTTCTTGTTTTTGGGTTAAAAATTAATAAAACTATCAATTTTCCTAAGAGTAGCTTGTCTCATACCTGCATGTGGAGAGACTGACAAAATTTCCCCATACCCAAAAGTGGAGAAACGGACAGAATTTGGAAATTCATATACAACAAATAAATGGGGGAAATGGAATTTGCGCAGGTGTGGATAAAATTTGAAGAATTTGGACATTCATATACAACCAAGGCGTGGAGAGAAACACAGAGATTCATATAAAACAAATGAGGGAAATACAAATGCAAATTGCGGAAAGATAGCTCAAATTCATGACCTTTGGTCAAACCAAACTCTTATACTATGTTAAAATACCAATTAGCAATAAAAAATATTTTTAAAAGATTTCTTGTTTTTGGGTTAAAAATTAACAAAACTATCAATTTTTCTAAAAGTAATTTGCCTCATACCCACGGAGAGACAAACACAATTTCCTCCTACCCACAAGTGGAGAAGTGAACAAAATTTGGAGATTTGGAGATTCATATATAACAAATAAATTAGAGAAATGCAAATTGTGGCGTAGACAAAATTTGAAGAATTTGGAGATTCATATACAACAAAAGTGTGGATTCATATACAATAAAGGCATGGAGAGGCAACAAAATTCAGAGATTCACATGAAACAAATGAGGGAAATGCAAATGCAAATTGTAGAAAAGCAGCTTAAACCCATAATCTCCCGTCAAATCAAACTCTGATATTATGTTAAAATACCAATTTTCTTAAGAGCTTAAACTTTTTGGATTTTGTTTCAATATGGATATCATGCTCTTGACACGGTGAAAGAAGCAGGCATGTGAGAAAATTAACGTACCTTGTCTCCGATGCATTGCACGACCCAAAACTGCCCCTCACTTGTCTTCAGCAGCAACTCTCCCTGGCAATTGCCCATTCCCTCCCCGTTTTTAATATTCAATCAAGTAGTAGTCAAGCTTGGGGTCTTTGTAGAAGAAAATTTTATCTTCGGGTCTTAAACCATGTTCATTGGCAAATGTATTCCAGTTCGCCCGAAGCATGTAGCAAGAGCTCAACTCATCGAATGAAGCCTCTATATCCCAGAGCTGCCTCTTACTGTCCATAACTGGTAGGATTATCCTTCTCTTGAGTCCAGGGAAAAGTACTGCTGCACATTCCAGTGAAATCATCATCCTCCCATAGTAGATGTCGCTGAATGTCAACTTCTTCATGTAGACGAGTTGTCTCTCACTTGGTTCACCATCTACCAACCAGGCGACTGCTCTTCTCTGCTGGAACTGGGCGATTTTCTTAATGAGGAAGATGGACTCCCCATATTCTCAGTTTGGGAATGTTGGCCATGAATGTTCAGTGATGAAGAATCCGTATTGGCCTTGTCGCTGTAAAGAAGAAAGTTGAAAAGGATTCAATTTTATTGGCAGTCCCCATACCCAACAAGGATAGACTTCAATTCTCTTTCTCCTTTCTGATAAATATGCTAGAATATCCACTGTTTGGTTGTTCAAAGAACCCAGGAATGAAAAATCAAAATTTTCATTATAATTCACAACAGGAAAACATAAAAAAGATTCATTAATATTCATAGATATCTTTCTTTTTGTTTCCATTTCTTTGATTTTTATGTCATCCAAACCATAGTGGTCCATGAAATCCCTTCTTGAAAAGTCGCCTGATTACTACTAGAATTCATTTTGTCGGAAAGGGAGAAGAAATCAATGGAAACCAACGCACAAAGGCATCAACCCTACTCCGTATGTTTGGTTGATGAGAAAAGGGAAGAAAAAAATAAGAGAACTAAACAGTTTCTTGCGTTTCTTGGCAAGCATTCACATGAAAGACAGCTAATTAAAGAGAGAATCTTTAGGATAACCCCACACCTCAGAGGCACTAAACTACCCAATTTCTCTTGTATTTGACTAATCTTTATTCTTCTTCTGTCCCACTTTGTTACTAGGCAACAAGTATTCTTAGTTTCCACCATTTCTTGGCAACCATGCAGAGAATTAATAAGAGATAGAAAAATGAAAAACATCCATGAAAGAATCAAAAGAGAATCCGGAAGAAAATCCTAAATTAAATCCAAGCTACCTGGATTCCATTAATGGCTTCAAGCTATCTTCATTAGTAGCCCTTCCAATCGCAGAAGCTGATCCACTTAATGAAGACGCATCAAGTTTCACCTTTTTCTTCATTTCTTCGTCCGATGGGCTTGCACTGCTATCTCTTTTCTGAGACATTTTTCTGCACTTCTTGCGAGAGAGAATGAACTATCAACTTTGAAACTGGTGCATGTATATAGAATTGGCTGTTTCTGTAATTAATTTACTGGTCATTTTATTATATCTCACTTTCTTTTCTATTATCACATAATCACTTTCTTTTCTAAGAGTACTTATATAGTTCTCTTTATCCTTCCTTATATCTTACATCTCATCCTTTGTTTCTAATTTTATGCCTGATGCCTCCCATTTCATCATTTTATTTCTAAAAGTTGTTTGCAACGAAATAGTTTTGTTCCCTATTATTGTTTTTCTACAATAAATTCAGGATTTCATCTCACAAAAATATTTACACCCCAAAATATTTTGTTGTGATTTTGTTTCTTTGTGGTGCTAAAGTTGGCACCATGACACCCGCACTCAAAATATTTGACACGATGTGTTTGCAACTTTCTGCAAAATACATTTAGGACATGAAATTAGGTTCATGGTAAAAAACAATTATGGCCAAAAGTTGAATTTATTATAGTATTTGTTTTGTTATGACTTCACTTCCATCACTAGGCCGGCATTCCACTCCTTGCAGTTAAGGTAACGACTTCAAGCATGGCCAACTCCCATAGTGTGACGGCTGGGTGCAAAACACTTGTAAATGTTTAAGATTTTTACTTTAGATGATGTGGCAAAGTTAGGATTAGTGTAGGGATGGCAAGTCGTATTCATGTCGTGTCAAAGGTTAGATATTCTATTATTTAACTCAACTCAAACCCAATATGAATAGTAATCGTGTCAAAAACATAAACTCAAATACTACTTAATTATTAAACAAATTACATGTCGTCACGTAACTCATTTAACTCATTTAATAATCAAGTCTTCTTATTTAATAATCAAGTTGAGTTAGATCTTGTATATATCTATATGATTAATATCTTAACCAAACATGTTTATAACTCAATTAAATTATTTATTTAAAAATAAATTTAAAATGAGTTAGATATGAGTTAAAGGGTTTAAAAATATAATTAGGTTAATAGCGGGATTATTGAATGGGTCAATTCAGATCAACTTCGCGTGATACAAATTGACCTAAAAATCATCTATTTATTAAACAGATTATACAAGTCAATACAAATTTGATCCAAACGCATTTATTCTCAACTCAAATATACGAAAAACGTGTTGAGTTTGTGTTGGGTTGGGGAATCGTGTCAAACTTTGCTACCCCTAGATTACCCCACATGATATTGTGGTAATGTAAATAAGATATTTGAAGAATGTTATATATCTTTTGGCTCATTTTTAGTTTAATTTGAACTTAAATTCTCTCTAAGTTTTCCCTCCAATTTCCCTTAATACCATCCAAGACATATGATTCATTGATTTTCACTTAAATGTGCAAACTCTTGAGTGGATTTTAAGATGGATTGGGGTTAAAACATCTGAAGATCTAAAATCTAAAAGAGTTTGTCACCTACATGTTTCAAAGTGCAATCCCACTCAATGGCAAGACTTTTTTTTGGGTGAAGCTTCAATCTCTTAAGGAGCTTCATTTGGTTGAATTGTGATTAATCAAATATCACAAAGCTCGGTATTTATTATTGGTCAGAATTGGACCATAACAGAATTTCAATATTCTAACTCCTTATTCTAGTTCTTCATCAAATGGTTCTTCTATCTCTTTTTTTTTTTTTTTTTCCGTATTTGAGTGTTCTTCTACCGGGTTATTGGTTCATCCTTTTATTCTAATCCTTTTTTTCTTTTTTTTAAATTAGATGTTGGAGATTGAACCTCCAAATCCAATAAATATGATAGAATTTTGGGAAAAATAATGTGTTTTTACATACTCATGTAAAAATAATTATAAAATAAAACCGTATAAAATTAATTTAAGTTTTATGCACTCATTAGTTAAAGATAATATCTAGAACGGTCAAAAGTAATATATTTGATAAAAAAATGTATAAAATGCTAATCATTTTTAAATTATCAAATTCATATTTTTTAAACTTGAGTTCCTATTTTATATGTTTTTTTCCTATAATATAATCCTAATAATATAAGTAATTAAATGAATAAGGGCATTAATATTTATTGATATTAATAATAATTCAATTAATATTGAAGTAATAAATAAAATACAAAAGACAAAAGGAGAATGAAGCTAGAAAAGTTAAATAGCAAAGTCAACGAAAATGATATGAAGTGAGTTTCCCGCCCTTGGTCATATCCTCGGTGACGGCAATGAGGTTAGTTGTTGGTTCAAAAAGTCTGAAAACTCTTCTAATAACCTCGAAAGACGAACCAACTATTGCTAAAATCCATGCTCTCATGATCTTGACTGGGATCTTTGGTCATGGAAACTCCAATGCGAAGCTAATACAATCATACGCTCGACTGGGCCACATCGAATCTGCGCGCCAAGTGTTTGATAAATCGCCTCAATGTGGTGTAGATGCTTGGAATGCTATGATCATCGCATATTCACGAAGAGGTGCAATGTTTGAAGCTTTGAGTCTTTATCATCGGATGGCGTCAGAAGGGGTTAGACCCGATAGCTCAACTTACACTGTTGTGCTGAAGGCGTGTACGAGGTCGTTGGATTTGAGGAGTGGAGAGGAGACTTGGCGCCAAGCGGTTGATCAAGGGTATGGGGATGATGTTTTTGTTGGGGCAGCGGTTCTGAATTTGTATGCCAAGTGTGGGAAGATGGACGAAGCGATGAGGGTGTTTGATAAAATGGGTAGAAGGGATCTTGTTTGTTGGACAACAATGATAACAGGGTTGGCACAGAATGGCCAGGCAAGGGAAGCGGTTGATATTTATCGACAGATGCAGAAGAAGAGAGTGGAAGGAGATGGGGTTGTGATGTTGGGGTTGATCCAGGCTTGTACAACTCTTGGGCACTCAAAAATGGGTCTTTCTATACATGGGTACATGATTAGGAAGGATATTATAATGGATGTTATTGTTCAAACTAGCCTGGTGGATATGTATGCTAAGAATGGACATTTGGAGCTTGCATCTTGTGTATTCAGGAAGATGCTTTACAAAAACGTCATTTCATGGAGTGCATTAATTTCTGGCTTTGCTCAAAATGGTTTTGCAGGTAATGCACTTCAATTAGTGGTGGACATGCAGAGCTTTGGATACAAACCCGATTCAGTGTCACTAGTAAGTGTGCTCCTAGCATGTTCCCAAGTTGGGTTTTTGAAATTGGGTAAATCTGTACATGGATATATTGTGAGAAGGCTCCACTTTGATTGTGTCTCCAGCACTGCAGTGATTGACATGTACTCAAAATGTGGATCCCTTTCTTCTGCACGTACAGTTTTTTATCAGATTAGCTTTAGGGACTCGATCTCTTGGAATGCAATTATTGCCAGCTATGGAATCCATGGGTCTGGGGAGGAAGCTCTCTCACTCTTCCTCCAGATGAGGGAGACAAACGTAAAACCAGACCATGCAACTTTTGCATCTCTTCTCTCTGCCTTCAGTCATTCGGGTCTAGTGGAAAAGGGTCGGTACTGGTTCAGCATCATGGTTAATGAATATAAAATCCAACCAAGTGAGAAACACTATGCATGTATGGTTGATCTCTTGTCTCGTGCTGGACGAGTGGAAGAAGCTCAAGAACTGATAGATTCCATGATAACTGAACCAGGAATTGCCATCTGGGTAGCCCTCCTGTCAGGTTGCCTTAATCATGGGAAGTTTTTGATTGGAGAGATGGCAGCAAAGAAGGTCCTTGAGTTAAATCCAGATGATCCAGGAATTTATGCTTTAGTTTCAAACTTCTTTGCCACAGCAAGGAGGTGGGATGAAGTAGCTGAGGTTAGGAAGATCATGAAGAAGACAGGGATGAAAAAGGTGCCTGGTTACAGTGTAATGGAAGTGAATGGAAAGCTCCATGCTTTTCTGATGGAAGATAAGAGCCACCATCAATATGAAGAGATTATGCAAGTTTTGGGGAAGTTGGACTATGAGATGAAAGCTATGGGCTATGTCCCAAAGACTGAATTTGTGTTGCACAATCTCGAAGAGGAAGTGAAGGAAAGAATGTTGTGTAATCATAGTGAGAGACTTGCTATTGCTTTTGGGCTCTTGAACACTGGGCCAGGAACCAGACTACTAATCACTAAGAACCTTAGAGTGTGTGGTGATTGCCATGAAGCAACCAAGTTCATCTCCAAAATTGTGAACAGAGAGATTGTTGTGAGGGATGTGAAGCGGTTTCATCACTTCAAGGATGGGGTCTGTTCATGTGGTGACTATTGGTGAGCCTGGAAATGCGAAGGTTTGTCTATCTTTGTTGGGGTTGGTATGGTCCAGGTGCTGAAGCACAATATGAAAGATGAAGTAACTCTGATGGAAGAAGTTATCACTATTTTGACAGGGTCAGAAAAAGAGTTTCCTAACCAATGCCTTAAGTGGATATTGGAAACAGCTCTGAGCTTGAACAATTCCTAATAACCAGTAAATGATCTTGAATGGTTTATGAATCTAATCTATCCATCCCTTTTTACTAGGGGATGCTGGGGAAATTGTGTTCATTGCCATTCATCGATGCATTGACCTTTATTCCGGATACATGTACAAAAATGATGCAGCCAAGTAAAAGAATCAAAGGCCCCAAAGGCCTAACATGTTCCTGAAATTAGTAAAACCTTCTTCCAGAAACCTGAACTCTTGTTGGACATCTGGAATTGTTGCTGAAAGGGACATACTGATTTGTCAAGCCCTGCATGTTCTAGCATGACTTCCATCAGATGGATGAATGAATATTTCTGGCAACAGTAATTTTTGCTTTCCAAGCATACAAAATCAAAGAAGATATTGGATATTGGTCATCTCTCTATAGTCCTATCAGAAGTCTGATGAGCTTTACTCTGCTTGCCAGTATTTATAAATGTTACAACACATTTTGGAAACTTGAGTTGCCACTTTGGGAAAGCAGATGACAATAAGAACATAAAGAAGTTGGAGAGGTTTAGCCAGTTCCATATTCATGTTCATTTTGAATCCTATTTGCTTCCTCTGTCATTTGGAGGAACAGATTGCTAAAAGGAAACATTCATTTGAATCCAGTAAGTTTCTCTTTTTTCATATATAGGCCTTTACATGTTATTTTTTGAGATTGATCTTGGTTATATTTTTATAACTCTGGGATGGATAAGAATACAATCACTTGAAGTTGTCCATTAAAGTCGTACTCTCTCTTCATATACATCACTGAGTTTGAATATCTATATTTGAGGAAGATTGCTCCAACTTCTGAGCTTTTGATAGCCTGGTTTTTTCTTCTTTGTTGCAAGTCCTGGAGTCAATCTGATGCTGTGAACTGTGTAATATTCCTACTGTTAACAGATGAATCTAGGCTTAAATGGCTTCCATAAACCAGTAAATCTATTAGTAATAGTTTACAACTGATTTGACAATCGTTTCTTCATTTTGGGCCTTTGTGACATAGTTGTTGAAGAAACACTTAAAGCGCACCTAGGCTCAAGGAAAAACCACACCCCAACAATTGTGCCTCACCTACCAAGGCATGCTTCTTGTTGAAGAGGGGCACCTCATGTATTTACTTATTTCTTTTTTAAGACCTTTATTCTTCAAATTTCTAATTGTACATTGAAATTTTATATAATGGCATTAGTTTTTGTTGGATGTTACTTTTAAATGCTTCAAATCTTGAAAGTTTTTTGTTGCAAGGAATTTTATTTTGAATCATCTTTTATAAAATTAACATGTACCCTGGGTTGCACCTCTCTTCATTTAGGTGTGCACTTTGGGTGACACCTTGTACCTAAACCGTAGGAGAATTTTGCTTCTTAAATGCACTTGCGCCTATCAAAATATTCAAAACTATGCTTTGTGAGTTATATTTTCTCCTTGTTCTGACTTAGGTTCTGTTTATTTCAGTGAAAATAAACCCAGGAAACACAGCTATGTTTCATCATGAAGATTCCTCATTATGACGGTATGCTATTTCCTCATTTATTATTGGATTTATACATAGCAAAATAGAAAATGATGAATATGTAACTAGGAGAAAATGGCTGGCCATACAAAATAGGACTATTTCAACATAAATCATTTCCTAGCAGAAAAAACATGCTCCACTTGCCTCAGTAAGTTGATCGTATGAGATTGTGATTAAATTGTTTTCCACTAGTAACTTCTTCTAAACTAGGGAATGGCTTTCATTTTCACTGATATCATGGAGAGTTTTTTTCTTTTGAAAATAGGTGGAAGCGGTTTGTCCCACTTCATTTTCAAGCAAGAAGGTTTTTTCATGGCGAATCGTGATATTTCAGAAAACTGTTGATGGGGCTTTAAAAAGAAGAAAGTAAAGTTAGAAAGTACTCCTGGATTCACCCAAAGTCCAAGATGATGGTGAGCTTTTGTTAGCACTTGGCTGACCAGACATACCATACAGGATTAGAAATATTGGTTCATCGCTAGTGTGATACATACTTTGCTTTGTGCATAAAGTTTGTAATGCTGTTGGTGAATTAGGTGTAAGTTTTAGGCATAGCCTTATACGATAAAATATCCAAGACCCAACTGAAATATCGTAAGATATTAGGGGCCTTGCTGATAATTAGCAAGAGTTGGTTACAAGTTGCTACATTGCCTGCCTTGCTCTTATTGTTCCATATATGTAAGACCCCCAACTCCATCTATTTCTATTGTGTGGATGGCCAATGCAACCTATAGCTGGATGAGCCACATTTTTTGGCTATATAAAAACAAGGTCAATGATTGAAGTCAGTCTAGATCATGTTAATAGCATATGAAATTTTGATGATAATTGCTAGGCACTGTGGATGATAGTAACTCAGAAGCAGGGTCAAACACAATTCTGTCTAATTTCTGTAGAGAAAGTAACAAGAAGTTATGAGCTTGTTAATTTTAACTGCTTTGGATGGATAGTATACACACAACAAAGGCTGGACTGGAATCACAAGTCCAAGTTGGATTCAGGTTTGGGTAGATTAGTTCACACTTTGTCATAGCCATCAAGTCTTCATTCTGAAGACCCATATGAATTCCTGTTATGCACATCTATCTTTATTTTTGTTCCACTGTATTTCAGTTTTTTCTGACACAAATTTGGAAGAATTTTGTTTTACTTTAAATCTCTTAGAGCCCTTTTCTAAGAATTGCCTTTCTTCAAAAAGTTTGATTCCATCTCATCAAGAAGAGGCAAAATTCTTTTACATATCTTTCTTCAACTGAATCTGGCAAATGGCTCAGTGTTCACTGTTTTGGATGGGAGCTCCTCATCCTGGAAAATTTTCATAAATCCTAAACTTGCATCATCTTATAAACAAATCCTAGCTCTTAAATAAGTAGGGTTCTGTTTGGTTGCTGGGGAAACAGAGGAAAGAGGAGCAAATTCCCCAATGTCCCCATGAATCTAAAAATGATAGAAAACGAGAAAACCAGGAAGTTGAAGCTCCAAGCCTCCCAACTAGAACAAATGAGAGAACAAGTTGAATAGTCCATCCCATGGTTCCTATCTCCAAAAGTCTCCAACCCAACTGGCTGGAGCCACAGAAGAATTGGCCATGGTAAGGCAGGATCTTCTACACTAGGAAGAGTCGTCTTGTAGAAGGAGGTCGCAAGATATAAACCAAGTACAGAAGTGACTAACAAGATGAATTTATCACCACCTACAACAACAGTAATAATCATAACCACAAATACCACTTATCAAATTCCAATATAGAGCAGAAATGTACAAGAGAAGCCTCACTTCACTTGTGTGTCTTTGAATGACGAATAAAGAACATCAAGGAGACAAAATATTAAATATGGATGATAGAATACAAGAAAACCATGAAAAATATGGATGACAGGACACAAGAAAACTAATTTTATGCATGGATAATTGATGATTTCTGAACGATGCTACAACTCTGATGTCATAATATTAAGCCACCGAGAATATGAGTGCACAATGTATACTATCAAACTTAACGTAGTGATAAATACAAGAAATCTAGATGTAAGCAAACGTAGAAACATACACACTGAAGGGAAAATAATCTTTCATCATTCTTGCCTTTTTTTGGCTAGGCATAAGAAATGGTGGGTAGACAAGGTTTATGAGCAACTCTTTGCCTACTCTTGGTGTTTTATGCTTCCTTCTAGAGTGCTACTAAATAATCTGAGTATTGCCTTCCAGATTTTCACTACTGTTAGTTGTTAGAAGTTCTGATTTTGCTATTTAAGATTTGGCTTTGGGCGTCTCTTATTCTACTTCTTCAATTGTCCTTGCAACATACCATTCAAACATGACATATTTGCTCTTGGATGATAACTTTGTGGAAAAGGGAAACCCTTCACAATCTAAGCCTATATTTTCAGTATTAAACTACAGGTGGCCAGATTTAATTATTAAATATATATATATATATATATACACACACACACAAGTTGTACAAGGCAAAAATATGATAATGCAACTTAGAAATTGAACACATGTTAAGAGCAGCAGTGGTCATTGTTTCAGTAGATGGTAAAAGGGTAGAACTGCTATTACATTGACTGGAATAAAAGCTACCTTTATGAAGGCACATCTAATACGTCCAACAATTTTTCATCTGTTTCAGGAAAAATCATCAGATATTGTCAGCATTCACAATCGAATCACTATATCAGTTTGGTAAACTAAAAAGAAAAGGAAAACTTGGGCTTAACAAAGAACAACACATGGAGATATAAAATTTCTAAATTCGAGAATATTACAAAATTTTCAACAACATTGGAGAAGGGAAGCATCCCCTTCCCCTGCCCGCTTTTTGCGATGATTATGGTGCAACTAAGAACATGTTTGATCACCATGACAAAACCTGATTCCCAAAATGTGAATTGATGAAGCTCTGAACAATGTCTTTTAATTTTAACCCCTGAATCCTAGAGCTTGGGTCTGAAGGTTTTGGTTGTCTTCTAAGAGCCTGTCATATTCAAGGAGTAAGTCTGCAGCTTGTTTCTGGAGTGAGACTACATGAGCTTCAGCAGTTTCAACCTTTTTGTCCTTCTCTTCAGCTTCCAACTTTAGCTTCTTCAAATCCTGAGTTAAAGTGGAGATTTGTTCTTGCAGCAGCTTTATTTCCTTGGAAGCTTGCTCTTCCTTTTCTTTAAGCTGAGCTCGTTCTTTCTGAAGTTTTTCAAATTCCTCTTTTGAAGCTCCCGCATTACCTCTTAACCGATTTAGTTTTTGGAGATAATGATGCATACGATCAATTAGGAACCCAAGAAACAGGGAAAAACCTGCAAGAAAAATCCAGGCTTCTATTAGACACAGTACAAAGCCAAGAAGATAGAACAGAAAATTATCGGTTTTTCACATCCATAATTTTCTTTACCAGAAAATTATATTTAGTTTGCACCCGAAAAGTTCAACCCTAATATCTTTTTTTTCCCAATGATAATACATGTTGCCTATAAAAAGATAAATAGATGAAGTGGCTCTTATCTTATTTTGGACCTGAATAAACAGTATATATATATAACAGGATTATTACTCTGCTTTGTTTAAGCCACATGGTTGCCACCAAAACAAAGAGATTTGCCAAAACATTCCTTTTCTTTTATAAAAGCACCATCCTCTCAAACATGATGTGCTAAGCCAGAGAGAAGACCCACCAGCAACTTTTAGGCCAGATTCCTTTAAACCATATTATTCAGGCCAATATTAAAACTTATTTAACTGAATTTGGTTGGTGGATAGAGAGAGAGAGAGAGAGCAAGGAATACAATATATATTGAGCAAACACCAACATGACCACCGCCAACAGTAACATAACCATCCAGGGTCAAACATGAGTCCTTGTCTAGCATTCAGCTTATCTACCATTATGTCCTCCACTAATTAATAAGTCTCTTTTGATTTCTCACTGCCTCAATTGGTTTTCCGCTCATCTTTTGAGTACCTTCAACCTGAAACAAATCACTCTTCATGCATACAAGGATCTTAGTTGCTTATGTACAAATTCATTTACTTCCATTCATTGAGTTTAACTCTTAACTTCCCATGAATGCATTCATTTATTAGCACATCTTTTCTTGATTTCTGCTCATCCATCTCAGCATCCTCATTCTAGTAACCCTCATCTTTTCCTTTTTGTTTAGAAAAGACAAACAACTATGCTCAATTTTCGAATTTTGTTTCTGGAATGCCCAATATTGCAAGGCAGGTCTAAACCACGTTGCAGAACATTCCCTTTAACATGATAGGTATCTACATAACAGTCTAGAGCTGATTGTGCTTGTGTTGTAAAACTTATTAGTATTACAAGCTTGAGTAACGTTTTATTCAATCCATATTTTGAAACCAATGGTTGGATTTGACCCTCCTCTCACCACAAGGCAATAACAAATTAAAGCTTTAATTATACTATTTTTTAATTAAAAAAAAGTGTGAGAATAAGAAGTTGCATGAATAGAGAATAGAGTAAGAGTAAGAAATTACATCATGTGTGTTTGGAATTAGATATTTGTGAAATCAAACAAAACAAGACTTACTCTAAGCTGGTGTATACAACCATTCCAGCATAGTAGGGCATTACTATTGCTCAAGAATTAGGATCCACCATCCTCCTCTCCTCTTCCTCACTTCATTCTTTTTGGACTTTCCCCTTCCTTTCGGTGTGGACTTCCAAAATCCACTTGGATCCAAAACCCATTTTTTCCAAAAGTGCAAGAACAAAACTCCAATCTACATGGTCATAAGCCTTTTCAATTGCCAAGCTTACAAATGATTCCTCTCATGTTGCCTTTAAGTCTAGAATCAATTACTTTATTTGCTATCAAAATAGCATCCAAAATTTGTCTAATCCCCACAAAAACATGCTGAAAATCTGAGACGAAGTTGCCCACCACCCTTTTTAGTCTGTTTGCAAGGACCTTAGCTAGGAGCTTGTATAAACCTCCTACCAAGCTAATTGGTCTAAAGTCCTTGAGGTCTTTAGTCCCCCCTTTCTTTGGCACCAGAACTTAAAAAGTGGCATTTAAACTCCTTTGAAAAGACCCTAGGTCATGGAATTCCTTTAAGAACTCTATAACCTCTCTTTTCACAAAATCCCAACAAAATTGCAAGAATGTCATATTGAAGTCATCTAGTCCGGGGGCTTTATCCCCACATAAGCTAAACAAAGCAACTAGGACCTCCTCCTCAGAGAAGGAGCTCCTTAGAACTTCTTAATCAACATTAGGCAAGGAGTTAAAGGTCAACCCACTAATGCTCAGCCTCCATTCCCTCGACTTAGCAAGGATCATGCTAAAAGCATTTGCCACACCTTCTTTAATGTTGTTCTCCTCAATTAGCAATTTACCATCCACCCTCAACTTGGCCAGAAATTTCTTGCTCTTTGAGCATTAGCCATTTTGCGAAAAAAAAGTTGGTATTCTTATCCCACCTCTTTTAGCCAAAAACTTGGCCAGAAACTTGGTGTTTTACCTTTCCTAATTCCTCCACCATCAAATAGGATTGGTGCATGACCTGAGACTGGTTTTGGAAGGATGCTTTGGAGCAAACCACTAAACTGGTTTTCCCAATCCTCAGAGACAAAAAAAGGGTCTAGCCTAGAAGCTAACCTATTATTTAACCTCTTAAAAAGGCCTCATAACAGGCCTCATAGAAGCCGAGACTCTATGACAATTCCTCCTCTCCCCTAGGAATCTTAGAACATTGAAGTCCCGTCCCACACACCAAGGATCATCCCAAAGACCTCTAATATCACTCAATTCATTCCAAAAGCTTTCCCTCTCTTCAATCAAAACAAGACTATAAACCCTATAAACATTCAAATAAAATTATCCTCAAATTTTCTAAACCAATAGGAGGCTGAAAATGCCCCTTTCTCCATCTCAATAAGCTCCAGCACCCAATTATCCCAAAAGACCAAAATTTCCCTTGATTGGCCACTAGCTTCCACTTCCCCCCCATTCTAGACATCTATCCACACCCAAGCTCCTCACCAAAGAGGCTGACATCCGCTGAACCTTTGTTTCTTCAAGACAAACAAGGTCAACTGAGTGTGAGCAAATCAAGGAATTAATGACTATGCTTATCCCCCTCATTGATCCCTCTAACATTCCAAGAAAGGATACATAGCTCCATTGACCCACTCTTGCTAATTCCCAATTATTTTTCCCTCCTCTCCTCCCAATGGCTGAGTCAATCTTATAAATAACAGAGCATCCCAACTTCTGTAATTCCCTCACAAACTTTGAACCAGCAGGAATACATTTCTTCTGCCCTTGCCCTGTAACTTTACCTCATCCGTAATCACTCCTTTTTTTTTTCCAGAAGGCCCCCATTGGTAAAGTCCTTCCCAGAAAATAAATCTCCTGAAGGCACTTCCCATTTTAAGAAGCTACACCTAAACAACCAATGAAACTGCAATGCTTCAAAAATTGCAACTCTTTCTCTGGCTCCATGCCTTGTTCTGAGCATGACCAATCTTTTTCGTCATTTACCTCGAACCAAGTAAACAAATCAAATGATGATTAAAACACAGCCTCTAAAGTTTGAAATTTCAAAAAATCTTATTCTAAGAAGAAGATTCTCCTTCAATATTCAGGAGCTAAAACCATTACAAGGAAACTACTTTGATACCGCCACAAAGCTTAGAATTATTTATTATATGTCTTGTCTTCCCTCTCCTCTTTGGAATGAGCTTTGTTTGCTCCTGTTGTAACAGGGTTTATCCCCTTTCTGTATGTTTTGTATTCAAAGGGAAAATAGGCCAATAGCCAGTATCCTTTCGCAGCATGATTTACTGAAGTTATTAGCCATTTGGAGTGTTGTTACAGGTTAAATTTTAAAACGTATGATGTAAGTTCATGTCAACGAATATTGAACAAGCAATTGGTCATAGGTTATGATCACTTCTTCATTTGACCACTTTTTGGTCATAGATTCAAGTTCTCTCGCAATACATGGACTCTTCAAATTCAGCCAAAATACCCATGTCTACACAATAAGACACAAGAGCAGGCATCAGATATGATGATTTGACTTTAGGGATGAAGAGAGAATATTAGCAGATTAAGTCAAATTTGAAATAGAAATCCATATCATTTTTTTTATTAATTCTAATTTAATAAAATTTAATAAATATATTTATACAGTAAGTTTAGTCGAATTCAAAATTCATATCAGTTTTTAAAATAAAAATTAAAAAAAATTTAAAATTTAAAAAAAAAAATTAAAAACTATCCAACAATTTTAGAATAAATTTTTTCATAACGTAAAATAAAATGACATAAAATCCAAAGATAAAGTGTCCCTTTGGATACACTTTCTATTTCTGTTTTTAAAAATGGAAAATAGTAGTAACTTTTATATAAAATGCAAAAAAATCTCAGTCAGACAACTATATTGAAAATGTAATGGTTTTTAAAAACTGATTAAAAAAAATTTTACTACCTCAAATTTTAAAATTTTCTTAAAGTAATTTTTAAGAACATAAGATAAGTCTATACCTTTTGAATAAGAGTTTCTACATTTTATATTGAAGTTTCTATTTTTAAAAACAAAAGACAAGAAATGTGTAAAATAAAATTAATCAAAATAATAATGTAATTTTTTGTACCATACCCATTATTAAGATCTTTCAGCCTAATCCCCATTTCCTAAAATTTTGGGATGTGAAAGATCAAACACCTAGATACATACCCGCACCCTACGCCCAAACCTAACCCAAGTTGAAGACATCATTTGAAGTTTGGATGACTATTAGTTCAAAGATTCAAGTTCAACCACATTTCTCTTATAACTGTTTAGTTTTAAGTCTAGCTAGCATGTTTCAATGGTGGTATAACATATACACCCTTATGCTATACATCCAACCAATCGATATATCCAATACCATATAATTAGCATCAACCAATGAAAAGTAAACCACACAACATAGGCAACAAAACAAAGAGAAAACATACTTTTAAAACATTAAGTTAACACTTACTAAAAAAAATGGTAACACCGATATCAAGCCGTTTTACACACTAAAAAGTAAAAAGTATAAAACCCCAATAAACCGAAGATTCAGAAAAAGGTAACTTACTAAATCCTACAAATTCAAATAAGTAAAAAATTAAAATTTTTAATTCAACACTTCTAGCACAAGAAGAAGAATGACTTATTATTTATTAATAAGTAAAATAATAGAGGAGCATTTAAGAATCTCCATTTTACAATCTCATTTTTCTCTTATTTCTCAAATTCAACACTTTTGGCAAGAGGAATGACAAGATGTAATGCATTTGTGCCCAGAATACATTCATTGAAAGCTACATTGATTGAGGATCATCCTTTAATGCGATGCTTGTAAACTGAAATTTAGTTCACTATGGCAATCCACAGATTACATCAAGCGGTGAGTCTGATCATTGAGCAGGTAGCAAGTTGAAAAATATTCCAAAGAATACAAGCAAAACTCATAAATGCAAATGTAATTTTAAATAATGATGAAAACAGCACATTGTATTGGAAATACCCATGATACAGAAAAAAAAATGTAAAAATAATAATGCAAATGCATATAAAAGATTGTTGAAACATCAAAAAAAAACTCTTCTTTGAATCCATTTGACCAACATCCATCTCTTCCCCCAACCCATCTCCTGGTAGGCAATTTAAAAGAATTTCCTAGGTCCAAAAGTGCTTTAGAGAGTTAAATAAGAAATATGTTGAACTTATAATCTCTTCTCAGCAAAATTGAGGCCAAAAATGGATGCACAAAGAGGCTTTTCAACTTAAAAATTAATAACATAAGTTCAAATTTATCCTGGATATTATTGTCATTATATGGATGCATCAAGTTAATACATCTTTTGTTTCTGATTAAAAAAAAAAAATTCAAATTTGGAAGTAAAGCATAATTCTTTCTAACACTATAAGAATAAGAATCTTTTGTTGAATTGTTAAATCTTTAAGTTTAAAGAATTTAATATTTCAAAAATTATAACCAATTTATAAACCATATATTTATTTTAACCATATTTTATAGGCATAAAAATGCTTTACAGGTTTCAAAGTTCACTTTTTCCTGAAAAAAAAATATATATAATAAAACTAGAAAAAATAATTTATGACTCCCATTGTAAATCCATGTGATTTAATTCAACTCTACAGATAGAAATTCAGAACTTATTTTATGAAAAAGGGGAAAAATGAAAATCCACATGATATGAACTGAACCTAAAGGCTCATAGCTAATATAATGTGAAAAATATTGGAAATATCTAAATACAGAAACAGATACCAAATTCTAGATATTTCTTATTTGAACCAAACCATTTGTAATTATGAAACAAACTTCCATAGATAAAGAAACAGACCAAGCCCCTTGTTATCATCCTACCCGTCCACAAACTTTTCAAGCCCCATATACATCCATGCTCCATATCTGAACATTCCCATTTGACCATCTGATAACAAGTAGTCACCTTATAGGAAGAAACCATTTCTTTATATATATATATATATAGAGAGAGAGAGAGAGAGAGAGAGAGAGAGAGAGAAAGAGAGAGAGGGAGTCG
Source organism: Vitis riparia (assembly GCF_004353265.1). NCBI lineage: Eukaryota > Viridiplantae > Streptophyta > Magnoliopsida > Vitales > Vitaceae > Vitis > Vitis riparia. The sequence continues at coordinate 14,206,840 of NC_048437.1, forward strand.
TTTGGGACAAATGACTACAAATTTCAGCCATCTATCCTGATCTATCTGTGGAAAGTCAACCTTCAAATTTTTATTCCTACCGGACTTACTTTCTTGATCCTAGGCTGATTGATTGACTGTATTTAGAGAGGTTCCTAGTTTGCCTTTTTCTGTTATTCTTTATTATTCTTTTCACAGATTTTCTCCTTGATTTCCTATTATAATTCTGCCATTAACCCAAATGATGGAAAGCTAATTTATATATCTCATACTAGGCCTAACATAGTTTTTGCTGTCAATGTAGTTAGCCAATTTATGCACTCACCAAATGATGCTCATATGAAAGCAAGTTTAAGATCTTGTTTGCAAAGTCTTCTATTTTTGCAAGAATGATCAACTACCGACTAGAGGCTAACACAGATGTGGATTAAGCTAGATCCATTGATGACAAGAGGCCTACTTCAGGGTATTGCACTCTAATTGGAGGTAATCTAGTGACTTGGAGAAACAAAAAGTAAGCCATTGTACCTAGGTCAAGTGCTTCAGTTGAGTTTAGAGCAATGGCACAAGGAATTTGTGAGTTGTTATGGCTGAGAATTATTCTAATAGAATTGAGGATGGAAAAAAACAAATCTTATGATGTTATATGATGACAACAATACAATTATAAACATTGTTCATAGCCCAATTCAACATGATACAACCAAACATATTGAAATTGATAAACACCTCATCAAGAAAAAATTAGAGTGGTTTAATTTGTACTCTATTTATGAGAGCACAAGAGCAGTCAGCAGATGTTCTCACAAAAGGCTTGTCAAAACAAGTGTTCCAATCTCTAGTAAGCAAGTTGGGTATGATAGATATCTTTGAACTAGCTTGACAGGAAGTGAGTAAAATCAACTTTCAAATTTTTATTTTCTTATTGGATCTACTTCCTTGATTCTAGGCTAATTCATTAACTATATTTAGATAGGTTCCCAATTTACCTTTTTATTATTTTTTGTTATTTTTTTGTACAGATTTTCTCCTTGATTTCTAATTGTAATTTAGGAATGTTATAGCTGTAAATCGCCCTTCCCTCTATGGTTCCCTTGTATCTAAGTGACCTATTGTACAATTTTGAGAAGATATGAAATTATATTCAGAATTTGCACGCTAATTACACCTATAGATATTAAGGTTATAGAAGTAAAGCTTATTCTTCAATTTGACCATAACTACAGTCTATCCGCTACTAGTTCAGATTTTGAGCAACCAAATACTTCACCTCAGAAATCCCATCTTTCTAGAAGATGAGAAGACATATGAAGACAACACCACCAAGCACAGCATCAAAAAAAAATCTAATTGCTTTGTTTTTTGACATGTTGCAAAATCAACTTAGACAAACTATATGCAATCAGACTAGATGGGGGCCGTGATCTTGATTTAGAACCTGTATATTTGATGCTGGAAAGTGAATAAACCAAATGAAGAACAGATGAGTCAGAAGATTAAATCTAAAAGGTTTCTCGAGGAACTGATCATTACCAACAGCGACTTCCTATCAGGTAGTGGCATTTCTGACACAGGCCTAATTACTGAACCAGCTGAAAAATAGAAAAAATGGAAAATAAAAGAAACTCCTTCATATACTCCATTCCATTTCACTCCTTGCAAATTCTTCCAAACTAAAAGCTCCTAGATCTGAAAATTCGTAAAGCCACCACTCCCAATCTAATAACCAAATAAGCCTACAATCATAGTAGCTATTCCTTCAACATATCTTTTTCCTCAAGCAAATTGGTCTTGGAAGGACACTTTCATTTTTTATCAATATCAAATATTCAAACTAGTTTTACAGATGAGAGTAAGACAAACAAATAATCTTAGGAAGAGATTATTGGATTTATGTGGCTTCCTTTTGGAGTTTTTAAGGCACCATCTCATGACCTGCCATACAGTTTGATTTCAGCATACCATCTTACAGAATCAATAACATAGAATTTCAACAACCAGGAAGAAAATGTCATTCCACATATAGGATTTCTGAGAAAATCAACTAACACCAGCAAAAGATGATCAATGGCATGCCACAGCAACTATATTCGCACATAAAATAAAATTTCTTATCATTAGCATAGCTCAGAATCCAAACAAAAGTCACAAAAATGCCAAACAAATGCAACCTAGTAGGAAATATCGACTTTGCTTATAGGCTGAGATTTTTATATATATATAGACATAGACTGAGATTAATTAATGGGAACATCCATATATATTCAACAACCAACCCACCTAATAAATTTGATTAATATGCATTCTCATCATTTACAACAAAAGATTTTGAAAGATATTTTATGTGTAACACAACACGACATCATTTTAGACTTCTTCAGTGGTCATTCTATTAGTTTTTCTCTCAATCAATATTGTTATAAGAAGCAAAACATTTGTTAGGTAAGAAGCTGATAGACCAACTTTACCAAACCCATCCTCAAAGATCACACAAAGTCTTCATTAAGGTGTTTCTGAGTGTCTCCCAACTTCTAAGACCAACAGATGCTTCATTGCTCTTCAACTCTAATTGGGGCCACATTTTCTGGTAGAGAGTAATTTATTTTCTTTCTTTTTCTTTACAGATTTCCTCTCATTTTCATCACCTCTAACCTGAATCAAATCACTTACTTATTGATACATCCATTGGTCTTCTTGCATGTAAGCAAAACATCATAAATAACTTCTATAATCTCATCCTCAATCAGTGCTTGCTGCTTCAGATGGATGAATACAAGTAGAACTAGTTTTTAGGACATTCATTTATTATTGATTATTTTGAGTTTCACAAATTTGTTCACAATTCACCAAACTTGGAGTCATCTTTTCTTTTCATTTTTCTTCATTTCAGACAACTTAACAAAGCCTTAATCCAATAATTTGGGGTTTGCAAGAATCTTGTTTCATTATTCTGCTCCTTCTGAAATTCCCCCGTTAATACCTTCAACCTTAACTTGTTCCAAACACCTCAAAGTTTTTTATTAAGATATCTATATTATTCATTGTTTTCAACATAAAAGCAATGCAGGGGGTTAATACGCACTTTTACAAGAGAAGCAGGCCCCAAGTCAGTTTTCCTTCTCCATTTTGTCATTCCAGAATTTAGAAACTTGACCCAATTCCACCTGATTTTCATGCTTCTAAGTCCAACACACAATAACACAAAAGGCATAATATCACCCAAAAGCTAATGTATTCAACATATTGTCACAGTGTTGCAGCTAAACCTACTAATTGAAGAAAACATCATATAGAGTGCTTTAAAGTGGGGGTTTCTCTGGATTATCCTAGTTGAATACAAACCCATTAAGTTCCTATAGCCCACAAAAACTATGCGATACCCTATAACTCATAAATATCAATACTACTAGTTAAAAGTGCCAATCTTTTATACCGAGGACACAATTCTCAACTATAAAACTGAAGCTAATTTAGAAGCAACGCTCAAATCTATATCTAAAAAAGAAGATGAAGGAGGAGAAGAACATGAAGAAGAAGAAAACCAGAAAGATTGAGTGGGATCATACCCATAAGTGAAGTCTCAAGCAAGTGGGTCCTCCATAGGACCTGATCCATGGGAGTCATAGTACCAAGCTTCGCACCCTTGTTCTGGATCTTAAGAATGCTTGTAACACTTGATAGAAGTATCACAGACATGGTACCAGCAATAGTTTTTACAGTAGCTGGACCTTTCCCCATCTTCACCTGATCCAGACCCTTCATCACAAGCTCCCTCAATGGCCCAATCTTGACCATCAGAAGCAATGCCACAATGCCCTCAGCAAATAAAACCAAGAACAACAACTGAATCATCTTTACCCAAACACTCTTGACTAAAAAACTTCAATCTTCCTTCAGTAAACAAAACCCACTTCGCTAAAAATGGGAAATTAAGGCCATGGAAACACAGATTTAGGCACAAAGTAAGAACACTAAATTTTATTTTTCCCTTGAGTACGTTTTAACTTTCACGGAATACAGGGTGGGAGGAAGACCCACTTCACAAAAACCCGTTTTTGTTTTAAAAATGAGGAATGAAGGCCATAAAAACACAGATTTAGGCACAAAAAAGGAAGAAAAAAGCTTTCTTGCAGTAACCCATTAGGCGTTTTGTGTAAAATAATAGTGTCATTTAGGGATTAGTGGGATGCATCAGCAGGTGGTGGGTCTGCTTTTTCCAGAGCAAAAAGGATTGGGTATGAAAAGAGGGGAGAAATATGGGTGCGAGTCAAAAGCAAAGAAGTCGAGTGTAAGGGAAGAAAAGGAGAGAGAGAGAGAGAGAGAGAGAGGGTTGTTTTGGGGAAGTGGGAGAGATGATTGTCTCGATGGTGTCATATCTGGATCTTCCATGTCAGCATATAACAATAACAACACATTTTCAATTTTCATTTTTTTTATAATAAAATCATTTAATAATATCCTATTTTAATTATCACCCCAAAATCTCCTTTATTTGAAAAGAAAATTATAATTTATATACCATTTAGTTTTTTAGAAAAATAATTTTTTAAAAATTATATTGTATCTTCTTTATTATTTTTTTTTAAGTGGTGTTTTCATGTTAATTACTACTAAGGATTCATATTTATTTCAAATATCAAAAAATATATATATATATTAGCATTGATTTTTTAAATGAAAGGATGGAGGTGAATAATTTGGGTCCAATGGGCTCATGGGTTCAATAAAAAGCTTAATTAGCATTATGGGATAATCTAATCCTTTAGTCGGCTCATAATAATCTCTGTAAAGTTAGGGGTAAAGTTTCTAACTAAGCATTTTTCGGTGGAGGAAAGGAGGTAACTAGTGACTTTTGGTGAAGCTATGAGTTCATAAACCAATCTTTCATACTTCTTTGAGTAATTTCAAGAAGAAAAAATATAAACTTAAAAATAAGTTGAATATAAAATTTAAAATTTTTTTATATCCTTCATATTTAAAATATAATTTTTATAATAATAATTTTTTTTTGTAATAGTAGCTTTTGTTTTTATTTCAAATTCAACCACTAAGTAACTCAAGCCAGAAATATAAATTGTTTAACATGACATTTATTTTAAATATTTATGATTAAAGCTGGCCATAAATCAAACATAGGTTATACATGGTTGTGAGAAAGTACGAAGAAAAGAAAAAAAAATGTTTAAAAAAATTATATTTTTAAAAAATTATTTAATCTTTAAATATAAAAAAAATAAATGATAAAATTTTGAAGTTTAATCATATATAAAAAGAATTTATTAAATTTAAATCTATTTTTTATTTTTTATTTTAAAAAAATCCTTTGATTTTCCCTAACTTATAACTTAAAAATAATAATATATCTTTTCATAGTAAAAAAGTGTAACATATTGATTGTAAATTTGTAAAAGAAGGAAAAAATAAAATTTATTTAGTTAAATTAATGCCTATAAAATGAGAAGTGGAAAGGTTATGGACCAATAGCATCACATAAAATAGGGTTGCAATTTGAGTGACTTGATTAGGATAATGATTATACCGTGAAACATAAATTTTAAAAAAAAAATAACCTAAATTCAACTCAACTCAACCTTTAATCCAAAGTAAATAACTTAAATTTAACTTAACCTTATTTCTTTAAACTTGGATTAATTTAAAGTTGATTGGGTTTATAATGTCTCACATCGGATATGAAAAAAAATTATTAAGAGTATATAATTATGGGTTTTCGTGAACTTTATAGATATGTTTTAGAGATATGAAAGTCTATTAGACTCAAAGTAAACAATATTTACACGATTGAGTTATTAACCTTGTAAGAGTGTCTGTCTATTTGACCCTATAATCTGAGATGATTAGGATATCTTACATCAAATAAGGAAAAATATTGATGATTGTGATGTCTCCCGTTAAATAGGGGAAAAAACTAGGAAAAAAAACATTTTAATATTGTAGTCATGTTATCGGGAGTGGGTTATATATATTTAAATAATAAATATGACAAAATTTCAAAATAACAATAAAAAAAATAAAAATAAATTTATATATAAGTATATGACATAATATAATTTGATATTTTAAAAAATTAAAAAAATAAATATTTTTATATCAGATAATATATATTATAAAAACATTATCAGGTTAGGTTTAGGTTGCTGAACTTTGATTTGAGTCTATCCTAGATCAAACCCAAATTGAGTTTAGGTAAAAATAAAAACCCTAATCCAAGTCCAACTCAAATACTAAAATAATTGTTGAAGATCACCTAAACATCAAATTGAATTTAGATTGAATTGGGTCAATCCGCCCAAATTACATCCCACCTCCCAAAGATGTACACATTCACTTGTGGCGTGCTTACGGAAGCAATTATGTATCTCCCGTTTGCACAATATGGTAGAATTGAGAAACAATATTGCAAAATTCACCCACTTGATAGTTATTTATTTATTTATTTATTATTATTATTATATAAAAAAAATTACATATACTCTATAAAAATATAAATTTATCTTATATTTGTAAAAATTATTTTTAAAATTTTAATACTTAATGTGATAAAAAAATTTAAACCATTACATTTTCATCCTTATCTTATATAAAAATTATTATTATTTTATAATTTTAAAAATGCAAAACAAAAACCTTACATCGCACACGTAGACTCTTTTTGGACTTAAACGAAATTAAAATAGCAAATTAAGGTTTTTTTTTAAAGGTTTTTTTTTATAAAAAAAATTTACAAATTGAGACAATAGAAATAATAGAAAATTCAACACTACCTCTTTCCCTCCTTATTTTATTCCATAAATTACAAAAATTATGTTAATACTTTCATTTGTATCTCAATTTAATCCTTGTACTTTCTATAAGCAATTTCATCTCTATATTATGATGAAATATTGAATAAAACCTTATATTAAAATTATGATGAGAATATGATACAAAAATTCATATAAGAATCATATATACGTTTATATGACCTTTTACATAATGTGCTGGATATGAAAAAAAAAAAAGTTTAACAACTAAATTGACACATTAAAATTAGTGACTTTTGTAAAATTTCCAATTTTATTATTAAAAACAATTTTTGTGTTTAAATTATTATTTAAAATGTAATTTTATATTTAAAAATTGTATTCTAAAAAATGCGAAAATGATTATTTAAGGTAGAAAAAATATAAAATTTACTAGAGGAATTCCTCTTCATGTAAATTTAATCAAATTAAACTTTGATGTTTTAAAACCTACAAATAAATATTTGAAATAGCAAAGGGTATTTATGTCCAAAATTGATTATTTTTCAAGTAAAAGCACGAGAAGAGTTAGTTTTACAAATTTGAGAATTATTTCACAAGTTGCCCTCATTCTAATTCCATTCCATTTATTCAAAATAATTCACATCCCCATCTCATTAAAAAAAATTAAACGAGAAATAGCAAAACATGATGGGTATGAGAAATTCTCGTTCCGTCTTGTTTAACTTTTTTTTTTTAATTAAAACAAATACATTTATAAATAATTAAATTATTATAATTTTTATAACTTGTTTTATTGAAAAGTATTTTATTTTCTTTATTATTACCTATATATTAAAAATACAAAAATAAAAATTAAATTAATTTTATACGTAATCAAGGCAGAACAGGACAAGCATTACCCTAACCCATCCCAAGCTTTAGAAAAATATCCCAAACCCTTTTATTTAAATTTCTAATATGTAATATGTTCCATTAGGGACGGGCGGGACAGACATCCAAAAAAATCAGCCCATTGCCATCCCTACCTATGGCCCTATACTCCCTGAGAAGCTGAGAAATAAGGTGAGCTATTGATATTTACTTTGTAAAGGTGGCATGACTCACCCAAAATATGAGTCTTGCTGTTGCTGACTCTCCTTTAAGGCTTGATCCAATCACCATTATTAATGCAGGGGCATGTCCAAACCTAAAATAGTTTTACTATTATAAATTTATAATATAATGTGCACATCCCTGCTAAGCAAAAAAACAAATATATACATTAATGATTCCATTTACCAAATATACAGATAATGGTCTGACTGATGATGATATTTACATGAGAAAGAGACAAGTAGGGAGCCATCATCTACTCCAAGTCTCCACCAATGAGATTTGGATGTCCACTCATTCAAGCAGTAACTCCTGATTAGAGCAGGCAGGGAATGGGCTGAAGTCCATTTATTCTCTTTCCCCCTCCGGCTAAAAAGGGAGAGACCCAAAACCCAGCAATCATACAAGGAAGAAGAGAGGACCCAATGGATAGAGATACATAACAAAACTGCCATGTAAACCACCAAGCATATAAGCCTCATTTTGGAATACTAAGGATTCTTAACATGTTTCACAGTGCTTAATAAATCTCACTCCAAATATGCTAATGGTCTATTTGGAGCTTGGGAGAGTGGTTGAACATCTAGCAAATAATACATAGAAAATGCAAAATGAATTTCTTAAAGCACCGATCAGAGAATTTACAACAATATATTATATCTCAGTACAGAGGCTAACCTAAACACTAGCATCTTGAATCAAAATACAAATTCAAAATTAACAAGTCATTCACTACTACAGTTGAACTCTTTGTTCACAAGAAAAGTGTTTCACAATTGATACTGCTAAACTTTCAGCTATAATGGGCATTCTCTTTGGAAACACTTGGATCACCAGGAATTTCAGCCTCAAGCATAGAGCCAACTTGCCGCTGAAAAGATGGACTAGGTCACATCCAATATACATTGAACTTCTGACCCATGGATGAGTATTGAGGTTTCTTAGTGTTAAAGCATACCAGATCAGTCAATGACATAATTTGGGGCTACAGCCAGAATCCTGTCATTTCTAGAAACTGATGGGGGCCTACTATCTTCACCTTCTGCTGCTGCTTGCCTACCATCATCTACAACAATCAAATGACCTTCCCTTCGTATCAAACTCTGCATTGCAAGGGTAATGTTACATAAATGATTGAGGCTACTATTATTTATCTAAATAAAACATTCAATAAGTAATTATTGGTGCAAGCAGTTATAAAAAGGCTTTTGAGGCCTGCATCTTGAGACAAGGCTCAAGGTAATTAAACACAAGACCTTGAGGTGTTTCTTACATGAACCAATGACTCACAATCCAAAGCATAAAGCTCTTACTAGACTAGATCTAGATGTTTGCCTTGCATTTTGAAACCTACATTATGCTGGAATATCCACTACAAACTCTAACACTGATCAATGCAATCCACGAACTTATGGTTGAACAAGGATTTATCTAACATATACTGGTCAATAAAAGTTCAAAATACAACTCACCAAAAGACTATTTTTCTTCCACTTCTTTTTTTTTCCACCTTTTTGTGTACTGTTTACAATCTTACTTTGTATGATTTGCCCCTTGACTTACCAAAGGACAAAAGCCTTCACTTACACCTTTTGCCTATTAAAACTTGGAGGTCTCTCTCTTTTTTCATTCCATATATTTTACAATTTAAATGAACTTGGGTGCTTATGCCTCTGTTTACATAAAGATGAATAGCTTCATTTTTACCTTTTGCATATTAAAACTTCAAGATAAATTTAGTCTTACCTCTATAATAGCTTTTAGTTTTGAAACTTCATTTGCTGCCTCCTCCATGGAACTGTAGTTGTTTTTCTCATTCTGCTGGCCCACATACCATTGGATCAAGTCTCTCTGCCTCATTCCAGCCAGCCCTGTCCCTGAAAATAACAAGAGGTCCTAATTGTGTTTCAAGATAGTGAAATTTAATGATTAAGGTTTTACTGAAAAGCAAAAATATGTTAGGAGATTTAGCTAGGATTCATGCTTCAATATCCAAATCTAGGTTCTAAATTTTAAAGGGCGTGAATCTTATGGCACCAAGGCTTTAGCAATTCTCACAGGATTTTGAGGCCCAAAAATGAGTTATTCAAGCATTTAAAGATGAAAAGAAGGGTGATGGAAGAGCCATGTTGTTTACCATCTTGCATTACAGATTCTTCATGTTGTCTTAGGCGCATGACAAGAGCCTGGGTGACCCTCTGAAAATATTCATCACTTATCACAAGTTTCTTCCCTTGTTGGTTTCCAGAGCCTGATCCACTTTCTGCATGATCATAATCCAAATTAATGAAACTATTTATCCTCAATTAATGAAATTCATGAATAGAATCAAAAAGGACAAAAGGAGTAATATTGGTGTCCCACCTGCATTCCCAGAAGTTGGCTCAGCTGCAGCTGTACTTGGCTGGGCCGGACCATCATTCCCACCATCACCACCATGGCCATCATCACCACCCTCACCATTTTCCACTTGAAACTCAGAAAGATCGATCTCACTTGACTCCACACTGCACGGAAAAAGAAAATAGGCATTATGTGTGAGAGTCTGCATATGGTATGTTCACACATCTTTCATGAATTTTTCTTTCATTTACTTGCCTTATTATTGATGTCTTCAGCAATCTCACTGCAACACGAACATGGCGAGGTTGCACCTACACAAGTGAAAATTACTTAAGTTCAAATTGCCGAATAATCTAAAAGATGTAGATGGATGACTTTCCAAAATAAACACCTGAGTTTCCAAATGACTTCTAGCTATGGCCTCTGAGAGTCTGATCAATGCCTCCAGCTGCCTAACCGTCATGCGATAAGCAACTCTGCTTCCAGGTGTTGTATCACCTCTACGAAGAGCAACATAAGAATCCACCAATAATTTTCTGGCTTCTGAGCTTAACTGTATGAATGTTAAATTCTCCTTAAAACCAGGAATATACGAAGGCAACATTCAAGTAAAACAACTTCACCCTTTTACAACTTATTATCAGTGTATGTAGCAAACCTTTGGTTTAAGAGTCTTTGCATATGCAAAGTATCGCTTCAGTTGTGCAGTCGTGAATGCAGGAGCAAGTGCGTCTTCATGCTTCTGATGAACTCTCACAATGTGGTGGGCAATATGGTAATCTATCTGATCGTCTGGGTCATCGATCATAACATATACAAGATCAAATCTTGAAAGAATAGCTGGAGGAAGAGCCACATTATACTGAAAAAAACAGACGAAAGTGATTAATCACATGTAAAACCCCAAATTCATATCCAAGCAATTCAACTGATGACGATGAGAATCAGAACACATTTGCATCTCATATGAGTTGCAGTTTTACAGGGTTTTCATATTTTATTGCAAGAATATTCTCACCTTCAGTGGTTTAGACTTATCATACCGCCCCCCTGTGGGATTGGCCGCAGCTAAAATTGATGTTCGAGCATTTAGTGTAGCTTGTATTCCTGCTTTTGTAATGCTTATTGTCTGCTGTTCCATGGCTTCATGAATTGCAACCTACAAGTCCATTTACATATTGGATCCAAAGCCACTACATGCTCGAAATGACAAGGCAGGAGCAGAATAAAACAACATGAAATGAAGAAAGATGCAATGAAATGAAATTTCACCTGATCTCTGATGTCCATCTTGTCAAATTCATCTATGCAACATACGCCATTATCAGCAAGCATTAGTGCACCAGCCTGGAAATGATTAAAAGGGAAACTCTTCAGAAAACAAGGAAATAAGGATTGATATCCCAACAGATTATTGGCAGAATGGTAATGTAGGAATTGTGAGGAAATAATGTTTGGGTTTTTTTTTTTTTGGTCTTTTTCAAGTTTGTCATAGTGGGACTCTTGTACTTGTTCTACCCTCTTACTAGCAGACACCTAAAATCTTGCTGATGTATTTTCAATAGTTAAGAATGGAGATCTTATGACATCGGAAAACCTCTATCATTTAGGTTCTTGTCCACCTTCATCTGTATTTTGTTCTGCACAAGCTCCTAGATTGTTGGATCTAAACTTGTTAGGTTGTGAGAAATAACCTCCATAAGCATGAAAACTTTGCACCCTTTTTCTGCTAGTTCTCCATACCCAAGAGTATACATCCATAGATTCCAAGTTTGTACACCAGCACATTATTCCCAAAACATTTGGAATGTCTTTTCATAGGATTAACCTGCTAGGCAGGCTAGCCAATTACATTTCTATATTCTTTTAACTTGACCTTTATTGGAAATGCTTTTAATATTCTAAACAGTGCAGTAAAAACTAAATCTAATGTAATCACACACCATAGCAGAAGTCCCCAGTTTCCAGTTCTTTAGCCACAATTGAAGATTCTATAAATGGACAACATAAACTGCATCCTACCTCAATACAGAACTCCCCAGTTTCTGGTTCTTTAGCCACAGTTGCAGTCAACCCAGCTGCAGAAGATGATTTCCCAGATGTGTAGACAGACCTTGGAACTAGACCAGAAGTATACCTGTAAGGTAGACAGATGGCATAAATTAGTGCTTGTGGTTTAGTTTGAGTAAATTATTTAAGTGTAAATAATAAAAACAACAGAGAAGTTGGCATACTTGAGAAATTGGGATTTTGCACAGCTGGGATCTCCAACAATACAAACATTGATGTCTCCTCTCAAGTTGATGCCTTCATGAGTACACTTGTGGACACCACCCAAAAGCATAAGCAAGATTGCTCGCTTGATATCTTGGTGACCGAAAACAGTAGGGGCAATACTGTCAACAAGCTTATTGAAGAAATCAGGAGTATTCCTCATCCTTTGGATTTCATCCAGCTCTTCTTGCTGCCAAAATCAAGGAAGCACACAAAACTGTAGGATTAATTTGGTGTGTTTCAGATGTATGCATGGAAACAACTAAAAAAGCACAGCGACTTGGCATGAGAAGAAATGAGACCAAAGGCCAAGTGAAGTGTTTAAACCGGTTTTTGACAGTGAGTTAGATATCTAATAAACCAAGGGTGTTGAAAATGTCATAAGACTGCATGGCAAGCTTCGTGGGCCAAAAAGTGCTGCATAAGAATACACTCAAAAAGTCCTTTCTAAAGTGCATTTTAAAGAGGATCCAATGTTTGATTGAGGTTAAATTGATGAGCCAGCCTCACAACAATACCATTGAGAACAATCAGGAGTTTCCAATATTTGATAATCAAATCAACAAAATGAATAAAAAGAAGTTTCATGAAACTCTTGATCTGATAGAAACATGATTACAAAAAATGTAAATAAGAACAATGAAGCTGATGAAAGAAATTTAAAAATAATGTGCAAAGAATCCAATCAGTAGATGGCTTCAAAAAATCAAAAAATGTGCTTTAAAATCCCACGAAAATACATCATGCTTGCAAGTAAAATTTTCTGCATATATGATGGAAATCACCACCGCTTTTCCCCTTTTGTTTTTTTTTTTTTTGAACAAGAAATAAAATTTCAATTTTTATATTGAATTTTGAAATAACAGCATCACTAGGAGTGGAAAAAACCATGATAGAGACTGCAATTCTTGGCTTAAATATCATAAGACATGAAATTTAAGTCCTGTTCTTGGCATTGGAGAAGTCCGTACTGTCTGCTGGAAATGAAAATAGGACTTGTTACATTAAATTTTGAGGAGTAAAACCTGAAAATGAAAATGACTCTCCTTTTCTTTTTTTCTTTCTTTTTTTTTTTCTCTCTTAATCCCTTATTTCGGCTTCCAAGAGCACAGGTAAAGAAGCTACTTTTCTTGCTTCATTAGGATGGGATTTTGAAGAATGAATTCTAGAAGCCCATCTAATAGGACTCAGCCTAACATATTTTCAAGTAAAAGAACTCTAGGTCTCTAAAAAGCCCATTTAGAGCCTGTCTAAGGTCCAATGAGATGCATCCAATGTGCGAACCATCACATTTATGATGGGGAAGTCATGGTATACTGGACAGTCTGAAAATCTAAGCCACAAACTTTTTGTCCAAGATAGGTAATTTGAAAAGCACAGTTCTAAGTTATAACTGGAAAGAAGTTTCTGCTAAAGTAGGCCAAAAGTGTATAAATAATTCTTATTTCAGATCAGAAAGATAGGGCACACTTGTTAAGAAGTATATAAGATAGTTCTCCAGAAACCAACCATGAATTGCTGGTTGTCATCTTCATCAGCATCCTTCTTTCGATTCCTGATGTCGGCTTCCCTTCTGCCATCAGAGATCTGAGCAAAGAAATTGCATTAAAGAAAAAGATCACAGCAACTCTCATGAAATAATTGCAGTACTAGGGCTGCAAAAGATAAACCACTAATCACCAACCTGTACTGAATTGGCAATGAAAGCAAGGCGATAGGAAAGGTCTCTCACTCCTAATGCCCGAAGACCTCGTACACCATCATGTCCTACAGCAGAATTTTTGCGCTGAGGTGCATCTCGGCGGCATTCTGCTCTCTCACCAGGAGAGGCCAATGCTGAAATGTCAGGTATCACAACCACTGTTCCCGTGAAAATGACCCTATAAGAGTGCATGGGAGCAGAATTATAATCCTTGTACAATTATTATTTAAACAGAGAAATTAGTGAGGTCAAGGATTTCTATGGAAACAACTACAAGAAAGAATGACTTTTTATGACGATTAAAACAAGCCTTAAGCAACCTTTTTCAACTGTTAAGGGAATAAAAGTAATGGTCAAAGGTTTGTTATGTTTTAGAACAATTACTTTTCTTTACCACAACTATCCCCATTTAAGTTTGTCAGGGTATTTAGTATTCCAATAGAAGCATTTCAGTGCATGAATTGCTGGACAACACAGAAACACATCAACATAGAACAAATAAACAATAATATATTAAAAATTGGAGGTGCATACATAAATTGTAGAGTTTAACTAGAAATCATTGCCTGAAGTTACATTACAGAAAATGAACTGGAGCAAACCAATTTAATATAAGGCCAGGGAATTGAAATACAATCAAGATAGAGAATTATCTTACGTGTCACCAGCTCTAGCCTGTTCAACAATCTCGTGGCGGAGAATAACATCCAATGATCTTGGAAGGGAGCCTGCAGGTATCTCTTTGGAAGTTTCCTGCATTCTTACCCTCTGCCAATCTGCAAATTTGCTCTCTTGTCGAACCAATGCCCATTTTGTTCTATTTGCACATGTCGCATTCATACATATCACTGGCTGCATCCAGCAACAATTGTTTGAATACAATCAAAACCAACCCATGTGTGCTTGCTTGAAATTTCTGAAAACATATACACGAAATACACACACCAACCTCAGTGTATTTAAATTGTTGTTCAACATTCTTTATGACACTTCCACATTCCAAGCACTTGAAAGTCCCTTGGAGAAGCTCTGGTCGAACCTCACTTGTGCGAGTGACTACTCCTGTAATTGATACTAACTTCCCAACTTCTGCAGTAGTTAAATCCCTCAACCTGAGGTTGGATAATAGAAGAATAAGTATCTAGCATGCTACTTTGGAACTCAACCAAAACACCACCCAGCCCTCAACTTCTTTTGGTGGCCGAAATAACGTAGGAACAGGGAAAAATAAAATAAACAGCTACATTTTGAACCTAGGATGTTTCAGTATGTTGGACTCGATCAGGAAAACAGGAAAAAAAAGGCCCCCTAAAAATTATTTGGGTCTGCAGGTCAGTTACCTCTTTAACAAAGGGATGTTGAAGAAGGCAACATTGATATCCTTGTTAGGGTTATCATCAGCAATGAATGTTGGCTTCTGTTCCATCACATATCTCTTGCATGCATTCTTCAGATACGGCTCCAACCTATGTTAAAAAAAAGCTAAATATAACTGTTTTTGCTCATAATAAGAATAAGATGCAAGAATCACTGATTATCATTTTATTGGTTTTTAAGTTACCTCAAATACTCATCAGAAATGGCCTTCTGAAGAAGATCGTTGTAGCGCATGACATGAGAGAAGTCTATGAACATGGTGGTTGACTCGTTTGATTTCATGGCTTCGATCTCTGATTCATAAAACAATTCCCCCGAGGGATCCAACCTAAAGCTGATAATTGAAAATGACAGAAGATACAAGATGCAAGAATGGTTCAGATCCCTTGTTTGTTCTGTAACCAATCCAAGTTAATTAATTGAGAAAATAAGGAAGAAATCAGGAACTGACCTCTTGAGAAACTCTAAGAAAATGTTCTCAACTCGTACAGCTTTCTCATCCACCAAGAACCCTCCTCCGAAAGCCTCCATTTAGATCTCTGAAGAAGAACCAAAAACCCAAGATTATGTTTGCTTAGCAAGATAGAGGATTGGAATAAGGATACTCTTTCTTAGGAGTCAATTGGATACTAGAACTCCAATCCAGAGGTCAGATATCCTAAGAATCAGAGTGAGCAAATTGCATCAACCCTAGGGTTTGGTTAGTGCATGAATGGGAATCAAATTTAGACTAGTTTCCAATTCAACCAAACATACAAAATATGCATTTTTATGGTGTAGAAATTCCATTCTGCATACTTGTTAATTCTGAAATGCATCTAACAAATACTATTACTACTTTCCACATGGTATAGCATAAATGTAGCCTTTGAAATGTGTTTTGAGGGGTTCATGATAGTCAAAACTTGTAAGGTGGGATTATAATTAGATAAACATAAGCAACCAATGTATAACTCCTTAAAAAAAAGTTAACATGTCCAAACACGGTATTACTTTGTCTCATCCTCAATCAAAGCTGATCCATCGTAGGCCTACTTCCTATTTTTTGATTGGATTACCAGTACTGCAATTTTTAGTTCAATCATCCTCTGCATTTACCAGTTCCTGTATATCTAGAGCTTGATACAGGGGTATGTAATGTGACTGACCATACAGAAATTTTGAAAAACGAAGGATAGCAACGTAATTCAACCTTTCAGCATTTTTGAACTGATCTCTGATCAAATTATAACAGAGGCGTTGAGAACCCCAAGAACCGACTAGAATCGCAGCTGCATGTGACTAGGATGGCGGTCAGACACTTAAATTAGTTCCTGATTTTTCTAGAATGACCATCAGAAACTTTTTCGCCCCCTTTCTGGTCGTCTGTTTTTAGAACCAAAACTACCAGCAAAAAACCCCTAAATCTTACAATCCCCAAGAAAAAAATCCAGGAAAACTCTATCCCTTGTTAATGAAAATATATAGGCAAATACAAAAAACGACTGAATCTTAAACTCTTAGAAATAAAATAAAATTCGAATTTTTCGTTTGGCTCTGTTCTGAGCAAACAATGAAGGGAAAGGTAAATAATAACAATAATAATACAACAATCCGAGCTAGACAGAGGCCTCATTTCCTCAAATTTTCTCAGCAACAAAACAGAGTAACCAAGAAGAAGCAATGTACGAAAACTATAAGCCCTACAGAAACTTCACGATAGATCAGACGAGAGTGAAGAGAGGGCCGCGAATCGCACCTGAGATTTGCGCTGATGAGAGGGATTTGATAGAGAAGCCGAGCGAATGGGCGGTTAGGGTTTTGTCCTATGCTATATGGCTCTTCACCACAGAAATGGCGGGAAAGTAACGATTTCCCGCCAAAAGCATGTGGATATTAATTTTTCTTTTCTTTTCTTTTCTTTTTTCCCCTTTCTTTAATTCTGTGAAGTTTGGTTAAGATTTCAATAAACCATCAAACATTGGAAAAAAAAAATTCCATTTTCAATACATTTGTTATCATATTGATAATGAGATCATTTGGCTTCTTATTGTTTTCATGGGTTGACTTTTTTAAGCTTTAAAACATTGTGGATATATTTTTATTTTTTAAAATATAAAAACAATATTTTAGGCTAATGACCTTGATTTGTGAAATGACCATACGAGCTTAGGCCCAAGTTCGGACTTTAGGGGTGTGACACTTATAGTGTTTGATACTATACCTCTAAAAATTTCTTGGATGTTCAAAAATATATTTTGAATGTTGTTAAAAGCATACTAAATTATAGTTTTGGAATATATCTAAGGTTATATTTGTTTTCTAAAAATATAGTAAAAAAAAAAAATTGGACCAAAAAAAGTAGTAAGAGAAAAAAATTGAAATAAAATAAAAAATAAATTTAAAGTTAATAATTATTTTTATAAGTTATTTCAAACTCGTTTAACTTATTTTAACTCATCGATATAAATAAAATAAATTTTCTTAATATTTTTTTTTATTTTCTCAATATTTTTAACATACTTAGATGCTTATATTTATAGTGTGACACTCTAAACGGCATATAAACCTAAAATTCTGACCACCCTTTGATGACCCTTCATTAAAATGAGTTCTAAAAATGTGAAAATAATGCAAAAGAGGAAAAAAAAAATGACTATTATAATCATTAGAGATGATGATTTGGTTGTCAATTACTAAAAAAACACAAATTTTCTTCGAGCTTTTATAGCCTTGGAAAGCAAATAAATTTTGAGATAAATAAATAAAATTAAATATTTCAATTTGATTTATTTAGTGCATAATATATATATATATATAGTTCAATTTTGGAGATTGTTTTTATAAAGATTTGACTAATCAAACATATGACACGTTGTTTGGGTATATGCAAGTATATAAAAAAACACAAAACACGAGACCCTTATGATTTGATGAGTTTGTTTACCATTGTTTATTAACGTGGGTAATTCAATAGAATACGTATTACATCATCTTTCATCAAAATTCGATGACTTAGTCATTATGAAGATGCGTGTCATGAATGTTATCAATTGACAATGCATTATATTTAAGCAACTATTTTGCATATGTTATTAATCATGAAAAGTTACCAAGCTAGTGTGTAGATCAATGATCACTTTATGAGTGGCATATGAGTCAAATTTTAAAGTAGTTATTTATCCTCGTTAATGTTGACAATTATTTAATTTAATATGCAAGGAGATTAACATTTCAATGCAAATACCATGATATATTTTACGAGACTGATATATTTCCTTCACTAATCTTAAGGTTAATGATCAAGTTTAAATATTCTATAAAATCTAAAAAATTTAAAAATTAATATTTATCGTAAAAGATATAGGCATATTGATTTTTTATAGAAAAGGTTATACTCCCAAGTCAAATGTATTAAAATACAATTTAATTGGTAAATAGTAAAACTACAATTGAAGTATGAACGTGAACCATAGGTAAAATTGTTTAATGGTGAAGTAGATTTAGAATGATATTATATTTAATTTTATTTGTTTTTTTATGAATTTATTTTATATAGGTGAAATTAACTATTACTTATTTTATAAAAAATGTTTTTAAAGAATAATGATTAAATAATATATTTTCTAAAATAATTAAAAAAAAGAGAAACTATTTTTAAATCATACGATTATTTGTTTGCTCGATTTCAAAACATTTTAAATTTATTTTTAAAAGTAACATATATTTAAAATTTTTGAAAAATTATTTATAGGAAAAAGCATCCGTCAAAAAGTGTGTGTGTGTGTGTTTTTTTTTTTTTTTTAATCATAGAAGGAGTTTATATTTAAAAAAAATAAAGAAACATTTTGAATAACTTCGAGTAGAAAAAAAAAAAAAAAACCCTAAAAAGTGGGAAACAAAAGAAAGAAGGAAAGAGAGATAGAAGTGGAGGCCCTGGCGGGTGACTTACGCCACCATGGAGGTTATGGTCTTTCCTTCTTCAATTCTTCCCCATAACACCATTTTCTAATTTCACTCTTTTTTTTTGGTTCGTTCATCAAAACCCTAAATTCACCCTTTTCAATTTCATCAAACCCTACCCACCTGCATTCCCAAATCCATTGTTTGATCCATCCGCCCAAAAAAACCCCTAATCATTAGTTCCGAAGTTGCAGCTACCAATGGGAAGCAGCAGCGGCAGCGACGTGGAGGCGGGGTTTGCCAAACTCCAGGGAGAGGATTTTGAGTACTACATGCAGACGTATTCCATCATCCTTGGCCGCAATAGCAAGAAATCAACCGTAGATGTTGACCTTTCCAGCCTCGGCGGTGGCATGAACATCTCCCGCCACCACGCCCGCATCTTCTACGACTTCCAGCGACGTCGTTTTGCCCTCGAGGTCCTCGGCAAGAACGGATGCCTCGTGGAGGGGGTGCTCCACCTTCCTGGTAATCCTCCGGTGAAGCTTGATTCTCAGGATTTGCTCCAGATTGGGGACAAGGAATTCTATTTTCTATTGCCGGTGAGGAGCATTCTCGGGGGTACTGGCGCCAGCGTGCGCCACCACCACTCAGCAGCCTCGCTCCATTTGCCGCCTCCGCCTCCTGCTCCGATTCCGGGTCGGATTTCGGTGGCGAGTGGAATCGGGGGAAAGAAAGGGAGAGGGGGTAGGCTTTTGAGTGAATATTTTGATGATGACTATGACGATGAGGAGGGCAGCGGCAGTGGGAAGAAGATGAGGAGGGAGGGGCATGAGGTTTTTGGTGGAAAGGCTGGATTGTCTGGGCAATTGGGTCTGTAGTTCTTTTCCATTCTGTTGTATTTGATTTTCTTGCTCTTTTTTTCCCCTATTGTTTTTACTTTCTGTTTAACCAATTCTTGGAATAAGGAAATCTATACTATTTCCAATGGAGTTTTTAGGGAGAAGAGAGATTTATTGAATCTTCTTGTTGTTAACATGTGTTTTTAGGGATTTAAAATTTTGTGTTCATGGGAATTTTTAAATTTGGGGGAAGACTTCATTTGATTGCTGTCATAGATTACTGAAATATTATGGTACTTGAGATGTTTATGTGCTTGCTTTTTGAGCGTCTGATTATATTAGTGTTGAGTTTTGAGATTACTAGTGGTTTTGCCTTTTATTTATTTATTTGTTTTATTTTTATAAATATTAAATATAAAAACTAACGGTACTTTTGATACATTTCCCTTTTTTTGGATTTTAAAATCAGAAACTTTTATGAACGTAGAATTACAAAATATAGATTTACCTTGTATCTTTAAAATCTTTTTCAGAAATTTTAAGATTTGAGCTAGAAATTCTTTTTGATTCATCAATTTTTTCAAGTAGTTTCACCTCTAAAATTTCTTGTATTTTATAAAAAATTGGTACTATTTTCTTATTTTTAAAAGAGAGAACAGGAAATATATCCAAATGGACACCAAACAATGCTATTATTCTTCACATTAAGTGGATTTATGCTATTATTTGGGGGTTCATGATAATCCCTCTTTTAGGGGAGAAAGAGATTTATGGATTCTTCTAGTTGTTAACGTGTGTTTATAGTGGTTTTTTCTTCTTCTTTTTTTTTGTTTTTTTTCTTTCCTGTTGCTTGAATTTGTATGTTTATTGTGAATTTTTTTTGCTTTGGTAGAAAACTCCCATTCACTGGTATCGTGTATTACTTAAATGTGGCACTTGGGAAGCTATCTTTGTGCTTCTGGGATTTCTGATCATGTTTATGGTAGATTTTAAGATTAGTAGCATTTTTTTCCCTTTTTTTAAGGAAAAAACTTATGCTGTTGGTCTTGGCATTAAGAAAATTTATGTTATTGTTGATGAAGGTTTTAGCTCTCATGATTAGCCTCTTTTAGTAGTAAAAGAGACTTATGGAATCCATTGTTGTCAATGTGAGCCTTTAGGGCTGTTTCTATCATTGTTTTGTTTATGTATTCATGGTAATTTTTTGTTTTGTAAGAAAGACTTCTTTTGACTGCTATTGTATATTGCTGGAATATTATGGTCCTTCAGCTGTTATATTTTTTATTATTGGAGTATCTGATTATGTTAAATGTTGGATTGTGATATTATTTATATTTTGTATAGGAGTGTTTAGGTTTACTGTTGCTGTATTTTTATGGGCTGTTTGCCTTTGAATTAGCTCTAGGGTCTGTGCTTCTCAGTTTGATGTCATTAGGATCTGTAACTCATAGTTCTCCTTCTTTATCATTTTCCTTGAGCTTGTTGGAGGGAAGATGTTTTTTACTAAGTGAATAAAGTGAGTATAATATACAAATCATATAAAAGAATGGACATCAAAAGACACAGGATGTATACAACAGTCCTGCTTCCTCAGTGAAAACTCAACTAATCAACAAAATTGATTAAGGGTGTCGGACCTTCATTTGTGTACAACTTAGCCAGTTAGCCCACAATGAAAGATTACTAAGAAAAGTATTTTTCACTCTCTGGTTTGAATGCTTCTCATTTTCAAACAATCTTTGATTTCTTTTCTTTTGTATTGCCCAAAAAAAATAAAAAATAATGTACTATAGAGCAACTCACCATACCTTTTGAATTTTTCCCACAAAGGAGTCATGTCATTTAGAGAATCTCTTTGACAATGGAAGATGTCACCCAAGATATGCTAAACAGAGAAAACAACAATCGCCATAAAACTCCTGTCTTAGCACAGTGAAGGAGAACATAATCAATGGATTCTTACTCATTTTTACAAAGAAAATATCTATTTGCTAACAACTAACCTCTTCTTTAAAGCTGATCCAAAGTCAATACTTTTCCCTAGTTAGTCATCTCCCAAGCAGAAAAAACTAATTTTATACAGTATTTAGGAATTCCAAATTACTTCAATTGGAAAAGGAATTGATCTTCCCAACTCCAAGATAAGAGTATTGAGCTTTGACTGAGTATTATGCTTTTGTGCACCCTTTTGTCAGGCATTGTTAATATATATGACCTTTTTTCAAAAGAAAAAAAAAAGAGCTTTGATGGAAAACGTTCTGTTCTTTGACTCCCTTCAAATTAGCCTATCCTCTCTTTCCCTATTCATCTCCTTTCCTTGCAGTCTAGAAAAGAAATGTTTTACATTGTACAACTCCCATTTGTTCAAATGCCTAAGCATGGATTCAAGTAACCCTCTTCACTTGATTGGTCCCATAAATCTGCCATGCATGCCTCTTTTTATACAACTAAGGCATACAATGATGGGAAAGATACATATAAAAAGTGGATTTTTGGAAGGCTGGAATACAATTAAGTTTCAGCTCTTCAACAAGTGGATTTTTGGGACCTGGTGGAAAGTGAGAGAAGTTTGTCAGAGGAGGAAACATAATTAAAAAAGGAAGCAAAGGAAAATTATAAAAAGTGGGTGTCTTTGGAAGAAGTCCATTGGAGACAGTTTTCAAGGGAGTTATGGTTAAGGGAAGGGGACAGAAATACGGGATTTTTCCATCGCATGGCAAATGCCCATCGTAGAAATAACTCCATGGACAAAATTAAGATAAATGGGGTGTGGCTGTTAAAGGAGCAAGAAGTGAGGAAAGGGGTAGCTAACGCCTACCAACAGATGCTATCAGAAGACTCAGATTGGAAGGTCAATATTGGGAGGCTGCAGTAGATCAACTAAGCCGTCAAGAAGCTAAGAACCTGGAGATACCCTTTTATGAGGAAGAGGTTCATTCTACTTTGATGGATATGAACGGAGACAAATCCCTAAGCCCGGATGGCTTCACAGTGGCTTTTTGGCAAAACTGTTGGGATTTTGTTAAAAAGGAAGTCATGGAAATGTTTAAGGAGTTCCATAAACAAAGCTCTTTTCTCAAGAGCCTCAATACCACGTTTCTGGTTCTATTACCAAAGAAAGGAGGGGCTGAGGATCTTGGGGATTTTAGACCTATAAGCCTGGTGGGGGGGCTGTATAAATTGATGGCTAAGGTGCTACCTAATAGGCTCAAGAAAGTGATTGGAAAAGTGGTATCCTCTGATCAGAATGCTTTTGTGATAGGTAGATAGATTTTGGATGCCTCCCTAATAGCAAATGAGGTAATTGATTCATGGCAGAAAAGAAAAGAAAAAGGGCTTATATGTAAATTGGATATCAAAAAAGCTTATGACAGCATTAACTGGTAGTTTTTTATGAAGGTTATGCAAAAGATGGGGTTTGGGTCAAAGTGGTTGGGATGGATATGGAGATGCATCTCTACAGCTAGATTTTCAGTTTTGGTTAATGGGGTGCCTGCAGGTTTTTTTCGGAGTACCAAGGGGCTTCGTCAAGGAGACCCCCTATCTCCTTACCTCTTTGTTATGGGAGTGGAAGTGTTGAGTGCACTCATTAGGAGGGTTGTTGAAGGGGGCTTCCTTTCAGGATGCAGAACCTGGGGAAGAAGAAGACCGGATTTGAATATTTCCCACCTATTTTTTGCTGATGATACAATTATTTTCTGTGAGGTAAAGAAAGAGAACCTAACTCATTTGAACTGGACCCTTTTTTGGTTTGAAGCCACATCAGGATTAAGGATCAATTTGGCCAAAAGTGAAATCATCCCAGTTGGTGAGGTGGAAGAGGTTGATGTAATGGCCGTGGAGTTAGGGTGCAGGGTGGGTTCTTTGTCTTCTTCTTATTTGGGACTGCCCTTAGGGGCTACTAACAAGGCTCTCTCTGTGTGGGATGGGGTGGAAGAGAGAGTGAGGAGGAGACTTGCGCTTTGGAAACGTCAATATATTTCCAAAGGTAGGAGAATCACTCTCATAAAAAGTACGATGGCTAGCATGCCCATTTATCATATGTCTCTCTTTCGAATGCCCAAGGTAGTAGTAAGAAGGTTAGAAAAATTACAAAGAGATTTCCTTTGGGGAGGGGGAAACTTGGAGAGGAAAGCCCACTTAGTTAATTGGGAGGTGGTTTGTGCGGATAAGGAGAAGGGTGGGCTAGGCTTAAGGAATCTAGTTCTTTTGAATAGGGCCCTGCTTGGCAAATGCACATGGAGATTTGCTTGTGACAAGAAAAATCTTTGGAAACAGGTGATTTCGGCGAAATATGGGCAAGAGGGCCTTGGTTGGAGGACAAATAAGGCTAATGGGGCGTTTGGAGTAGGGGTTTGAAGGAAACAGATTGGTGCTGGGAAAATATAGTGTTCACAGTGGGAAATGGCAACAAAATCAGATTCTGGACTAACCATTGGTGCTGTCGTACAGTGCTGTCTCAAAGTTTCCCTCAATTATTTGCCATGGCTGCACATAGGAACGCTACGGTGGAGGAAGTTTGGGACCAGAATTTAGGTCAGGGAGGATGGAATCTAAGATTCCTTAGAGATTTTAATGATTGGGAATTGAATTTGGTAGGTAATTTGCTCCATGTCTTGAGGGGTTATAGGCTAATTTTGGAGGATGACTTAGTCTCTTGGAAGGGTGGAAGAAACGGGCAGTTTGGAGTTAAGGAAGCGTACAGCTTGCTGGTTAACCCCATTAACACCGCCTTCCCGAAGAAGTGCATATGGGTGGATAGAGTTCCAACCAAAGTCGCTTTTTTTGCTTGGGAGGCTACGTGGGGGAAGGTGCTTACTTTAGATAGGCTCCAGAAAAGAGGGTGGCAGCTCCTTAATCGTTGCTTCTTGTGTGGCTGTGAAGAAGAAACTGTAAATCATATTCTTATACACTGTATAGTCGTCTGAGTTCTTTGGGAAATAGTCCTAGTTTTGTTTGGTGTTCAGCGGGTCTTTTCAGAAACTGTAAAAGAGGTCTTAATTAGCTGGAGGGACTCTTTTGTGGGGAAAAAAAGGAAAAAGTGTTGGAAGTCCATACCATTGTGCATTTTTTGGATGGTTTGGAAGGAGAGAAATAGACTAGCCTTTAGGAGGGGTTCTTTAGCAATTCAAAAACTCAAAAATTCTTTTGTTTGTAATTTGTGGAGTTGGGCTAGTTTGTATATTGGAGAGGAGTCGCGTTCTCTTATAGGTTTTTTGGAGTGGTTAGCATCCACTTAAGGGCTGGTGAGGTTTTTTGGTTTTTTCTTTTCTTGTTTTTGAGGCTCTAGCTACCCTGTATACCCCCTGTATGCTTTGTGGCTGTTTGCCCTTTGTTAATATATCCCTTGCTTATTTATATAAAAAAAAGATACATATAAAGGCTCATCTTCACACCACTTCACTCCCTATAACTCTATCCTCCTTCCTCTATAACTCTATCCTCTCCCCATTACTCACATAAAAGGAGACTCTACAATTAAAAATATCTCAATCCTTCCAGAAGGCTTTCCATAACCCGACCCCATATTCATCTCACTTGTCAAGAACATCACTTGCTTCCTCCTTATATTTTCCACCTATGACTTTTTTTTTTTAATAAGTAAATGAGATTTATATTAAAAAAGCCAAAAAGGGCAAACCAAAGTACACACAATGTATACAGCGGCAACCAAAAAGCGCCAAAAAAGGAGCAAAAAACAAAAAAATACTCCCTCCCTCAAACCGACTCTAACCAATCAATGAAATCTACTATGGACATCAATTTTCACCTATAAACAATTTGGTCCAAGTTAACAAGTTACACAAAAACAAGTATTTCAGCCTTTGGATTGAGAGTTTCACATTCTCAAAAGATCTTCTATTTCTCTCTTTCCAAATAGTCCAGAAAAAGCACAAAGGAGCTGCCCTCCAAACCTTTTTTCGCTTTCTTCCAACAAAGGAACTATGCCAACCTAGCAGAGTCTCTCTAACTATGGATTGCATCACCCAAAAAACTCTAAAGAGAGAAAATAATAGATCCCACAACACCCTTGCCTTGTCACAATGCACAAGGATGTGGTTGGTAGACTCCTCATGAGAAAGACATAGGAAACAACGGTTGGGCAAAGACCACCCCCTCCTTTGAAGTTGGTCAAGAGTTAAAGCTTTTCCCCAAGTCGCCTCCCAAGCAAAAAAGCACACCTTAGGAGGAATCCACGCATTCCACGCAACACTAGATGGGAATATGGCACTACCCTTCCTGTCTCTAGGCTAGCATGAAGAGATTTAACAGAGAATGTTCCACTCTTTGTATCAACCCAACACACTTTATCCTCTATACCCTGGACTACCACATTATCTTGAAGTCTTGCCAAAAAGCGTTCCACCTATTACTTGCTTATGGAGAACTTCCTTTTCAAATGCATGTCACCAACTCCGCTCATAAAGAAGGGCCTTGTTAAGTGAGGAGAGACATCTAACAACCAAACCCCCTTTCCTCTTGTCTATGCTGACAATCATTATGTTGTTTTTGTTACATAATGATTCTATAATCAAGGCTATGTTATGTTTTTGCTAGTTGTCTTTTATCCTAGTGTATGATCACTAGGTGTTTAAAATTTCGATGCAAATCAAGACTGAGCTGGCCCAAATGGAAGTAAAGCTTGAGTGTTTGTATGCTAGCCTGGTCTCACATTAAAACTCTGTATAGTTCTGTGTTATCTTTTTATGCCAAGCACGTGGTTGCCCTAGTTAAGTAGCCTATGGTTATATTTTTTTTTTTTTTGTGGAGGAGCTTAAAGAATGTTTCTGGCAGATGACTGGCTATGTCCTAGCAGGAGAGAAGTTATGCGAGAATGAGTTCTCATTGTTGATTCCAAAAGATCTTGGATACAAGTTTGTAACTTTGTATTCCTACATAGCATGGAGCAGGTCATTTTGATAAGATCTCTGATTTGGATTTTTCAGAATTAAGTTAGCTTGTACACTTGAGGTAGTTTTCCTTTTGTAAATTTCTTGTGTATATGGGGCTTGATATTTTCTTTATTAATAGAAAGATCTAAGCCTCAAACTTAAGGGTATGATAATCCAGTTGTCTGATTAAGTTATAAAATACAAAGCCTTCTATTTAATGGCAGAATGGGGTTTTGCCCAATGATGCATCTCCTGAGGACTGCTTACCTAAACTTCACCCCCCAAAAAAACACCGTAATTTGTGAGTTTATTAGCTATGATTAGATTTATCACTTTGATCAACTTCATCTTTGAATAGAGGAGCATTTTGTTGTACCCAGCCACTGGTGGTGGGGTTATCAGAAAATTTGTCTCCCTTTGCTGACCAAAGAAAAAGTTAGGTCGACTCCCATGGGCATCAAAACCCTGGATTACCTGATTGTGTGCATCTGGGTTTTACTGTAAGTCCTTGTGCCTGATTGGGGTTGAGACCTTTGGGTTTCCCTCGTCCCAAAAAAATGTTGTTGTGAAACTTGCTTCTTCTGCTGCACATTAGAGCATGTAGGGATTTTTGGCAACTCTCCAGTCATTATTTCTGGAGCAAGAGTTGACAAGTTCGTGTACAGTGATGTTTCTTCTTTGTCTCTTGGTGTACTTTGTATACAACATATGTACTTGGTTGCGAGTTTTGTTAAGCGCTACTAATATTATCTTTGCTTGCCTCTAAAAAAAATAGTGATATTCAACAACTGGTGGGCATCTTTTTCCTTGGTTACATTAACACACTTGCATGGAACAAGAGGCCTGTTTATGGAGTTAATAGAACATAAAAACAGATAGAAAACTACAAGAGCTCCTTCTTACCAATATGATGGTGTATCAGGAACCTGGTTCTACTCCTAAAAATCTATGAACTTCTCAAATAAAATGTTCCTATCATATTAAGTAAAAGACTCCTAAAAATTCCTAATAATATAAATTGCCATGACATTAGTTTTGTGAAATGAGTTTTGTGCATGTAGGGTCATTTTTGATTGGGGATGGTTGTCTCATTGTTCCCATCTCCTGCATTTTTCCTCTCAGTTGAATGGTAATTAGTTTGTAGCAGCTCCATTCTAGATTTGTTTTCCCTCCTCATTTCACATGATATGGAAAACAAAATGAAACGCTCTCAATGAGTGTTCAAACCCACAACCATTTCTTTATTTCCATTTGAGTTATCCTTCTTTGCATGCCTGCCCGTATTTTGTTTAAATACAAGAAAATGCATGCGGACATTGAGGAGGTTCATGATAATTTGCTTTCCATGTTGTACATATCCAGTTTTGGTGGACAAGAAGGCAGAAGCAAGATCCAGAGTAGACAGAGATGCAGATAATCATCAACTTTTACAGTTGGAAGAGAAGGATGTGGTGTCATCTGTGGCTACAGTGCTTTCTGATCTTTGTGGCCCTGGGGAATGGATGCCTATGGAGAAACTCCATGCCGAGGTTAGTTCAATAGTCTGTTTTTCTGTTGATGCTTTTGCTGATTTGAATTGAAATATCCTTGTTTCATGGGCATATAAGCCCAAGCTACTAAAATAACCCTTTTTTTTTTTTATAGGAAACCTTGCATGAATATATTGATAAGATAAAATAGTACATAAGGAGGATGAGAAGTCCTCCCACCAGAATTAAAACTAAACAACACAAGAAAATAACATGACACTACACCGTCTCATTGAGCATTATTCTCTAAATGTCCAGCAGCAATCAACAGTTGGTTTAGGGTCATCTAAGTCATATAATTGGTCAAAAGGAAATGAAAGGCTGGCATTTCACCTCACTACCCATGAGTTCTACTTAAATTATTCTTAAGGATATTTGACCATTTGGCAGCAGTGGGTAGTTGAAATTTGAATTTATCAAAGGTTTCGATAAGATTGCAGAAATCAGATTTGCTTTGCGACCATGGAAGGTCATCTGGGGTCTCTATGTCTTTCTAGGCCTTTAGGGTGATGTTTTTGTATGGGGTTGTGATTTGTTGTTTCTCTTTTCCTTTTTTGGTTGCCTTTTGGCATCATTTGCATACTCTGTGTATACTTTGTGTGCCTTTTCCAAGCATTTTTAATATATATACTTAGTTTACCTATAAAATAAAAAGGATATTTAGCCATTTGACTATTAAAAAAATGTCAAAATTGCCCCGTTTATCTTCTTCGACCATTTCACCTTTGCTTTTTGTAATTTTTTTTTTCTCCTTTCTTTTCTTCTATTTTGTATTATTACTATTCACTTTTTAAATATATTTTTAATATTAAAAATTAGTATAAATATTATTTGTATGTTTTTAATAATAAATAATTATTTGCAATAATAATAATATAAATATGCAATACATAGTAATATAAATATTATTCATATATTTTTAATAATAAGTAATTATTTGTAATAATACATCAAATAATAAAAGTAATATTAAATAAAAATAATAAATAATATTAAAATATTAATATATAATACATACCACATAAATGTGCTAAGAAAAGTTCAAAATAATAGTAACATTAATTTTAAAATAGTAGTGTTAATATAAATAATAGTAATAATAATGAAATAAAAAGAGTAAGATAAAAAGATAACTAATAATAAAGAAAAGGAAAAAATAATGAAAAAGACAAATGAACGGTATTTTTGTCTTTTTACTCCTCAGGGACTTTCTACCAATTTAAAAAATTTAGTATCCTTTACCCTAATTACATCACTTTCCACACCTTGAAACACAATTCTCCCTATTAATTTATGCTTCTTCTAAACAAAGTAAAGTGGCTTTCTTTGATCATTTTGGAATGAAGGTGAAATGGATTTTCATTTATCTGCGTGTCAATGTATGACTCCAGAAATACATGCTTTCCCTCCCTCCCTGCCTACCCATTGTATTCTTGTGACTGAAATTGTGCACTCAACTTCAATTTGAGACACGGCATCAATCCTTTTTGATCCTTTTCAAGATCCCTTATGCACTCACTGGCAAATCCATCAAGTAACTCCTGGCAAATTTGGGTTTCAACTGCCTGACTGACTTCTTTTATGTTACCTAGGTTAATAGTTTGTACACTACCTTTGACCATCTGAAAGCAAGTAGCATATTGCCTAATTCAAAATCTCCTTGAGTACTTTAGGCATGTGACAATGTGATAACCCTGCCTGATTGCAAGGTGGATGAATCACAGGGATAGGTTTTACCACTGAGTCACTGATTGTGGACTCCATTTTCCTTAAAAAACAGTTTCTCATGAGACTATGAAGCTTGATTTTGCTTCGTACCTTTTCATCAAGCTACATATTGTGGTTAAATTGGATTGTTATGCTCTGTATCCCCTTTTCATCATTATTCTCCCGATTAATGGGAGGAAACACCACAAACAATTGTTAACAAAATGAAAATGAAGCAAGCCTATTTTATTTTCTTAGAATTTCTGCAACTGTTTCAACTTTTCATGTTTTACTGCCATCCATGATGGTGGCCCCGTTTCTGTTATACAGGTCCTGGAGATGTATATGTATCTTCAAATGTAATGGAGAAACAGAACCTAATCATTTCATTTTCATTGCATGGGATGCCCAAATGCTTTGATTAAATATTTCTGTTCCCACTTAATACCCAGTTTGAGAGAGCCTTCAGTGCAGTTTCATTTTGTCCCGTGTCTGATTTTCTTTGTTCTTAGTGTCTGGTACTCTTGGTGTTGAGCATTCTATACATTGTCTTCTTGCAGCTGGTGGAGCAGTACAGCAGTGTCTGGCATCACAGCCGAGTAAGAAAATATCTCACTTCTGAGGAATGGTCTAGTCCGGAATCCAAAGGGAAACCATGGTTTGGCTTGCTTATGCTGTTGAGAAAATACCCAGAACACTTTGTCATCAACACTAGATCCAAGGGCCGGATAACCCTGGAGTTTGTGTCTCTTGTGTCTCTGCTTTCATAAAATTGGGAAAACATCAGGGAGTCCCACCCAGCACTTGGAGCAATGCTGTTAAGCCGTGTTTAAGTGTGTTGCAGTGAGCAATGGAGGGTGTGAAGGGAGACCTTGGTTCAAGGCATGTACATGATAAGCAAGCATGGATACTAACTATGTATTGTCATTTGTGACTCTCTGTTTATTAGACATAGAGGTGTCTTTTCTTTAATTTTTAAATTGTGGTTTTCACATGTTTTCACTACTTGAGATGGTGGTAGTATCAATATATGCCCAAAAGGTTTGTAACTGCCAAATCTAATAAGGAGAGGTTTCTAACTGCCGTTTAACACGGTCAGCCTCAGCTGCATTAAGGCTTCATCAGATGATGCAAGCCTGCAAAGCATCTCCTCTCTATTGCTCTGAATCTTACGCATTGAGATCTTATATCTGGAAAAAGTGCAATTGGATCTTAATACAATAGTAATAATGGACCTTTCAATTTTATAGAACTCGTGTCCACTGTGATCCAACCGTTGCTGATGTTGATGTTTTAGAATCACACCAACCAACCTAACTCATCCACGGCCCCCATCTAAGTCAGCTGGCATTTCTACAATTGACATTGCAATTTTTGTAGGCCGTCCAAACAACTGCTAAACTTGTTGCAAACTTGAGAAAATTGAAATAAATCGAAAGGTCTTGGATTTTGTTCTTTTCACAGCAGACACTCCAGTTAGTGTTGAATAAGGGTAATATTTAAGGGCCAGCTCTGAGGAAGTGACTCCAGTTATTTGTCTCATCATGGGCACCTGGGAAAAATTGGTGATGGGTATTATCAGGTTGGAGTTGGTAAAAGTGTAGAAAAAAGAATAGGCTCATCACCACGGTCGGCTCTATCACCTGCCCAAAAAAATTGTCTTTGTGTGAAGATGTAGACCTTGCCAGCATGGTTCAATATGACATTATTGCCCAAAATGTACATGGTGAAGTCCCAAAAGGAGGGGTGGTGTTTTTAGTATATTCTATGGAACAAAGAACAAAAGAAGCCAATATTTCCTCACGATCTTTTTCTGAGTCTCCAATGGACCTTTGATTATATAAAATATGGGACTTGGGGGGGCTGCAAATTTCTCAACTGGATAGAGAATTACAGAGATAACGAAACATAAAAACCCAAAACAAAACCCCCATTGACTGCATAAAAATCAGCTTATTTGAAAACAATGCCATTCAACTGAAAGAACACCCAAAAAAAAGTACACGAGAAGCATAATTTTTCTCCTCCTTTTCCTTTCTATTGATGAGGAATTTCCTTCTATTGATGAGGAACAGAGCATACCCTCAAGATTCTTCTTTATTTAGACTGCCAAGTGCCCTCTGCCCATAAAGTTTTTGTTCCCGAGCTTTCTTTGCAGCAAGGGCTTCCTCATCAAGGACTTGGATGGGGGACCACTCTGGCAGTTTCAGCCAATCCTCACTCTTCTGTGATATGGACTCACTGAAGTTCTTCCAAACAGGTTTTAGTTTAAGAATGGCAAAATCCACTGATGTTCCCGCAACAGCAAACATGACTGAGTATCGGACGGCACCTGCTCGACCACCTGAAATGCCAGAGAAAGAAACAGTCAACCACTGGTGGGAGCTCTGTTGAGGTTTGGGTAGTAGTCATCAAATAGAGCTGAACAGTGAAAAAATAACAATCACAGCCATCGATTTTTACAAGCAGCAAGATTAGACAAATACATGCACACCACCATTCACTAAAACAATCATTCCAAAACTTGTAAAATTGAATGAAAATAATTTGATTTGTCATCCACCGTAGCTCAGTTAGCACCTAAGCTTCCTTCATGGTTTAGGAAATCTTGGGTTCCATTCATGCCAGGCTTTTCACTTAAAAGGGAAACAATCAGGCATACATGTAAGAAAAAGTCAAACAACTGATTCAACCATTTTGTAAATGATTTCTCCTTTCAAAGAACTAACTACTGACAAACAAAGAAGTCCTCATGCTGTGAATGAAAACAATAAACCTCATAATAGACAAAATCTACATAGACCCTTATGTAAAGACATAAAATAACCAAGTCATATGGGCAGTCTCCCACAGTGGAATTGATTCAATAGATTGCAGTGAGAAATCAATGCAAGTGACAAACACCAGCTCGTTGAATAAAACATTCTTTTGGATGATTGAATAAAAACACAAGGAGTCTGGCTAGCTAAAAGGCAAATAGGTTTGTTATCATGGTGTTCAAAATTTAGCTACTTGGTATGACCTTTGACATGGTTCAAGCCTTTTAGCAAATTTATAAATTTGTAGTGCAAACTACAGTTAAATCAGAGCAGATGTATCGAAGAACTGGATTGTCTGATATGTGATCTCGAACTTCAGAGAAGCTTAGTCTTCCCATCTTGGTTCTAATAAAGAAAAATCATTTCAAATATATATTGAAAGAAACAGAGAGAGATCCATGGAAATTGACCTTGAAGGCACCCTAGAATAGCACCACTACCAAAGCCACCAACTGCAGAACTTATTAGATCATCAGGACCTGTACCTCGATTTCGTCGTACAAATTCACGTGCTCCTGTCAAAGCAATGAAAAAAATGTGTTACAATCAAAAACTCATTGGTTCACAAGATATATGTTATGACAAACACATGATGTTGGGCGGAAGCAAAAAGGAGGAAGAAAAAAGATCACACAGATTTTCTGTGGTTCCCTCCAATTTCAAGTCCATACACAGATAACAGATTTCAATATACAAGGAGGTGTTGTGTGCAACTTCAATCGAACTTCTCACTTGAGGAATAAGGAGGTGTTGCTGTTGTAAGAGCCGTTTGATGGTGGATTAGTCTCCAATTAGGAAGATTGTTAAGTTGTGTGGAGCCTAATTTTTATTTAAAGGGTATTTTAGGTATTCTACACATGTATTAGTTTGCCCTAATTTTCTCATTATATAAGGAATTACTAGGGTGACCCTTTTTTAAGGTGAGGATGTGTGAAAACAAAAGAGTGTTATTAGGTTTGAGATTACCTTGTATTTTTCTTTTTGATCATAGTGGAAATTCTATAAAGACAAAATGGATGTATCTCACATTGAGAGCGAACCGCTATAAATCTTGTGTGTGTTCTATCTATTTTTTTTTCTTGTGTGTTATTGCTAACATAAATAGGGATTTTCTCCTCACAAAACCAAGTGTAATACATGTAAAGTAGGCATGGTAAAGAAGTGGGTGCAGCTGAGCACAAAGGAAGTGTACAAAGCACACCACAAACAAAAGAAAAGAAAAGAAAAGAAAAGAAGGCATACAAATGGCCCAATCCAGCCTAGTTGCTGCCCAAGTTGTCAATGAAGCCTAAATAGAAAATAGTGATGTTCCCCCGCCTGTCCCCTAAATCAAACAAACAGATTTTTGAGGAGGTAATCTTTTGGGGCTAATTCCAAAAGCCCTAAACCTTCAAAGGTCCATTCTATTACACTTTTTTCAAATATAATAAAACACACATGAAGGCACCATCCTGAAAATCCTCTTATGTTTCATGTCTTCAAAGATACCATACCAATCCAACAAAGCTTTTTACTTGAACGAGAAAAGACCTAGTTGACTTCAGAAAATATATGTGTGTGTGTGAAAGACAACAATTTATAGCCTACCTATAACTAATAATGGACGAGGACATGATTTGACTCCTCTTGTTTTCCCAAACAACATCCATTAGCAAGAGACAATCCCAGAGACATTAGTTGATCAACCATAAAGATTTTCCTTGCAAACACCTACCAAACCGAAAAATCCAACCTTGAAGAAAGCCTTTGTAGTCCAAACCTCCTTCAATTGGAACAAAGAGGAAGCAACTAAGCTTAAAGATTCTCAAAAAGACTTTATAGAGAATGAACCCTTTTAAAGACTATATACATCGATCTATCCTCAAAATCATGGTGAATGCTAACAAGATGGATAAAATGCAAGAACGACTCCATTATATCCAATTCCCAATCCTAGGAACTCCTAAATCTCTTAAATCTCCTAGTTCAAATTATCTTAAGTCCTCTCTTCTTCCCATAAGTCCACCACTCAATTATCTTTATGAACTATTAGCCTAAGTTAGGGAAATAAGCACTCAAGCGAGCTTCCCCACATTGCACATTATACCAAAACTTCATTCTATAACTCTTATCTCAAAACAATATTCATCCTAGAATATAATTCTTCCCATAAGTTTGCCAATTGATCATCTTTATGAATTGCTAATATGAATAAGTCAGGGAAACAATCTTTCAAAGGCACTTACTCAAGCCATTCATCATATCAAAACTTGGTCCTATGGTCATGCTCCATAACAATACTTGTCCTCGAATAGAAATCATCCACTCCCAGCTAGCTCCTCCTCCTCCTACATAACAAGTTGCCTATAACCAAAATGCCTTTAGAGAGTTTGAATATAACTTTTGGGAATTTTATTTTAATTATTGAGCATTTCTTGTTATTCTTTATCTATATCTAGTTCTTTTTCTATTTTATCATCTTCAAGAACTTTTTTCTTCTTCAGTTTTGTTTTTGATGAGCATAAGAACCTTTGTTAACACTCATCAAGACATATCCTCTTTATTTTATACAAATCTCATCCTTTCTTTACAAGATAATCTGTCTTAAGGCTTCAAAGTTCACCTACTCAACCAAACACCTATTAAGGCATAATTTCTAGCATGCACTTTAGTATCTAAAATTGGAATTTGGTTTGCACATGATACATAAAACACATGAGTTGCTCTATATACTAAAACTAAACATTTGTCCCTATCACAAAGCCTAGAATGGGTATCACTTATTACTCCACTCCTTCCAAAAGCCCTTGTCAAGCTGCAACAAAGATTTGGTCCATATACTGTAGACACCTAGAGTCCGTGCTGCTCTACAACACATTTTTTATTTTATTTTATATATTTATAGATGATCCGGTAGACACTTCAATATTTTTTTTTCTTTTGATCAGAAACGAAGAAAAATATATTAATAGAGGAAAAGATACAGGAGAAAGAAGAGATACAAGAGAAAGAGAAGAAACCAAGAGAAGGATGAGAGGTCCTTCCCACAAAACAAAAACTGAACAAAAGAGAAAACACCCAACTAAAGAAAACTAAAAACACAGAAAAAACCCAACACTCTCAAACTTTTGAAATGCAAACCGCAGTCCAGTTGAGTTGTAAAACACTTAGAGGAACTCCTTTAAAAGCTGCAGTACAAGAGGCCCAAAGAGAGGAAAAGAACAGAATCAAGTCCCATAACATCTCTTCCGTTCTCCCCTTATCCTCAAAGATCCTATTGTTTTTCTCTTGCCATACAGTCCATAACAAAGTAAGGCAAGCGATTTGCCAAAGTGTCTTGCCTCTTAATGAGTTCCTCAAACCTTTAAAAGCAATGACCAACATGTCCTCAATACTCCTTGGAGGAACCTAAGCCAACTCTGTTAGATTGAACAACTTGTGTCATGGTCCAATGGTAACAGGGCAATGAAGAAAAAGATGGTTTATCGATTCTCCATTTCCTTTGCAAAGAATGCACCATTGAGGACAGAGGGATTTGTAGGGTCTTCTCAATTGCAACTTGTCATTGGTGTTTACCTTCCCATGTGCTACTAACCAAGCAAGGGCCTTAACCTTTGAGGGGGCTTTTGACCTCCACAAGAACTTGGCCGGAAGGAACAAGATAGGATTTGAGACTTTGGACAAGGCCAAGAAAAAAGATTTCACTGAAAACAGGTCTGATGATGACAAAGACCACGCTCTTGAATCTGCCAAAAAAGGAGAGAAAAACACTGAACTAAGGGAAGACATTAAACTTTGAAGGAGATCAAATTCTGAATCAATGAGATTGCGGCAAAAATTAAAATTCCAAGACAGTAGAAAGGAATTGCCAAGGACATTTGAGACAGTGAGGTTTTTCACAGAAATAACTCTATAAAGACCAACAAATTGAGAGCACAAAGTTTGGTTACCCCACCAATGATCTTCCCAAAAATGAATTCTCTCCCCCTTCCCCACTACTAGGAGGACAAAAGGAGAAAAATCCTGGAAAACTTGAGCAATAGCCTTCCAAGGACATTTGTGTGACCATCTAACCACCATACTGGCGTTCCATCCATTAGGATATGTCCCATAAATACTTGCAATAACCTTATGCCAAAGACCACTCCTTTCTCTAGGGAACCTCCAAAGCCATTTCCCAAAGAGAGCAATGTTTCTCAGAGAAGTCTTCCCAAAACCCAAACCTCCCAACTTCTTTGGTCTACTAACAACATCCCATCTAATAAGATGATCTTTCTTCCCTTCCCCCGCCCCAGACCAAAGAAAATCCCTTTGCAACTTCTCAATCTTTGAAGCTATTGATGCTGGGATTTTGAAGAGGGAGAGGAAGTAGCTAGGGATGTGAGACAGACTTGATTGAATTAAAGTAATCCTCCCTCCCAGAGACAAAAATGCCTTTTTCCAACCATCCAACCTCCTCAAAATTCTCTCAACCACCGGATCCCAAAAGCCTATTGTCTTTGGGTTTCCTCCCAAAAGAAGGCTTAAATAAGACAAAGGCCACTCTGACACTTTGTAATAAAAAACCGAGGTCAAACTAGACAACAACTCCTGTCCAGTATTAATACTTGAAATGGTGCTTTTTTCTAGGTTGATTTTTAAACCTGATATTTGCCCAAAAACCAAAAGGATAATCTTTAGGTTTTGAAGATGTTCCAGAGAGGCTTTAGAGAAAAAGATGGCATCATCTGCAAACTGTAACAAAGACACTTTGGTCTTATCCCTCCCCACAAAGAAACCCTCAGTTAGCTCAGTTTCCTCTGCTCTGATCATCAACTTACTTAGAACATCTGCTACTAAAGTAAAAAGGAAATGAGAAAGGGGGTCTCCTTGTCTCAAACCTCTAAAGGCCTTAACCCAACCCTTTGCATTCCCATTAACTAGGATTGCAAAACTTGATGAAGACAAACATCCCCTTATCCAAGATCTCCATTTCGGACTGAACCCCTTCCTTTCTAGCACATGATCTAAAAAGCCCTAATCCACATGATCATAGGCCTTCTCAAAATCGATTTTGAAGACTACCCCTTCCTCCCTTGACCTTCTTTTCTCATCCACCACTTCATTGGTTATCAACACAGCATCCAAAATGTGTCTCCCTTCAACAAAGGCTCCTTGAGAGCCAGAGACTGTTTCATGGAGGACTTTGCGCAAACGCCCTGATAAGACCTTAGCAATTATCTTATATAAACTTGTAACCAAGCTAATAGGTCTATAATCTGAGATTTTAAAAGTTTGGCTTTTCTTAGGCACAAAAGCAATGAAGGTCGCATTTGTACTTTGATTTATTATCCCATTGGTGTGGAACTCAAGACACTTCAATATAAATGCATTGAAATCATCATAAAATAATTCCCACTTTATATCATCAAAACTAACAACTGCAACTGGCCTCGTGGCTTAGACCAAGTGGCAAGGGTTGGGGTGGGGATTGAGATAATTCCTTTTTTTTTTTTTTTTTTTTTTGATAAGTAATGAAGAATGGTAAGCATAACACACCCACCCACCGTGGGGCAGGGATTGAGATGATTCTAGGTTTAATTCCATACAAAAAACTATTTTTGATAAGTAATGAAAATAATAATAATAATAAAATAAATAAAAAGGAAAAACTAACCATAGTAACTTAAGAGTCATGGAACAGAGGGAATTTAATGCATCAACTGCCACATTTTTCACTATAGCTTGAGATTTGGTGATAGATGTTCAATCTCAGGTATCACAATTATATCACACAAATAAAAAATAAAATTACCAATTTCGGGACAGAACACTAGTCATAATCCATGTGTTTTGGTACTTGCAATTTACCTTGGTGGCCTAAATAGATTGCCAGTCAAGATCTATCTGTGTATATGGACAGATGCATAATCTAGCATGCCCCTTTGTAGAATAAAAAAAACAAAAAACAAACTCCATGTTCAAACAAACTAATAAAACAGTGGAAAAGAATCATATAGGATCACATGCAACAGATTCATAGTAAATTCCCTAAATGATGCATTTTTTGTTGATCAGGCATTGTTCTTTCCTTGGTAGCTTGGATGTTAGAAGCACGAGTGTTGCTTTCCAATTGGATGTTTTTCTTCATTAATTGCTATTACATCAATCTTCCTAATTAGTGTACCAATTGTATTTGCTTCTCCTAATGGCTAGTCAAATAACAAAAATATTGTCCAGGATGTTATCATGAACTGCACTAGTTTTTCTATTGGGGTTTCCTTCATTCTCTAATTTCAAATACTATGTTTTTATCAACCATCTACTTGTTTCCATTGATAAAAAGAAAAGATCCAAAAAGTTGACATAGAGAATTCCCATCCATCCTAATTCATCAAATGTGCAGTTTGCAATTGATTAATGACCAAAATCAATCCTTCTTTCACAAAAATGGTGTCCTCCATTGAAAACTAGAATAGGTGACCTAAGATTTGACCGGAAAGATTTATGATAGTGATTAACAACAAACACGGGCTATCGCCCACCCAAATCTTTAGTCCCATTTAACCTACACAATCATCATAACCTTCAAAATCTTATCATTGAAGTAGATGTGATTTCCAATATGATGCTTGGACTTGAACAAAAACTAATCAAAAGGGGTCCCAATTACAAAATTCCCAAGTAATCCAATCGGTTCATATCTTCAAATTTCCATCCCTAAGGTGTATGATGCTACTGTATTTGCCTTAAGAAAGTTGTGTAATATGAGTAGACACATTGCACAACATACTTGAAACCACGGGATTCAAACTTCACAAGAAGAGGATAGGAATTTACCGCAATAGCAACCAGTGACAATAGCAAAATTAGCAGCGTAAGTAGCAGAAATGTTAGCGAGTCCATGGACTTTTCGATATTTGGATACCAATCCAGTTCCTCCACCAACAATCCCTATTCCATGGGAACACAGATAATTAAGCTCCGCTTGGTCTCCGAGAAAATGAAGGAAAAGGAAAAAATAATAAAAAGAAAGAAATTAGACCGTAATATCCAAAGTTGTGCGGGAAACAAATCAACCTGCAAGAAGAGTGGGGATGAAGAAGCGCTCCTTCCAAAACTCAGATGAGGAAGACGAATCGGAAGAGGAAGAGGATTCTAGGTTTTTCTCATTTGACGCCATTGGCAGTCGCTGGAAGAAGTACTGAGTCCTAGAAATTTCACACTAACTGTTGTTTAGGAACGGCTCAAGGGTTTTTTTTTTTTTTTTAATAAAAAAATAAATTTTCCATATAAAAATATAATATTTCATACAAAAAGTATAAATTTATACCATACCTTTAAAAATATTTTAAAGTTGGGTAAAATTTATTTAATACATCAATTTTTTTTATAAATAATTTTTAAAATCATTAAGTTTTTTTTAAGATAAAATTTTAGGAATAGATCTTAAAAGTAAATTTAAATTATTTTAAATAATAAAATTAATTTTAGGAATTTAAATATAAAAATTAATTTTCTCTATGAACTTATATAGGATGTAATTTTTTTTAATATTCTTTGTATTTTTTTATTGTTTCTTAAAAAAATTTATATAGAAAAAAAGGTCTAAAAACGCCCAAAATATGTTCCATAAAACCATCCTTTTTAATTTATTTTTAAAATAAAGAATAAAAAAATATTTTTAAAAATAGTTGTCAAATAAGACGTTATATTTTCAAATCAGTGCAAAGAAAATTTATTTGATTGAAAGTTCTTTTAAAAAATAAGAACTTTTGTACCAAATATTTTATATAAACACTTAGTGGTTTGGTTTATAACTTAAAAGTAACTTAAAGTGATTTAATAATTTAATTTAAATCATTAAATGAATTAAGTATATTTGGTAAAAATAACTTATAATATGGCTCAAAGTAAAAAACAACTTCAAGTGATGAGTAAAACCACTTAATTTATTCTTAAATTCATATATTTATTTTATATTTTTAACCCCATTTTCCCTAAGCTATGTTTGGTTCCCGGAAAATTTGAGGGAAAATGCGAGGGAAAGAAAATACAAAGGAAAAGTAAAAGGAAAGAAAAAGTGAAGGAAAATAAAAAAAATAGATTAAAAGTTGATAAATTATTTTTTTTATTACTTCAAACTCATTTTATTTATTTTAACTCATCAATATAAAGATTAAATAATTTAAAAATACATAAGTTTTTAATTAGTTTTAATTATATTTGATTTTCTTTGATATTTTTCATAGGACAACCAAACATGAGAAAATCATTTTCCTTAGCATTTTTTTTCTTTCCTTTGTACTTTCCGGGAACCAAACATAGCCTAATTACTTTCATAATTTTCTTTGTTTTTCCAATACCTCTATTATTACACAACCTCTTTTGCCTTAATTATAATTTATGAGGATAAATATATCATTTTGATGATTTAAAATATATTTTAAGTCAATTTTATCAAAACAACTTCAATACTTAAAGTAAAAATTAAGTAATAAATTTTAAATTAACAACTTAAGTATAACGTAATTTAAAGTCAACTTATGTCATTAAGTAATAAGTATTAAGTTTTACTAAACACCCCTTAATATCTTATTAACTATTTCAAAAAGTAGAAATAGAAAAGGCTTAAATAAATACTATATGAATACAGAGATAATAAATATCTAATTTAAGAAATATTGATAAAAATAATTTTCTAAATTGTTGTATTTTTATTTTATTTTTTTCAAAATCCCAGTTTGTGAGTGGTTCCAAGTTGAAGTCCCGATGGTGACAAACATT
This sequence comes from Vitis riparia, assembly GCF_004353265.1. NCBI lineage: Eukaryota > Viridiplantae > Streptophyta > Magnoliopsida > Vitales > Vitaceae > Vitis > Vitis riparia. Next base: position 14,248,788 of record NC_048437.1, read on the forward strand.
TACATAAGAAAAGAAAATTATTTATGAAAGTATATTATTTGGTGAAATTTAATTTAATGTAACGCTACATTGTAAAGTTTATAATTATTGCATATAGATATAGAATGCTTTAAATTAGGCTTTTATTTTAACTATTGTCCCATGAAATATAAGTGTACTAAGAAGCTTTCCACCGGTACATTATTATCTCAGTTGAAATAGAAGCATATTGGCTTGCCCTCCCCTGTGCTAATTATTCCTCTGCCATTATGAACTTTACCACAACAATTGTCCTTGGATCAACTTATTTTCTCTATTTTTCATTCACCTTAGCACTCGCTAAATACGAAGAAATAGGAATTGGAAAATAATAATAATAATAATAATAATAATAATAATAATAATAATAAATAGTAATACGGAGCATGATATAATCCAAATCTGACGAGTTTAAACTTCTAAAAAAATTAATAATTCAACATGGTATTAGAACTTGGTTTGACGGGAGATCTTGAGTTCAAGCCGTTTCTCTGTAATTTACATATTTGTTTCCCCATTCAAAATATCTCTTAATTTGTAGTTTTTTGGTAGTCTCCCTTAATTTGTTGTTCTTTGTCTATGTTTTGCTCTTTACACGTAGATATGAAGAAGGCCATGAGGGATAATTTGCAGTTCTTTGTCCGTGTTTGCTCTCTACCTGAGGGTAGGAGGTTGCATTTGAGGGGTAAATAATAGTTTGCAGGTATGGGGTTGCATGTTAGAGAGGGTGTTAAAATGTATTATATGCATATTAAACATGAACCCAAATCCTATAAGTTTAAACTTTACATGTAGATATGAAGTTGCATGTGAGTGACAATTTGCAGTTCTTGGTCTTTATTTGCTCTCTCCGTGTGGGTAGAAGGTCGCATGTAAGGGACAATTTGCAGTTTTTTGTCTATGTTTGCTCTCCACATGCAGGTATGGATGCATGTAAGAGAAGATGTTAAAAAACATTATATGCATATTGAACCCGAACCCAAATCTTGTAAACTTAAACTTTAAGGAAAATTGGTAGCTCAATAAATAGAAGCTATTTTAGAAATGTCATAAATCATTCTGATGTATTTGTTCAGAGAAGCAAACTGAGAGTGGTGTGGTAGAAATGGTGAAGAGGACAGAAACAATGATGCATATAAACTGAGAAGCTTGCCATAGAGTTATTGTAGATCTTGGAAACAAAGCTATTTTAAGGATATGGAGTACAATAATCACTTCAGGCATTCACCTTAAAAGAAGTGAAGCATGAGAGTAATAGAATGGAGAAATATGGTGCTTCTGACTGGGTCTTATACTCACCTCCTTATTTGGATCAAAACTACCAAGGATCTGCTTACCATCTGACAATCAAATCCATCATCATTTGCCCTAAATAGGGGCTTTTATACACCAAAAAAAAAATCAAAGAGCCTGAGAAGCTAAGACTTTTTTACTGTTTGAACCCAGACAGTTTAGCCTTGTTTCCAGACCACATATCTTTCAAGAGGCTGATGTATCTGGCTCTACATCTTCTGAAGCTGAGAAACCATTTGTGCCTTGATCGCCCTCCACATCACTATTCTGCTGTGGAGGCTCAGAATGCTTCTGCAACCCTGCCCCAAGCCTTCTCTTGTGTTCTGAAATTTTTGTTTAAGGCAGTTCCATTTAGAGATCTAGGGGCAAAACTCTTTAAGGACATTCATAGTGAGTCACAAGACAGAAAGATTACTTTTGTTAGTGATTGCACGACGGGTCATTTCCAAGAACTCTTCCCATTTGAACTGCCTAAGTTCATCCTTCTCCTCCTCTGGAAGCTCGAAGTTGGGCTCTCTCCCGCACATAAAAGCAGCCCTGCAAATATACCAAGGAGGAATAACAAGATTAAACATGACTGTAACACATTTTAAGTTGACAGATTAAGGTATGCTCTATTTTTTCCCCTTCTATTGTCCATATACATCTGACAAAAATCTTTATCCCCACCCTATTGTTGAGCTCATGTGATAAATGGGTGATGCCGTTTTTTATTTTGAATCAGATTTATTATCCTGTATTATGTATTTCCCATCTTCTAAACGTCTCCATTCATTTCAAAAGTCTCATAGCATGAAGCCCTAGTCTATTAGGAAAAATGGTTTTCTACTTTGTGGGCAGTTGATTGCCATGGCTCAGGAAAACACCAAAAATAAACATGCAAATGGTGGTTGCATGATTAGAGATGCTCTTTCTATGGTATTTGGTTGTGTAAGTCTACTGTAACTATACTTTCATTCTCATCTTAGCAAAATGTTATAATAAAAAGATTCTTGGAAGCATAATCTAGCAGTTTGGCGTTTTACCATCCACAATCCACATAAAAATACACCTTTTTGTTCTTCAAAGTATTGTACTATATCTCGTTCAATTGGCATATCAGTTGTTTGTGAATCCTTGTTTTTTATTAAACTTGATGAATCAACTCATACTGTTGGGAAGACACCAGAGAAATGGTTCATAACACCCGAAATCTTATGTTGTGAGGGGTTGATATGGATTTGGGACATGCCTATGGTTTGAATCTCCTAATATTTTTTTGCATGTGTATCAAAGAAAAAGAAAGCCTAACAAACACATCAAACTACTTTAAATTTCAATCTTAAAAAATCCATTAGGATGGTGCAAGTCATTAAGTAAAACCCGGAACCCAATATTACATATCATTGTAATCCAGTGACCAGTCCAAACTGCTATTGATAGTTTGAAGCCAATCAGATGAAAGATGAAGGTTACAAACATCAACTAGTGAGGGAAGTCTAAGGTAGTCAAGCTGGTCAACAAAAGCTTTGTTTGCATTTATCATTGATTTTGGACAACATATTTTCATAAATCCTCTTCATCATTTTACCATGTTCTTCCATTCTAAAGTTCCACTTGATTTAAGATAATTCCTGCAGTGAATTTTTTTAGTTAATTAGACTTTGAAAATCAAGTAGAACCAGAGTTTGAAGCTGATAACTAAGGGCTATTTTTAGCAAATTCTTTCTTGAAGTTCAGTTCCAGCACACTCAGGTATTTTCTTTTCTAGTGGAAGCTCTTGAACAAAATAGAGCCTCTTATAAATAAGTTAACCATGTACAAATTTGGTGTAAATGATCCAATAAATTGCAAGGATTTTCTGTGTAAACAAAGAAATGTTTCAAGTTGAATAAAAGGCAAAAGAACAGCTAAAAAGTGAAAAAAAAAAAAAAAAAAAAAGGGAAAGAAAGAAAGAAAGAGTGCAGTTGAGACTGAGAAGGGACATGATGGCCAATTACTTATCAGATAATCTCTAGATTAAGCACATAGGAAAAAAGGAGATCTTGTCAATCCCAATTCTAGGGGTAAGGTTTTTGTGAGTTATGTTAATGGGGAATTTTTTGTTGCATTAATTATAATGCAACTTATAAAGTGATCTGAAATAGACTATATGGCTCTTCAGGCAAAAAACACAAGCACATTCCTTTATCATCCTTTTCTTTGTTCAATTTACAGACAGTGTTCTGCAATACAATCAAAATATCTACTTATGTTCAACAAAAATGCTCCCGACTAGATTTTTTTTTGTTAAATACAGGATGAAAAAACAAATCATTTACCACAGTTACAAGCCTTTCTCTTATAGTGCAGAAAGCAAAACATATTTGTAACAACAAATGATGAGACGGTTAGAAGAAATAACACACATACAGACATATAGTGGGAAAGGTGTCCTTTTCACTCAAAAGGAAAAAAAAAAAAAAAAAAGAGAATATTTCTTCCATTTAATCAGCTTATACATGACAAATAAAAAGACATTTTTGCAAGCTGCAACTTTCAATTAAGAACTTTTACCCTTTGAACAAAGTTTCTGCAGAAATTAATCGTAATATAACAACCATAGACTAGCAATGCTAATAAAAACCCAAACAGTATGTCAAAAGTACCAACTATTGGTAGAAGCAAGATGGAATTCACTATAAATACCTGTCATACAGATGGGCAGCTTCTTCCTGTGAACCAACAGTTCCTAAGTGGATTTGTTTCTTGTCGACTTTTATTGCTGCCTGCCATTTCATATTCTTGAAATAGACACCTCTCATTACACATGGTTCCTGGTCTTGAAAATGCTTTCTCCGGTGTCGTTTTCTGCGTTTAATTTCTTGTCCTACAAATATAAAACCCAAAACATTAGTCAGACAAAGATATACAAAGGCATCAAAAAAAAAAAAAAAAAAAAAAAGTCACAAGAAAGTGTAGCTTCTTGGATGATCTGACAAGAAATAAACAATCCTACATAATTAATTAGTTAAAAGAGATTCTTGGTGTAAATTCTTGGTATGGATTCAAAGTTTTCCTGTACATCTGCCTTGTAAACACCATTAGGTAACCAACATGGATTGATAGTAGCAGTAAGATAAGAATGTTAAATTAGAAGGGTGAGGTAAGAAGGCATTTTACTTAGGAGTGTTAATTTCTATAATCTAAAGAGAAGTTCCATTCTCACAATTAACTATTGATGTCAATATGGTTAATCCAAAAACTTCTGTAGTTTAGTTTTAGCCAATTTGGTCATATATACTGTGGCGCTAACCTCATTTCCTCTTGGAATCAACATATTCATTCACTTGACAACATCCTGTAATAAGATAAGTTCAAAAGACGAATAACCATCACCCACCATGTCAGTTTCCTAAGCTTATAAGATTTTGCTGTGTTGGTACATCCATGTAACATAGTGCTCATCTCCATGCTAATTGATGCTTATAAACCCAATAACATCTGACAATAAAGGAAGAGATGGTCCACCCACTACTATTTTATTATGCCACACACATCCACTGGAAATAAACCAAAGCCTACTAATCACATGGTCCACTGTCAAACACTTATCCAGAAGCACTGGACACTACACCTGAGCTCCATTGCATGCCCTTTAGGTCTATAATACTTCAAATCTTATGGGGAAGAATACGGGAGAGTCTAGACCAGAAGCTTGTTTAGAAGATTCTATGCGTTAGTTTCCTTTTAGAGTCTGTTTCTTTATTATTTATGAATCACAACCTTACTTTCTCTATTACTTGCTGTCCTAGGAAAATCCTCTTTTTTCTTTTTTCTTTCTTCTTTTTTTTTTTTTGGATAGGCAAACAGGATAGATTAAAGAGTGCCTAGCAACAATGGGCACAATCTCAGTACACTGGGAGTATACAGAGAGAGTGAAGATAAAAGTTGTATTTCTAGGAAAACGTATCTGCTAGAAGCATGTTTTATTGGAGTATGCTTATGTGATACTAGGGCCTTACTTTCTTTCCTGTACAAAAGGTTCCTGGGATATGGAATATGAGATATCTTTGATTACAAATAGAACCAATTTTACTTTAATTGATTTCTATCTCCAAGCTTTTTCAGTTTACCCCTTTCTTTCATTCCTGTATAGAATTTGACAACCCATAAACAAAACTCGAGTCATGTTTGCTTGTTCCATTTTTTTTTCTTTATCATTATTCTATTATGTTACTTTGTTTGCTAATAATTACTCCCATTTGCATCAGCATCATCCACACAAAAATATTAACTTTTGATGGGTTCATGCATAGTAAATCTCCAAGTATTGCAGCTGGAAACAACAGATTAACCTTATTAATCAAAATCCTAGAGGAAGGTTTGATTTGTGTCACGTGCTTCTACGACAAACCATAATGCCATCCACTTATCTTGAAGCTTAATCTATTTGTTGTTTAGAATACGTTTGAGAGATGTGTTCATCCTGTAAGATATTCATTTCAGCTGCTTCACCCAGTATGCATGATCTTAGAGGCAATCCTATTCTTGGTTTGGTTTCATTCTCAAACTAAACCACCATATTCAGATGATACATGATGATGTTCTCTGATGTTTTGACCTTGGAAGGGATAACAGGATTATCTTCAGATTCATTGGAACAAAGGATTTTCAATTCCAAGACCCTGTTTAGATTGAGTTTTTAGAAGGCAAAAGCTCATTTTTAGATCCACTAGTAGTTTCTATCTGTTTGGATGATTCTAATAAAAGTGCCTTCGGTTTTAAAAATGTTTGCAAATTGCGGAAACCCTTTTTGAGCTTATATGGGAAGGTGCTTCATATTTAATGAACCTTCCAGGACACCATGATTGCTCTTTTGGAATCATTTAGGAAAACTTGTGAAAGGCTTGTTTGGGATAGCATTTGACTTCTACATTAGGTAGTAGAAGTAGAAGTCGTTACTTTTGTTGTGCCATTGAATTTTATGTTTGGAAACTACATTTTAAAAATGATTTTTTAATTAAAAATGAGGATAATTTTGAAATTCTTAAAAAAATTAATTAAATAAAGGAGGTATGGGGATTTTGAGTTCCCGCCCAAAGGAAGATCCAAACAAAGCCTGATGGTTTGACACAATTCCTTTGAAAATGTTAGGTCAGACACAAACATATAGCTAGGTTGGACCTGTTCAGATGGTAGTTGCTGATCATGGATCTCGATTTCCTGGAACTCTGGATAAGGTATTAAGGAAGCAAAATAAGAGCATCTATCCATGATCATTATACAATCAGCAAGCTAAGAAAACAAACCAAAAACTGATGACAACTTCGCAACAAACTCTAAACAAATAAGAAAAGGATCCGCACGGTAAATTGCTAAAATGTTCATGCTCATAAGCAGAGGCTACTAAACCTATTCAGTAAAATCCCAACTTCAACAATGGTTTGTGAAGAGGAAATCTAAACAGAGTGTCCATTATCATGGCTATTGCTAAAGCCAGAATTTTGATCTGGTCACATTGCATGATAAAAGGATGCAGACTATGAAGCACACCAACTTGTATGAAACTCACATGATGATTAAATTAAATAGGAAAGACAAAGAAAGGTGTTTCCAGGATAGAGAATACTGCTTAAAGAGGCCAATCATGTAAACAGGAGTGCATCTGCATCTAAACTTGCTGTAAACTATGATGATGAGATGAGATCTATGCAATTAAGGAGACCTTCCATATCAGCTACCACTAGATTGTAAATCAATGAAGTTTTGGATTGGAATAATCAACCAATTGCAAGAGTGCTTGATCTTTTTATTACTGTTAAAGCATGTCATGAATTCATCCAAAATAGTGAACTTGATATCCATGATTGACTTTGACACCTGCCTTATGTAGGTGCTGATAAGATGTTGCAATTACTTTCAATTAGATTCTAATTCAACAAATTTGGAGCTTAATCAAAATTTTCTAAGAACTATGCTCCAGTTCAAACCAATTAACTTCCCGAGGCAGTGATTAGTCCTTGCTCTTTAGCAATTGGTTTTCCGAAGACCAAGCTTAATCAAGGAATAGTTGGTATCTTAAGCCAAAGGAAGTAAAAGAAAACTAGGATTTTTGGATCAAGACTTCGGTTTTTCTCTTAAACAGCCAACACAGTAGATATAAGTTTTGAAAAAGAGTCACAGATTTGCTACTACTTTGGATGAGGAGTAATTGATGTTACTACCAGGCAAAAAATTAATTGAATGTAAGGGTTTTACATCATTCATAAACCTGAGGCGACCATATTTCTGATTTCTCTTGAGTAAAGCATTCACAAACATGATCTCTGAATTAAACATATCATCTGCATTCGAACATCCTCAATACCTAAAGTTCTTCTCTTATTGTCATAGCATGTCTTGCAAGATATCATTTCTATCTCCTAATAATAAGCAATCCAAAAGTCCAAACATGAAAAGCAATTAAAGGCCACTGTTGGATTGCAAGATTGTGACTGATATGATTCCATAACAGAATACTGTTTTAAGTGTAAAACCAGCATTTTCAATCTAGTGGGTGTTAGATGATTTCAAAGAATGAGATCCCCAAGTTTGCAGGCATATTCAAGTGTAGTACTGTGGCCCTTTCTCTAATTGTCCCCAGGTTTTGCCTTTTAAAATCTCTGCTTCCATCATATTACGCCAACAATCTGTAAAGACTAAATAAAAACAGTTTTTGTGTGTATGCATAGACATCCACAGTTCTTTTTTCTTCTTCAATGTGACAGTTACAAAGAAGTAAGTGAAAACAAAATCAGAGGAAAGATGTCATAGGTCATAATAGAGGTTATTGATAGATAATTTTGAGTACACAAGGTCAAAATGGTTTAAATGTAATAAAAACAATTCTATAGGAAGACAAACCTGAAAATGGCTTACTATGCTGCTCTTTTGATGAGCTAGAACCAGATACATTCGAGGATCCAGGACCTACTTTCGCGGAATTTACCTGGGAGACAACATTGACTAATATAAATGTAAGTGTAAATTATAAGATGGTTCACATGCATCTCACTGGCTACCATTGCATTAAAGAAACAATTAATTTAATGCGCCTCAGTTTTTTACAGCAATGGCCAAGGAGAATATAAACATACATACATTATATATATATATATATATATATAGAGAGAGAGAGAGAGAGAGCAGGAATAGTGCAATAGGACTGGCTACCATTGCATTAAAGAAACAATTAATTTAATGCGCCTCAGTTTTTTACAGCAATGGCCAAGGAGAATATACACATACATACATTATATATATATATAGAGAGAGAGAGAGAGAGAGAGAGAGAGAGAAGGAATAGTGCAATAGGACTCTTTGTCGTTTTATCCAATTGATAAAACCAGATAATATAGTATATGGTTGTTTAACCATTGGTTATGATCAATTGCATCCGAAATTTTTAGGATTGGAGACTCAATGCTGATCTGTCATTCTAGCCTATCAAAAGCCATGTCTATATAATCAGCCTTCTTTCTGGCCAACAATGTCCAACCCACTTCGAACTAGACTTGCCAAAGGCCAGCACCCAAAGATTCATCATATTTTGAATTGCACTCTCATGACATGCATTGATGACTTTCCTACCTTGGAAAATTCAGATTGAACTTATAAAAGCCCATCAAGTATAAGGAAATCTAGAAAAGAAACTATAATTATTACAGTTGGATACTCTCCTATTTTTTCATCAAGTTAACCTGAACCTCATTCACCTTAGAAATGAGGGACTACACATAGAAACTATAAATACAATTCTTTGTGTGTGTGAGTGCATGACCATGTGTGAGTGTTCAAATAAGAAGAGAATCTTTCACAGAATGGAGACACCCAACCTCTTTTCAGGATGGAGATTTACCTCTCCTACCTTCAATAAAAGAAAGTGCGTGATACACCATGAACAAACTACCTCAACAATCACAGATGCTAATCATAAATTACTTAATCATGCATCTATTCATGCTTATGCATAGATGGGATGCCCACACAAACACAAATATGAAGCAACGCAGAACATAAAATAATGCACATTTTAGACTTTGAATAAATAAATAAATAAATAAAGATTGCATCCTAAGTGCAATTATTTTTTGGTTTTTTCTTTTTCTTTTTTTTTTTTCAAGGCAAGCAAGGGTATAATTAATAGAGCCAAGCAAGGAAGTGCCAAAGTACCTACAAACGCACCAAAAGGCAAAGACAAGAAGAAAAAAAAACAAAAAACAACTCCCTCCCCTACGCGAGATTGCATAAAAAATGCTACGCAACAACAACAAAGAAAATTCGTTTTCAAGGGAAATCAGAACATTATCTGACAGGATTAAAATATTGTACATCATACCCTAAATAAAAGTCTTAATTTCTATTAGTATTCAGTACGGACAAGTGAAAAGTCCAAGTGCCCAATTTCTTTCCTTTTGGATTGCTGAGGAAACACCCTAATACATGTATGCAGATTCATAAAAATATACCAATTTTCTTCAGGGCCTTCCCATAAAAAATGAATCTTGATCATAGGCGACAGGAAGAAATGCTGTTGACCTATGCACTCCCCTTACTACATCAAACAAATAAGGCTCCAGTGAAGGTTTTGCAAATATCAGCTCTTGTTTTTACGGTTCTTCTGAATAGCCCTCTGTATTTTGGTAATCCTCCACTCCTACTGATGTTCTCTAAAATTCTCTTCAAATTCAACTGAAATTTACTTAATTCAATTCTGTATTGGCAGATTGGCTATCCACCCCTTTTAATCCTGAGACCTTTTAAATGAGATCTTGGATAATGACAAAACAAATGAGATGGTGCTACAGAAATCCAATAAGCTTATACAGTCTCTCATTGATGTGTTAGTTTCAAATTCTGCCCACCCAACCCCACAAGATAAAAGGGAAAATTTAGCTAAAATAAAATAATGGAAGAATAATGGGGGAGAAATTAATAAAGCCACACAGCTTCACAACTTCCACATCTCAATCACCACTCCAATCCAGTCCAACTTCACAAATTTTAGTAATGACAAACCCATATTCCGAGAGATAAGATGCAATCAAGCAAAGAGCAAGGAAAAGTTTTAAAATTAGGTAACTGACATGCATATGTAGATTAGAAGAATCTCAAATCTAGTAAAAATGAGCAAATCAAGTGCTGGTAAAGCTTCCAAGAGATAACTCCAAAAAAATAAATAATGAGATAACATGGAACTCCAATGCATTCATTGAACAAGCACAAAATCAAATTATAATGATTACATTCCATGCATTCAGAGAAGATTAATCACCATTCCTTGTACAAGCCAGTTAATGTCGAGGTGTGGTAATAATATGAAGGTTACAGTTTTCAAGTTATATTATTTTTTTTCGCATTAGGCCTAAATTAAAAATGATAATACTCCTGAAACTTGATTATCTGCTACAAGATTTTATCTAAACCAGCCATCCAAGTGCAGATGTTATTTTTGAGGTTATATGCAAAGAGCGGGCAAGCCTATGGTACTAAATATCTTTAGATGGGAATGAAAACTCCCTACAAAGCATTATTCAATGGAAAAGTACAAGCTGTTCTCCCTTACCACAATACGACCAATTCACTTTCCATGGGACATCTAAATGTTCCCTCAGTAGCTTACAATCGACTAAAAGTATCATTTGATGGCACACAATGAACAGATTTATGTAAAAACCTTAATGATGTTAACATATGTGACGCATGTTAACAAAATGCAAGATAGATTAGCAGGAAAGATCGGAGAGGATGTAATAAAATGAACAGGAATAGAACTATAAGAATCCGTACTTACCACTATTGGTTGTTTAGCATCATCAGAAGGCACAGGATGCACACTGAATGGTCTTGCCGGTTGGACATGATTGACAGGAGCATTACCATTCTCAGAAAACTTAGGAAGTGGAGCTAGAAAAGAAGCGCGTCCTACAAAGACCCCTTTGATATGTTAAGCACAGTTGACAAACACAATAAAATTAATAAAATAGACTCTTGAATGGCAAAACCCCCAACTTCTCCTGTTCTTTGCATCAGCAACAGTACACATGCTTTTTGATAACAATCTACAAGATGACAGAAAATCACTTCTTTGTTCTTTCTAAGAAGCCATTTCCAGGAAACAGGCTGAGAATGCCAGCTTCTTATGCCCATGCTGGGTAAACCCATAAACAATATTTCCCATGAATCTTATTATTTCTAATATTAAGAGAGTTTAACCACTCATTAAGGGGACAATTCAAAAAGCACTTCATCATGTCGCAAAAACTAAAATTCATAGTATGTGTACCAGCACAAAGTCCCAGGTTTTTGCGCCTCCTTAAGCTCACCATGGTTCACCCCAACCTTCGTAATAAGAATGCACAATGGTTAAGTTGATGGCCTTAAGGAATAAACAATTACAACAGAAAGGCATGCGAAAGCAAGATTCATATGAAGCACAGGAACAACTCTTAAAACTATCGTGCAATGAAATATTACCATTTTAATACTTAAAAATGTAAAAAAGAAAATAAAGAACAGAACCATGCTAGATAATTACAGAAATAACACCAGTGGATAAGTAAACAAAATTATCTTTCGAGGATAAACAAAGGGAGAATGAGGAAAGACATGATTGTCTATCAAATAAAAAAGACGTGGTACCCTTGTGACTTTAATTGCATTACTAGATCACCAGATACCGGCATTAAAAACGCATTTACTTTGTTTCAGTAGATGGATGATTGGGTGAGATAAATTCCTTGATTTAGATAAAAATGTGGGTCAATGAGAGAACTACATATTGACGGCGAAGCCATACATCCAGAAGAGATAACTTCCTTGATTTAGCAGAACATACGGGCAATTAGGAGAATTGTGCATCAAAAGTGAAGTTAGGCAGTGATGGAAAACCCAATCAGGTATAGCATCATGCAGATAAGGTTGGTGGAGGCAAATTATGATCATACACCAAAAACTGTTCCCGAATAAGAAATCATGTAGGTCATTTTCAAAACCGTTATAGCAATATGAGCTGTAGATTTCTGAAGTACTGTTTATAAAGATATTGCAGCTCATCAGGTTAATGAAAACCCTGTGCTGCTCATCACTGAACAAAGCATATTTAACTCCAATTCCTACCACCCGGAGCATCTCAATTCGCCAAAACAAACAAGAGGTATACTAACATTCACGAGCATTCAGGGATTTTCATGACAAAGAAAAGCAGCAATGCATACCAAACTCAAGCCATATCAGAAAACATAGCTAGAAGCCTAACAGTAGTTTCCCTTTAAAGCTGTGTCGAAAGACATGAGCAGTTCGGATTCAGTATGCCATTTAGCAAAAGGGCCAGAAGAATAAAAGGCATTGATACCAATATTATATAAACCAGTCCCATATGGGAATAAGAAGACAAAAAAACTAGTACAAACACCCAAAAGCTTCCATAAAACGATTATATCCTCTCCCTTTCGGGCAAATCTGTATTCAAAATTCTTGAAAATTACAGAGCATTCGTGGGTTGGGGAGCAGGGTGACAAAACCTTAAACCCCATAAAAATTTCTGCATTTTCTGGGAGCCAAACACCCCATTCACGAATTGCATAAACTAACCCCAATTCACTCATCCTGCCAACTGGAATTGGAACTCAAAGACAGTAACACAAACACCCAAAGCCTTGCTTGCGAAGAATTTTCCAATCTCAGTCCTTGAAAAACAAGTCAACCCCACCAACCTACCACCTTTCACAAAAACGGAGAGCCAAAAACAAAGAAAAACAAGCCCAACCACAAGACCGAACTCCAAATACAAAGTCACAACACAAAAATCAAGAGAAACCCACATAGCCAAACAAGCACAACATCAAACCCATGAAAGCAAAATGCCTTTTTTATGAGTCCCACTACAAGCCACCAATTGGACAGCAAGAAGAGCATCAGAGAGGGGAAAAGAGAGAAGCAGAAGGCAACCATTTTGAAGTGAGAGGAGTAGGTGGGTACCTGAGAGGGGAGAGACAAGGGTGGTGGTGGTGATGGTGGTGACGGTGACGGTGGTTGTGGGAGCGTAGAAACCGAGGAGAATCAGAGGGAGTTGGGGTGAAATCTGAAGGGGTAGTGAAGAAAAAAGGGAAGGTGGTGGTGTTGTGAGGCTGTAGAGAGAGAGAAAGAGAGATTGTTGCTCATGCATCTACCACCTTTTGTTGTTATTTCTCATCATCTCATTATGTCCTGTTTGGAGAGAGAGAGAGGAAGGTGGTGGTGGTGGTAATGGTAGAGAGAGAATTAACAAAAAAACAAAGCGAGAGAGAAGGGTTGAATTGAGAAAGGCAACGTATGCGCTACTATGTACTTTAGCTTCTTCATTTCCAATTACGCCCTTCTTATATCGCATCTAGGACAAACACGTCCTAGGTTTTTTATGGCCCCCTTCAATTTACCTTTTTGCCCTTCACTTATCTATCACCAAGTCATGCTACAAAAGTCTCCCAATAATATTATTTAATAAACATCACTTACTAAAATAATGTTATTTTTTCGAGCATTCTAAATATATATATATATATATATATATATATATATATATATATATATATATCAATCAGTCTCTTTAATCATTTTTTTATGAAAAACTTATAGAATGATTTTGTCAAATTTTGAAAAATTAAATAAATATTAAGCTGGTTGGACCAAATTCTCCTAAACTTGTTTTTAAAAATTATTTTTTATTATTTAACTTAAAAAAAAAAGTCTTAAAAAATATATCCAAATAGACCCATATTTTTCTTTTGTTTTTAAAAATTGGTGAAAATAATTACTTGTTTGATCATGTGATTTAAAAACAATTTTCTATTTATAAAAACAAAAGATTGTTTTTAAATTTTTTTGATATTGTTTAATCATTGTTTTTTGGAAATAATTTTTAGAAATAAAATGAAATGGAGAACAATCTTTAGAAAATAAGTCAGAGTTATTTTCATCAATTTTTTTAAAATAAAAAGAAAATATAAGTCTGTTTGATCATGTTTTTTTAAACTTGTTTTTAGAAACTGCTTTTAAATTAAAGAATAAAAAACAATTTTTAAAAACAAGTTTTAAAAAATATGGTCAAACGGATCCTTATTATTGAAAAATTATTTTTTATTTCACTTTATTTTTAAAAATTATTTTCAAAAAAACAACAGTAAAACAATATTAAAAATTTTTAAAAACTATTTTTAAATGATGTTGCAAACAGGCTCTATGTCGTAAATGTGTCGAAAAGATAATAGTCATAAACATTTTTTTTAGAGTTGAAATTACTCTTCTACCCTGATATTTAGAAGGGTTTAATTATTGGTTAATGTGTGATATTTATGTAGGGTTTAGGGAACAAAAATTTACAAATTTTGATTGGGGAATGTGCCACTTGCCCTAAACTTGAGGCAGTCAACATGGATTTTTCTTTTTAAATACCCAATTAGGCATCCCAACTACAATTCATTAGTTCAACCATCCTTACCAATAGTCTTCAAAATCTAATAAAAAAATTAAAAAAAAAAAAAGAGTAATTGTAAATTTTTTGTTATAGTATCATAATGTTATTAGAGTAAAAATTGTGCACCAAAAATTAATTTTTGATTAAATTTTCTAATTTTAGGAAGAAAATATATCTTCTTATGAGACAAATTTGTCTAATTTATAGTAACTAAAACAATATTTTAAAAATTACTTCATTATGATTTTTCATATTGTAATTTTGAAATTTACTTAAAGATAGGTTTTATTTAGGGATGGACCCATCTAAGATTGGGAATAAAATACATATTTTTATTGTTGAATAATAGAAAATTTATTTGACTATGAGTCACCCTTTATTTTTGTTTGATGTGGAAATTAAAGACCTAATGGACTTGTCAACATCTCCCTCAATTTCCACATTATTATTGAGTCAATATGTGAGAGGTTGTCACAATAATGCAGGCAACCCTAGCTACTCCATGTGAGGTCCACAAGAAAATTGCCCTAATTCTCCTCTTATTTGCAGACACAAGGAAAATAAGAGAGAGTTCCGCGATATTTTTGGGAATCGCTTTTAACTTAAAAAGTTTTTTTTGAAAAGAAACTAAAGCTTTGTTTTATAACTGTTTTCGATAATAGTTTTTTTGTTCTTCATAACAAAAAATACAAAAGAAACACTTTTAATAATTAGAAAACTGTTTTTTGTTTTTAAAAACAAAAAACATAGTATTTTCAGATAACATCTTTTAGTTGTTTTCACTTGTTTTTTAAGAACTATTTAAAAATAATAATTATCCAAACATGTAGAATGATTAAAAATAAAATATTAGACATAAAAATTATTTTTAAAATATATTAAATGTTTTCAAACATACTTTTGCTTTACAAAACATTAGACTTTCAAAAACTATTTTTTAAAACAGTTACTAAATAGAGACTAGTATTTGACAAAATGTAAAAAATATTTTTAAAAATCTAAAAAATCACTTATAGTCACTTATGGAGAAATATTTTATAAGTGATTCTTTTAAAAGTAGTTCAAATAAAAACCCGTGAAACCTACTCTAACTTCATCCATTTTTTGTTATTGTCTTATATGGGTGATTACAATTGAGGCTACTTTCTTTTTTCCCAATAAATCATAGGTATAAAAAAAATTATATGATTTGAAAACAAAAATTCCTAGAAAAAAATGGAAATAATGGTACAATAATGCTCTTAAGCCTTGATTCCTATAAATTAAATACTCAAATTTGAATTTATTGTGACCATATATAGTTGACAAGACAAATCTTACACTTCAATTTCAAATAGTTAATTATTGCAATTTTATTGGAAAATTGGGACTTAAAATGGGAACTTGAAGAAAAGATCATCCAAAGATTGAAGATTATTACAATGAAAAAATAAAAATCTATATTGAAAGTGAATGTTTTGGACAATATTAAAAAAAAATAAAAAATAAAAAAAGAAGAAAAATATTGGCAATCATTAATATAAGATTTTTATTAAAATTTGCACAACATCAAAATTTGAAATGGGTTGCTTTTTATGAATTTAAATACAACATTTTTTTTAATGTTAAGTCATAAAAATGTAGTTACAATTTTCATATAAATTAGTTATAACTTATAAGTAAATAAATGCTTAAAAAAAAAAAGGATGTTATAGTCAAATGATATATTTTTGTAATGTCATGGGGAATAAGAGGAATTTATTTTAGTTAATTTTATCATTAATATTTAATAGGAATAATTTTTTTTATTTTACAATTTCATTATTAGCATTTGAAAAAACAAAGAAATTGATATTAATCATTATTAGAATTGAAAGGAAAGAAATAAGAAAAAAATAAAAAAATAAAGAAGTTACACTAACAAATGATTAATAGCTTGGATGGAATTCATATGTCATGCTATGTTTTGGAAGAAAGAAGAGAGGAAAAAATAGAAATAAAAATATACTAAAAAAAGGAAAAAGGTAAGAAAAAATTATTAATATTTTATTTGATTTTCATTGAAGTGAATGAAATTTTTTTATTAATAGTTATTTGGATATATTTTTATTTTTAGTTTTTAAAGACAAAATTTTATAAAAATGTAACAACTCTGAAATTAAGACTTTTTTTTTTCCTCTCAGAAGACATGTTTTTTAATAAATACGTATCTTGTATTTTAAAGACACAACATCTTCTAAAGCACTAGTTTAGTGTTCTAAAGACACATCTCTTCTAATAGTCACCAATAAAATTTACAAATAAAGATCCGGTGTGATATTTTGTTTTTTTAGTTATTTAAAAAATCATAATTTAAATGAATGTGAAGATATTATTTTTATTTTTAAAAATAGGAAATAAAAAATATATACAAATAAACACCAAGGTTATGTTTGGTTTCCGAAAAGCACTAGGAAAAGAAAAAAAATATTAAAAAAATAATTTTCTCATATTTTATTTGATTTTCATTTAAGTGAATGAAATTTTTTTATTAAATAGTTATTTGGATATATTTTTATTTTTAGTTTTTAAAGACAAGAATTTATAAAAATGTAACAACTCTACGAGATTTACCTTAAAAAAAATAATAATAATTTCTAAAATCAATTAAAAATTTGAGGGATAAAAAAAAAATTACTAATTCAAAAGTAAGTTTTAATGGAGAAATTATATATGCATTATATTTCACATGCTAGAATTTATATATAGGTGAAAGGAAATTAAAATTTTTTTTCCTCTCGAAAGACACGTTTCTTAATAGATACGTATCTTGTATTTTAAAGACACAACCTCTTCTAAAGGACTAGTTTAGTGTTCTAAGGACACATATCTCCTAATAGTCACTAATAAAATTTATAAATAAAAATCCCATGGGATATTTTATTTTTTTATTTATTTAAAAAATCATAATTTAAATGAATGTGAAGATATTATTTTTATTTTTAAAAATAGGAAATAAAAAATATATACAAATAAACACCAAGGTTATGTTTGGTTTCCAAAAAGCACTAGGAAAAGAAAAAAAATATTAAAAAAATAATTTTCTCATATTTGATTTGATTTTCATTGAAGTGAATGAAATTTTTTTATTAAATAGTTATTTGGATATATTTTTATTTTTAGTTTTTAAAGACAAAAATTTCTTAAAATGTAACAACTCTACGAGATTTACCTCAAAAAAATAATAATAGTTTCTAAAATCGGTTAAAAATTTGAGGGATCAAAAAAATTTTACTAATTCAAAAGTAAGTTTCAATGGAGAAATTATATATGCATTATATTTCATATGCTAGAATTTATATACAGGTGAAAGGAAAGTAAGACTTTTTTTTTTACTCTCGGAAGACACGTTTCTTAATAGATACGTATCTTGTATTTCAAAGACAACCTCTTCTAAAAGACTAGTTTAGTGTTTTAAGGACACATCTCTCCTAATAGTCAATAATAAAATTTATAAATAAAGATCCCGTGGGATATTTTGTTTTTTTATTTATTTAAAAAATCATAATTTAAATGAATGTGAAGATATTATTTTTATTTTTAAAAATAGGAAATAAAAAATATATACAAATAAACACCAAGGTTATGTTTGGTTTCCGAAAAGCACTAGGAAAAGAAAAAAAAATATTAAAAAATAATTTTATCATATTTGGTTTTATTATGAAAAATATGAAAGAAAGTGAAATATAATTAAATTTATTACAAGCTTTATATATTTTTAAATTATCTAATATTTATACAGAAGGGTTAAATAAATCAAAAAAAAAATTTAAGTAGTATATACAAATAATTTATTGATTTTAAATCTATTTTTTTAATTTTCATTCACTTTTCCTTTTTATTTTATTTTTCTTATATTTTCCTTCTAACCAAACATAGAATATCATTTTACTAATATTTTCTAAAAGAAGATTAAGAGAAAATGTGGTATTTTCCCTCCCATTTTCCTTAACATTTCTTTTACCCTTTTTCACGATATTATAATTTAAAAAAAAATTATTTTCCTCTTAACACTTTTTTTTTTCTTTGATAATCTTAGTAGTTTAACCTAATTTGCCAATTCCTTACCCCTCTCTCTCTATCCACACCATATGGGCCACAACCATGGAACCCTAGAAATTTTACCATATTTATCATTCAAATTAATGCTAATTTTCTCACCAAACAACCACTTTCTCAAGATTTTGTTTTTCCCTTTAGATTCTATATAATTAATGCTCAATTAGAAAGACAACAACTTTTTGTTCAACTTCTTTGAGATAATATAAAAATTTTCAAGGGGTGTTTTAGTATTTTCCTCTAATTATTATTTTTCAAATGGAAAGGGCAATTATGTAAATGAAAAAAGAAAAACATAAAAATGTGGAGTTTAGAAAGGGGGGAGGGACAGTTTGGGAAATGGAAAATTAATGTTAAGAGGAGGTGGCACAAAGCCCTACCCAATTATTAATAGTGTGGGTTGGTTGGTAGCACAAAGAGAAAGGGGGAGAGAGAGAGAAAGGAAAGAGTTTTTAGAGCGAGAGACATTTGTAGAGAGAGAAAGGAAGCACCGACGATGCCCTGATTGGATGGGCGGCCTGCCATCTAAGCCTTTCTCTCCAGATAACGTCCCCTTAACCCTAACCCTAACCCTCTCCCTTAATTATTTACTAATTTTTTTATTTAATTATTAATTACTTCCACAAATTCTCCCCTCCAATTTCCTCTGTACTCTCGGCATTATCTTCACGCAAACGTCTTATTTATCTCGCAAACATACAATTTTTGTTATCACTTTTCGATCGCCCATCACGTCAACAAATAATTTAATTTAAAAATAATAAAAATAATAACTTTACTATAAAAAATATGAATATATATATATATTTGATAATTAAAAAAATATTTTTTATTTTTTATTTTTTATTCTTAAAATAAAAAATAAAATATTTTCAAATAACATCTTTTAACTATTTTTAATTTTTTTATAATTGTTTTTTAAAAAAGATTTTACAAATATGTAAAATAATTAAAAAAATATTAGAAATAAAATTTATTTTTTAAAACTTATTTTAAAATATTAAAAAATGATTAAAAGGTCTTTTGTTTTATAAAAAATTATTAAATAATTTTCAAAAAATTGCTTTTTAGATTTATTTTCGAATTATCAAATAGGATCAAAATTATTATGATATTTTAAAAATTTTTAATTAAATAAAAATTTGATTTTCTTATTTTAAGATAATATAAAATTTTATTTGCTTCTCTAATATTCAATTGGATGATATTAAAAAAATTATAGTTATTTCTAAATATTCTTAAAAATTATGCAATTGTTTTTGGCATATAAGAAACTTTTTCAAAGCATAATATTGTTTTGTTTTTTATTTTTTATTTTTTTTCTCTATTAAAAGTAATTTAGCTTATTTGAAATATACAGTACTATTTTAAGGGTTCTAATATGCTAGTGGTAGTAATTTTAGAAAGCGTTTTTAATTTATTTTTTGAAAAAAAAATTAGGTGTTGGGAAAACTTAAGAAATACTTGTAAAAACACTTTTAAAAAACATTTTCATTGAAAATGTTTTGAGTAAAAATACTACTAAATGTACTCTTTGAATACGTGTGATTGTGAATTTAGGAAATATTTATAATATTTCAACACCATAACATTTTTATTTCTTTATATTTGATAGTAATTTTAGGAAGTGTTTATAATCTTTTTAATATTTGAAAACTTTTATCTTTCAAATATTAGAAAGATTTTGAAAAAGTTAGAAGACTCATGTTTAATTTTCAAATCTAATAAGAATAAACTGATTTTTATTTTAATGGAAATCTTTTTTGAAAATAGTCCAAATTAATTTTATTTTAATTATTTTAAGTCTACACTTTTGGAATGTAAAATAAATTAATTAAACTATTGCAAGAAACCATTTATTTTACAAAACATTAAATGAGTTTTCGATCAACCAACTTAGTAACTTAAATGACTAAATAACTTAATTTAAGTTATTAAGTAAATTAAATATGTTTGATAAAATAATTTAATGGTATAAGTTAAATTCAAAAACAATTTTAAGTAACAAGTAAAAATAATTAACTTATTCTTAAGTCCATATTTTTATTTTATATATATTTTTATTTCTCATAATTACTTTCACGATCTCCTTTGCTGTCACAACCTCAACCGATACTCAATCTTCTATAATGATAAATATGTCAATTTGATGATTTAGAATAAATTTTAAATTAATTTTATCAAATAATCTTAATACTTAAAATAAAAATTAAGTAATAAGTTTGAAATCAATAACTTAAATATAATTTAACTTAAATTTAATAAAATTATTAAGTAATAAGTATTAAGTTTTATCAAACAACTTTGATAGATGTTTTTTCCTATTTTTTAATCATTCATTGCCCTTTTGAGAAAAAAAAGTTATGAAAATAAAATAAATAGAAATAAAGAAACGTTTTAACATATTGTATTTGGGTTCTGATGATTTGATGTGGGTCAACGTGGAGTGTCCGTTGGATTAGAATATTAAATTTAGGTAATTGGGATTAGAATACTTTGGAAAGTAATTAATTTAATAATATATCCAAGGTGGTTGATTATAATAATAGAAATAGTTTTATAAACGTGGATTAATTTTGACCCACCCGAATATTTCATAATAAAATAATATTCCTAATTCTAATGACATTACATTATGTATGTGTTTGGTTCGTCAATAGAAATGACAACAAATCATATGTTAGAGTGATTTTTTTTTTCTTTTTTTGACTTTTATTTTTATTAAATAATTTTGTCAATAACTTCTTGCATATTTAGGAACAAACGTTTGAATTTAAATTTAAATTTAAATTCTTTTAAATTCAAACTCTAATTTTAATCTCAAATGTCCTTTATATGTCTCTTGATAGATTCAAAGCCTTTAGTTGCTCCTACCACTTATTGGAAACATGCCATATTTGCCTCTTGATTAGTGCCACCTATCCTTCCTTAATAGGTCACCATTTACTTTGCCACCATCGTAAAAACTATTCTCTTGTACATGTACATATACATTACCCTTGGTGCTTCTCGGAAAAACTTTTGTGTCAAGTGCTTTTCTATCTCAACTCCTAGGTAAACCTATCACATGTCAAAAACCCCTTGCTTCGACTTATCCCAATGCTAAGGAGTCTATACATAGTATTAGCCCATACTGCTTGTTGACCCCGTGATCATGAGCCCACTCAAGTGTCTAATTAGCCTTTTGTGTGTCTAGCATGTTGCTTGTATATTTAGGCAACCCATGCGTGTTAAACCCTCTTTTTTACTTGTGATATCGTGTTGCTATGTTGATTTGTGTGTGCCAATCATGTCAATCTTTCCAAAAAAGGCAACCATGTTCATCCTTGTACTACAACTATGTCCATGACTTGCATCCATCCCATGACATTGCGCTTATGTGTATGTATTAGCAAAGCTCACCAACATGCCTTACCCATGTCCAAAGCCCCTTATGTTGTGTCCTTTGTTGATGCTACCATCATCACTTTTAAGTCATGCACGCGCTCTTTGTAAAAAAACATTTTATGACATTTCCTAAATGTTAAGAGGAGATATAAGTGCTTAATGAGACATAATGATATTTCCTTTTAAAAAATTAAAAATTTGAAAAATCAAAATTCTAATTAGAAACTTCATCTTAAGGCCTTTTCTTGCCAACCAAAATTCCACACTTGAATCTTGGACATGTCCACATGTGTTGTCTAATAATGTGAGTTACATCTCAAGAAACTATCAAACCTCCGCATAATCCCTTGTAAGCCTCGGGTATCACCTTGTCTGATCCAATGGGCACTTATTGGTGCAAGGTGACACTCGCATCATCGTCCAAGTTAGGGTGCTAAGTGTTAACACATGTCTTTGAACAAATTTCAAATTAAATTAATATTTTTGGGAATAATTTATTACCAATAAAATTTCATAAAATTTAAAATTTTAATTTTAATTTTTTTCCCATTTGAATGAAGGAAAAAAATGCGAATTTTGAGCAACTTGAATCAAATCATCTTCCCATATTTAAAATAATAATAAATATATTTTTTTTAGATCACAAGGTTTTCCAACAAAATTATTCAAAAAGGTTTGTGCAAAGTTGAAATGCTTTTTTTTTTTTTTTAGAATAACCTTTTACCTTGGCTTAAACTAGAAATGAAAGGGATAATTTTATCACCATAATTTTTTTTATTAATATGAAATAAATTTTCTCACAAAATTTAAATTTTTTATAAAAATAAATATTATTGATATTTACCTATTAAACTTCTTTAAAATATACTTTTTTTATTAAAATATTCAAATATTTAAAAAAAAAAAATCCCTTTCTAAGAGACAATTTAAGGTGGGCGTAAATCCTCTCATCCAATTTCATAAAATTTCAAAAAGGTTGTTGAAATAAATTTTTCTAAAAGAAGAAAGAAATAAGGAAACAAAAGTAATAATTATTTTGATAAAAACGACGAACTCTTTTCACATGTGTGTAGTACTGCAACCCACAATTTAGGCGGCCGTAGTAGTACTACTACTACACATTTTGGCTTACTCCTACATACTCCTCCCTACGTGTGATGCCATGGGACACGTGTAAGAGTGTGGGCCCCAACTCCAGGCCTGTGGTCAACCATCGTATTCTACAACTTTCCGCACTCTTAACTCTTGAAATCATTTTATATAATCAAATTTGATATTGAGAAAGAATAAATGGAATGATAATGGGACAGTTTTTTCGGGAGTCCACCCGATTTGGAAGCTAATGGAGCGGGTTTGAAATTTAAATAAATAGATTTGAGATGAGTTTTCGAGTTATTTTTTAAACTTGAGATTGATTAGGGTATTTTCCTATCCTTGCTCCTCTCGATTATATATAAAATTAATATAATATAATTTTTATTTTCTTATTTTTAATACATAAATAATAATATTAATAAATACTTTTTATAAAATAAGTTATAAAAATATAATAATTTAATAATTTATAAATATATTTATTTTAATGTAATTAAATATATATATATATATAAATTAAACAAGACGGACATGTATGAAAAAAATCCTGGACCCACTCCATCCCACCCTGTTTCGTTTTATTTTCTTTAATGTGACAAAAATAATAATTATTTTGAAAAAACGAGACAGAATTGGGATGAAAGCGACTTATCTTAAACTCGTCTTATTGTCATCCCTAATTTTGTAAATAACTATTTTTTAAAAATATACTATTTATATTATCGAAGTTAAAATTCACCTATTCAATTCGTAACTGAAAATATTCTCAAAGCAACTCTGTGCTAATACTAATACGATCTGTTAACACAAATCTTCGTATTACCAAATGTATGATCTTGTCGTATCCACTTCACTATCTATCCCTTTTTTAGGTTTTTTTTTTTTCTCAATTGCTTTGAAGGTATAAAAGAACCTTTTTTTTGTTTTTATTAACTAATTTTAATTTCTAGCTAATCTTTAAGTTTAGCAGAGTGATTTATCCGCTTTCCATATTTGAAGAATAGTTGGGATGTTGAGGAATATAAAAATAAATAAATATTATTAATTATTTTTAAAAAATAAATATAAATATTTTTAATTTTATAAATATTATAAAAAGCAAAAGTCCTTTTAGAAATTTTTTTTTTAAATAGAGATTAATTCCTTAATTTTTAAAAATATATTTTAAAATATTTGTTTTAAAAATAGATTATTATTGAGAACAAATTTTAGCTACTTTCAATAATTTTTTATAAAGTGTCTTAAAGAATAATTAAAAATAGAGAGAATATTTAAAAAATATTTGTATTATATATCACAATTTCATAAATAGAGAAAATTATTTCTTATATTTGAATTTTCTTTTTTTTAAAAAAAATTATTTTTGAAAATGTTATTACAAAAAAAAAAAAAAAAAAAAGCCCTTCGTGTGACCCGTATGCAAAGGGAAGGGAATGATGAAAAGGCTAAAATCCTAAGGGATGAAAGTGGAAGAATGTGAAAGGGGGGAGGGTAATTGGTTGAGGATGGAAAAGTGGGAGCGATTGAAGCGGAGGGAGTGAATGATATGCTTAATGCCAAAAGTTTTTTTGAAAAAAAAGTAGATTTGGCAGGGAGTGTGGAGGGTCCACCTTTCCCCAACACTAGGCATACCACATGCTTCATAGCACACTGTCCCTTTCATGGATTCACACCTCAACCCCTTCCCTTCTTTTCCGTTTCCTACCCATTCCCACATGGTAGATAACACGCCAAGTGGTAATTTACACTCTCTTTGTAACTGTTTTTGAAAATAATTTCGAAAATAGTTTTTAAAAATCGTTTTTAAAATTATTTTTTAATTTTTATAAAATAAAAATCTATTAAAAATTTGAAATATTTTTAATATGTTTTAATATTTTTAAATATGTTTTAAAAATAATTTTTATATATAATATTCTATATTTAATCATTCTACGTATTTATATAATTATTTCTTAAAATAATTTTTGAAAATGAGTAAAATAATAAAAAATAATTAAAAGATGTTTTCTAAAAATACAATGTTTTCTGTTATTAAAAATAAAAAACAGCTTTTGACTATCAAACATGTTTCTTAAGTTTTTTTTTTGTTTTTTTATTTATTTTGGAGATCATAAAACTGTTTTATAAAAATTCCTAGCCCTTATTTTTTCTTTCTAAACTTTTTTCTCTCTCTTCTCTCTCTCTCTCTATATATATATATATGAAATTATTTTTTTTTTCTTTTCTTTTTCTATTAAGGGATGAAAACACAAAATTTAATATTATAATATTTCAACATCTAGATTTCAACATTGCTCTAATGTTCTCATGTATTATTTATTCTTTTTTATACGGGATCAATAACGGGAAAAGAGAATATATATTCTTTCTTCATTTTTTTTTTATATTCACTCGTCATCAATTCCTCTTCATAAATATTATGAGAAGTATATTTCTTTTTATTCGAGATCATTGAAGAGGAATTACAGAAAAAACAAGTAGATGACTTATTTTCATTCTCCCATCAAAATTAGAATTGATTATTTTTTTGTTTTGGATATATATATGTCTTTTATTTTATTTTATTTTTATTTCTTCTTCATTAGTGATGCTTAAAGAGGAATAACATTCCTTCTTGTTTGAGATCATGGAAGAAGACTTAGGGAGAAGAAAGTAGATGACTCATTTTCATTATCTCTCTCTCTCTCTCTCTCTCTCTCTCTCTCTCTATATATATATATATATATATATATATATATTTGTTCTTCATTAGTGATGTTTAAAGAGGAATTATCTTCATTCTTGTTTGAGATCATGGAAGAGAACTTATATAGAGAAGCAAGTAGATTACTCATTTTCATTCTTTTTGGGTTTTTAT
Source organism: Vitis riparia (assembly GCF_004353265.1). Lineage (NCBI taxonomy): Eukaryota > Viridiplantae > Streptophyta > Magnoliopsida > Vitales > Vitaceae > Vitis > Vitis riparia. Next base: position 14,274,971 of record NC_048437.1, read on the forward strand.
CATATATATCATTGCATCATAAGATTACAAAAATTTTCTATGTTGAACTCTATTATATAAAAGCAAATGCTTATCAAAGTTTGACCTCCATCAAAGATATATGTTATTCCATTAAAGTATTGGCTCTCTCATAGGATAGTATTGGCTATCTCAGAATCCAATTTTGAAGTTGAGTCAATATCCCATTATACAAAGTTAACTACACTCCAATATGATATGTGTATTATAATGAGACATCAAGTGCTCAGGTTCGTAACTTGCTATCTATTGTATATAGTCTCCCCATGAACTGATCATCCATAGTATAACAAAGTGAAAACTACCAGCCTTTCAAGACTACCTTTACCATCTTTGAATTACAAATCCTTCTATTATGTAATCAAATGACATACTCTAGTTCACTAAGAGCATGTGTTAAATTCCATTAAAGGAATTACTACGAGCCCACAAATTTCATGAACAGACATCCTTAATATCGCCCAAGAAAACACATTGTCTCAAAGTCCATAAGATATTATGGTGCCTCTATTGAGAATATCTATTGCTACTAGCTTCTATTAATAATAACCCAATCTATAAAGAATATATGATCTCTTTAGGATCTCACTTGTAAATCAAAGCTACTTCTAATTTTTGCATAAGATTAATGTTCTATTAAGGTTGAGAGACAATACAATATAGTAGCTTGGTGAAATCACGACTACTTGATAACCTTGTGTCATAATTCACCATAGGTCCTATTCAATGCGTAACCATACACACTATTGCACTCATCATAGGAACCTCATCCCAATGGCCAAGACTAGTCATCCCATCAATTATGAGGTGGTACACTACAACCTCAAATGGATTGCCTAAATTCACGAACCATTTATGAACAAATCATCTACTTGCAAGGAACTTATGCCTTGGATCTTCCATGCAACTTCTAATGCTCCTAAGTCATGTAGAATACAAGAGATACTAAGTGATGCTCATAAAGTATAACGCATAGAATAAGAATAGAAAAATGTGAAATTGAAATATCATTAAATTAATAATAAATTTTGAATCTGTTACATTATGTTATGCTTTTAAGAGCTCTATACTAACATTTTCCCACTAGCCCTCAAATCATACTAAATACTAATTTGAAACTTATGTTATCCTTATAACCAACAAATATTTTCTCGGTTAATGTCCTGGGGAAGGGATCCGTCAAATTCTCTTTAGAGGATATCTTTCCAATCGTTACATCAACCCTCTAAACTATCTCAACACTTTGAAACACAAGCACATAATCTCTCGTTCTCCTAACATATTTGAGTATAGACTTGATAGATGTCCAGTATTCTAGACTTGGATTTGATTGATATCCACTTACTATACCTAGAATAACAAAAATATTTAGTCTAGCACATAACATAACATATATAGGGCTACCCATTGTAGAGGCACAAAATACTGTCTTAATGTGATTTCTTTTCTTAGATGTCCAATAACACTTATCTTGAGAAAAGACAACTCCAAACCTTAAGGATAATTAACCTTTCTTAGAGTTTTGCATCACACACTTGACCAAATGCTTATTAGTATAAGTGATATAACACAATTTTCCTATTCTTACAATTCTAAAAGACCTTAAACCTAAAAATATGTTATACATTTTCTAGATTTCCATCAAGAACTGAGTAGACGAATTGGTCTTGATTGATGACAATATTTTTACATCATTCTTAATGAGTGGATCGTCATCTACCTACAAGATTTGAGGGCACTACCATGCTTTCCCGCGCCTTCTTATACACATTAACCCATTTGCTGTGAAAATGTATGCTAACATCATGTAAATGTTGATACAAAGATAATCGTTCAAGAATGCTATCTTAATATCCTATTGTTATATCTCATAAATGAGATATTCTACAATGGATAGGAGTACTCTGATGGACTTGAGTACGATCACTAGTGAAAAGGTTTCTTATAGTCGAAACAATGTTTCAAACTATATACTTTAGCTACAACCTAACCACATAAATTTCAACTCTTCCATCTACTCCTTTGTTTCCCTTATAGACCAACTTACACCTATGACTTTTATCCCTTCAAGTGTTTCTACAAGAACATAGACTACATTAAAATCACAAAGACTCTAATTATCCCTTCATAGCTTCTTGCCAAATTGTGAGCACTAACACACTCATTGTTTCATCATAATCCATGGGATATAAACCTTTTGCCATGATGAGACACTCATGTACTAGAAGTAATAGGAATGATATGTCGCTATATCTTTAAATCCATAGTATCTTATGCATTGTAGGACTATTTTCTAGCATTTTGCTAGTCTATATCACTCTTTGCCTTATTACTTGTTATATAGTCTTTTTAAAAATTTTAGTATTTTTAACAACAAACACCTTTTGATAATTTTGACTATAAAGTAATAACTTCAAAAATCCTCTTAGATATCTTATAAATTGATATACCTCTTACTTTAATTCCAACAAGTCTATCTTTGTGTTTAACATGAGTGCTGGACATTCTCATATATGGATATGTCATAAGACATGTTTGTAGCCCGTCCACATCTCTCTAGTAGTCAAGGGTACCAACCTAGTAATGAAGGTAAGTCACAGTTTCCAATGACTATCCCAAATAAGTGTGGGCAGTGATGAGAAACCAATCATTAACCTCAATATGTCCATCAAAGTTCGATTTCTTTTTTCCATTAATTGATTATGCAATAAAGTCCTAGGTGCATACAATTGGGATATAATCCTATACTTCTATGGAAAGAATCAAACCTACTAGACACACTACTTCAGTCTAATTGAAGTGCATTGATATGTTTATCTAATGGGTTATCAGATTCCACCTTAATTTCAATAAATGTATCAAACCAATATTTGGATTATGTTTAGATTACTACAACCTAGGCTTTAGAAACCAAATGTTTAATTAATGCTACGTTCATTCTCGAGATCTGATTATTCTCTTTTCTTGGCAAAGTGATAATAAAGTCAACATATAAAGAGGTAATACCTCCTACTAGTTTGCGTAACTAACCTTGCAACTCAAGTTAGGGTAAGTTCAATCCCATCATTTAACTTTCTTATTTGTTGAAAACCCTGTAAAGTATTACAAAAGAGGGCCTAAAATCTATCTATCATAATTGGTGAAATCTACCACTATGTTATCAACAATGAGAACATGATGTGTACTTTTTTTTTCTTAGGTAATCTAAGCATTCCTTTTCTAGTGCCATAATAGAGATAGATCTAGAGATATGAAATCATTTATGTGATTTGGATGTTTCATATTGAATCCCATCCAATGAATATTCCAAAACCACGGTAGTCGTCGTAAATCTTATTTTCCCAATGATCTTCCACCCAATCTTTCCCTTCATGGATCCTGGTGGTGGGAACTCCATATTACTGCTTTCTCTGACCCTGGATCCTATAAGATACATGCTTTAGTATCCTAGGCTTCACTAAATCTATCATAACGAAAACTATGACAACAAAAACCATAAAATAATACAAATCTAGAAAAGTAATGAATATACCTTTGATTTAAGTGTTCCGAGATGATCAATTCTAAGTCGAGGAAGATGTAGATGAAGATTTTGAAATTGTAGACGACTCATTGGAACTCGTCTACCTGGTGTTATTCCATAATTTTACTTCTAACAAGGATATAAACACGAGAAAAATGAGTATAGGCTCTATTATGTAATTAAATGACATGTTGTAACTCACTAAGAGGATATATCAAATTCCACGAAATGAATTATTACGGACCCACAAATTTCATGATCACACGTTCTTAGGATCACTCAAGGAGATACATTGTCTTAAAGTCTATGAGATATCATCGTGTCTTTATTAAAAATACCTATTGTTACTAGCTTCCATCAACAATAACCAATTCATAAGGAATATATGATCAACTTATGATCTCATCCATCCGTCAAAGTTATTGCTAACTTTTACATAAACTTACTGTTCTCTCAAAGTTGAGAGACAATATAGTATAGCAGCTTGGTGAAATCATCACAACTAATAGTCTTATGTCATGACTCATAGTTGGTTATATCCAATGTGTAACCATACACACTGATAAGTCAATTTAGAGCGACTTATTATCTATAATTTAACTTGATATTTCATTAGTTTAAGAGTAATTTTATGTCAACAATCATTATTTTTATTTTTTTAGGTCTAAAATAGCCAAGAGTATGAAAAAGGAGCAATATAACGCAAAATTGGAAGAAAAATATGAAGTTCGACGAAAATGTGAAAATTGCCACGACGGGAGCTCTCAAGTGCTGTGGCAACCTCTTATGTGACAATTTGCGTAACTCACCATAGAGGAAAGCACCTCTGTGCAAAAGACTTAAGCGTCGTTGCGGGAAGGACTTAAGCATCGGGGTGTACGCGTGTGGAAAATCATAGTTGGGGACCCAAGACAAAATCGCGGTGGCTGGAGGAGCTTGTCCGCCGAGGCGCTCAAAGGAATTTCAGAAATCTTGGGAACCCGAGACTAAAGTGCCACAGCGGGAGACACTAAGCACCGCGACCCGATATTTAAAATTTGAAAATTATTCGTCCTTATCTCATTCTATTTAGATCCGAATTAGGTGGGACGCCAGTTTACGATACTGGGGTTATAAATAGACAAAAGTAGGGTTAATTTGGGGATCTTGAAGACCTAGGAGAAGAGAGAGCTTGGAGAACAAGAAGGGGATTTGCAGATTTCCTTCTATTTTTCTGGTTTATTTTTCCATTTTCTTTATGATTGTAATTCAGGATGTTTGTTCTTCATCTTAAGATGAATTAATTTCTTTTGTCTATGGCTGAGATGTAGCTCAATCACGATTTATGTTTTTGATTGGTTTAAATTAATTCTCTGTTTTTCATCAATTTATTTGTATATCTATTATGCGCTTAATGCTCTTAATTCTTAAGGGCCCAAGTTTTAATTGATTTTATGATTTAGGTTGATAACGAGAGTTAGAATCTAATTTAGATCCATAGAATAGATTACGTTAGAATGAATGAATAGTAGAGATACATTACCATGTTCTAAGAGATTAATAGTTAAATCTATAATAATTCCATAGATCTTAATTACTCCTTTAGACTTAAATTCACATAGAGATATGTTGGGTTAGTAATTTAAGGAGCAATCTGATATATTTCGAGAGAAAATATTGGTTGGCTTAGGGAATTAAATCTCCAAATAAAGCATAACAGGAATTAGGTCAGGCAATCAATTGCATGAAAAGTGTTTGTAGTGAAATCAAAAGCCCTAGATCGTTTAAATCATAAGAGTTTGAATTTATTTTCTTTAATTGTTTAAATTGCTTTCTTCTACAACTTTAAATATTTGGTTGATCAAATAGTAGTAGAAATAATAAATTTTAGTAATTAATAGAATAGTTCTTGTGGGTTCGATATTCGTACTTAAGTAAAATTATATTACTTGAACGATTCGTATACTTGTGAACCAACACATCACACACTAGTACAGTCACCATGGGAACCTCATCTCAATGCTCAAGACTAGTCATCCATTTCTCAAATTAGGAGGTGGTGCACTACAACGTCAAATAGATTATTTAATTCCATGAACCGGGTGTGAACAAATCATTTACTTACAAAGAAACCATGACTTTGATCTTCCATGCTACCCCTAACGCACCCAATTTATGTACAATGTAAGAAATGTTGGGGTAAAGTACTCATAAAGTGTAATGCATGAAATAAAAATATATAAAAGTGAACCTGGAATATCATTAACGAATAATAAATTCCAAATCTGTTACATTATGTCATGCTTTTGAGGGCTCTATTATAATATTTTCTCACTAGCCCTCAAATCATAATGCCTTAAAGCATTCTAGATACACAACTAAAACCTATGTTATCCCTATGATCATCAAAGACTCTTAATCAATTAATGTCTTGGTGAATGGATTTGCTAGGTTTTTCATAGAAGGTAACTATCAAAATGTTAAGTCATCATTTTGATCTATCTTAATACTACTTTTAAAACACAAACACATAATCCATTTTTCTCCTAAGATATTTGAGTATATGCTTGGCAACTGTCTAATGTTTTGGATTTAGACTTGACTAATATCTATTCACAATGCTTACAATTAAGCAAATATCCACTTTAACACATAACATCATATACATAAGGCTACCATTGCAAAAGCATAGGGTAACGTCTTACACGATCTTTCTCCTCAGATGTCCAAGGACATCAATCTTGAGAAATAGCAACTTTAAACCTAAGCAGTAGCAAACCCTTCTTGCAGTCCTTTATCACGCACTTGACCAAATGCTCATTGGTATAGGTGACATAGTGCAATTTTCCTATTCTTGTGGTCCAAAAGACCTTAAACCTAAGAAAATATGGTGCATCTTCTAGATTCCATATAGAATTGCATGGACAAACTGATATTGATTTATGACAATATCCCTACATAATTTCTAATGAGTAGATTGTTATCTACCTACAAAATCTTGACAAATATTTTTTTCTTATAAACCTATCATAATATGTTCTTGTATGTTGTTTAGAACGTGAGGAACTTAAAAAGACACAGAGTAAGTGGGATTGATTTCTTTGCTAAGAATGTGAAAAGTTCTTAATACGATGTTAGAATTCACTACATCCTCTTCAAGGTCAATCTTTCCTTGATGAACTAATTCTATTATCTTATCTTTTAGAACAAAGTAATGATCAACAAACTGACTAACAAGTGAACGATATTTACAATATTTTGGATCATTTATTTCACCAACCTCCTCAAGATACTTTATTTTTGGAAGTTTAATTAACTTTAACTTAAAGAGGTCCTTTTAAGCATTTCAGGGACATTAAAGTCAAGGAATTGATATTTATTCTTTTACATTTCTTTTAAAGTAAATTTCCTCTTACCTCCATTCTTTTTAGTACTAGTATAATCATTCATTCTCTCTTTTATTTTTTATACTCAGAAGATTGGTTGGAGCTATTGACCGAAATTCTCTATTGTACCAAAATACTTAGCCTTTTTACGTAGTAACTCTGGTCAAGAAAAACTAGAGAAAGAGTCACTACGGCTTTTGTAGTATTTCAGGTATCGTCCTCAAGAATTAACTTATGAAAATTGTCAATACTAGAATAAATAAACTGTTTTTGTTTAAATCCTAAAGTGAAAAACAATATGTGAATAATGTGAAACTAAGTAAAAGAAATTAAATTAATAAAAAAAATGAATACTAATTTTAAATTCAATTGATTCAAGTTTGGGGTTTTCCACAATCCAACCTAGGGTATAGAAATTAGAGAAAACAAGGGTCTTCTAAGTAATATGATCTTAGGGTTTTGGGATCCTTGGCCGCTTGCGATCAAGTTGAGTTCTATAACTCTAAATTGCATTCGAACCTAATTTTTTTTTTTTAAAAAAACAGATTCCTAAAACCATCAAATGAATGAGATTGATTACCAATTTAAGATTTGACTTTTTAACCCTTCTTACTCCTTATAGCTTTGTTTAAAGGCAAATAACGGTAGGGAAGACGAGGATAACTAATGATCAATAATTACCAAGAATCACTAGTATCAGGTAATAACCTACCGTATCATTCCCTAAACGAACTCACAAGGATAGGATAAAAAAATAATAAATTGTCACCCAACCAATAATTAATCTCATTGTTATAATAATTTACCCATTGTCCCTATAGGCTTCCTAGCCCTTAGGTTTTCATGCTTCAAGCCCCAAGTTGGCTCTTAGCCTCTCATGGGGGTGATGTCACATTCACAATCCATAATAGGGTAAAAATCCATAATTTGAATCAAAAGAAACTAAAAACAATACATTTAATAAAGAAGAAAAAGAAAACAAACCAAAGTTCTTGTCTTCTTCCACCTTTAATGTCAAAAACTTTGAAAAAAGATCCAAGATCCCTAAAACCTAGAATTGAGAGAGTTTATATAATACCATCAATTACCTAACATGTGGCACACTCTCATTGGCCACTTATTACAAAATAATTTCCTAAAAATGATTAAAAAAATAATAAAATGGTGATTTCTAGTCGTGTGGGGTCCACTTAGGGTGGATGAAGTGCCCTAGATGCAATTCCCAAGGTAGAGGAGGTGAAACATCAAAGTGGCAATGGGTGAATTCAAAATTGGTGTCATTTCAAAGTGGATTACCAATTCATAAGTTGAATTTCGAAATCATTTCGAAATGACCCTCCAACTTGGTGCAGTTGTCTTCAAATGACCATAACTTCTTCATTTCAGCTTTGATTTGCACACCATTTGAAGCGTTGGACTCCTGACTTCTCGAGATTCGAAACGATATATAGTATGTATATAATGGGCTCCAGAAAGTTCTCTAAATTTGTCCTCAAAATCAGAGTATATAATGTCATCAGATTTTTGAGTTCTAAATTTCCATGCAGTTGAATCTTGCTTCATGCCTCATTTCCCATGATTTCTTACCTTCTTTCTTACTCCATAATGGTCATTTCTCATATTTCAAACTCATGATATCCTCTTCTTGCCTTTGCTTACGTTCCATGAGTCTTGACTCACTTATTTCCTCATTCAGCCCTTTCTTAATCTTTCAAAATCTAAAGTCATTCAATTTGCACCATTTTCTTCCCTTGAACCTGATATAAGTCTCCAAAGTACAAATTAAACTCATGGTTAGGGCCTTAGCATTGATTTAGATCAAGTTGGGTGATTTGAATGTCCTTTGGTGCACAAATCATATCGAATATGTGCCATTAGAGCACATATTTTGGCTCCAATCATCTATATTTGTTGTCATAGTTTCTTTAGTACTAGTTTTAAGAGAAACCTTGCCTCAGTTGTGGGTGTCAAGATTCTTTTTGCTTTTCCATGCTTCCAGTAGTAGTAATGCTAAATTTAATGTCATGAGCTTGTGTTGTCAACTCTTCAAAGGTTCTTAGTCTTATTCCATAATATAAAGTAAACCTCAATGTATTTCTTGTGTACACATCTAAATAGCTAAAGCTTCATTTAACCTATCCTTATAATTAAGAATTAGGTTTCTCCATCTATTGATATAGTCAATAACAGGTTCATCCTTCCATTGGCTAGTATTTGGGAGCTTTATCATGCTTACAATGTGTCATGTACTATAAAAACAATTAAGGTGTTGGGATATAGCATTGGAAAACATGACATGATGTAATAGGTTTTTTTTTTTTTTTTCCCATTTTTCTAATAATAATTAAATTTCTTTATTTATGTTTTTTGTTCACTTTATAATCTCATTTGCATTAATTGGCTATTTGAGCATACACACCCATATCACTTGTATTGCACATGACTTAGACACATTAAGTGTTGCAAAGAAGATGCAAATCATGAGTTCCTTGTAAGATGATAAGTTGTTTATAATAGGGTCATGAATTTTGACAATCTAGTAGAGATTGTAGTGCACTACTCCCTAATTAAAAAGAGGATTTATCTTTGTCGTCAAGATGAGTTTCCCATGTTAAGTGCAATAGCGTGAATGTTTACACATTGGATGGAACATACAATGAATCATGACATAAGACTATCAATTGTCACGATTCACTAAGTTACAATACTATATGGACTCTCAAGCTTAAGAGGATATTGAGTTTTTGCCAAAATCCACATGAGGCTTTGACCTATGGATGAGACCCTAATGTATTCATATGTTCCTATGGATCAGGTCATTGTTGATGGAGATTGGTGGAACATATATTCTCAATAGAGGCACCATGATATCCATGTGGAACGTAAAGTTGCACATGGATTAACGAATGACATCTCTAGATGGGGCTAATCGATTAATTAGAAAACCTTATTGGGTTAATTAATCAATTAAAGAGGCAAGATTAAATGACCTAAGCCTTGAATGGGTTCAAGTCACTTAAGCCAAGTGGGGAGTCTTATAATACCCCTTTAAGGGTTAAAATGTTTCCAATTAATCGTCTTTCACTATCCAGAGAGTAAAAACAGCTTTAGCATCCATCTTTTCAAGCACCCCACTAGTTGAGTGCCAATGATTGAGGTTGAGTCATTAGGCGGAAGATTGTGAGTTTATGAGGCTTGCGTCTACTTCAATTTACATTTTCAATGAAATCAATTGATTTGGGAACATCCAAATCAAAGGTAAAGTTCTAATGCACACATCTAGATTCTTTGATTGTTAAAATTGTTATTTTTGCTTCTGTTGCTTAGGATTTAGAAACCTTAGGAAGTTTTCATGCAGCTAACTTGGTCATGAGATAAGGAATGAAGATATCCGAATTTCCCTACATAAAGAACTCTTGCTCAAGTTGTTCTCTCAACTATCTACAAAGCTAGGTTCAAGGTCAATATACCAACTAAAGGCATTTCCTTTTAATAAACAAACTTATTGTTTGACTAAGAGATCCCCTTGAGTGCTTGAATTGTTATAGGTTTCCACAAAATGAGTGACATGTTGTCTTGGGTTCTCTTTACCATCAAATTGTTGAAATTTTGATGGTTGAAAGCCTATAAGAATTCTTAATTGCTTAGTTCTCTAGGAATAAGGCTTAGCGTAAGTATGAGAAGATAAAACACTACCTTCATCTTTACTCTTAAGAGCTTCAAAGATGAGTTATGTTAATTGATTGGCAAAAATTGATCTTTGTGGAAAAACTTGAAGATTTGCAAAGGGTTCTTGTGCTTTAGAATGCTCTGCACCATGAGAAGTATTTTCTTTTGATGGTTCAACAATCATTTGGCTTGATTCTTTCATACTTTTGATTTTGCCCATGAGGAGAGCAATTTGAGCATTTTTTTTAGTTTGTGGTTTTTGTAAGGATATCAATTTGTTTGATCATTTGAGCAATCCACTCTTCTAGTTGAATTGAATTTTCCTTCATGACTAACATGTTGGAATAAAAAGAAGTAACATGATGAACTATTTAAAGTTTTATGTGGACATGCTAGTGTAGATCAACTGCTAGACTTATTGTCTTTTTTAACATAAGAAAGCTTTAGAGTTGCCTCCTGAGACTTTGCTAGGTGTGATTCCACTTGTTCGACCATGTTTTTCTTTGCCCTCAAGAGTTATAAGGAGAATCTTGTATTGTTGAGAGAAGTTGCTTCAGAAACCATAATTGTCTTAGGAAATGAAATAGCTTTTACTCTACTCCAAGTCATGGGACCAAAACTTACTTTAGAAACCATAGTTGTCTCTCCACACTAACAAAAAAAAAAAAAAAAAGAATAAATACTTATCTTACCTTTTGCAAGGAATATCTTTATACTATAAAATTGGAATGTGGTTTTGTCGTAAGTTTTTTATTTTTGTTTTTATAATATCTACTAAAGTGCCATTACTTTCCTATTATAGGTTGGACAATGGTAAATACAATAAAATGAAAGGTTGAATAATTCTTAGGATGACCACAAGGCAAATTGTTGCCATTATACCACTTGTCTTAGTCTTGCCCCAACCTTGCTTTCATCTCTATTATTTAGCCCAAACTTTGAGTATCCACATTTCCTAGACAACAAATTCTCCTTACTTCTCTCAATAGAACTCGTCGATCTACCATTTTTCTTCACCCAAAAAGCAAGAATAACAACCCACAATTTGTTCTTTTTTTTTTTTAAGGATTAACACTTCAAATCACAAAAATCTCTCTTATATCAACAACAAATCTAAGAAAATTTTCAAAAAATAGAAAGAGGAATCAAACCGGAGAAATACTCATTCGTAAAGGGTAAACACTAGAAAAAAAAACCTTATTACTTCAAAACACAAAAATCTCTCTCATATCAATAACAAATGTAAAAAAAAAAAAAAAAAAAAAAAAAAAAGGAGAAAAATTACTCATTACAATGAATAGGAAAGTGTAAACATAAAAGAAGAAAATAAGACGTAGAAATGGGTATTACTTTAAGTAATAGTAATAGAGGATTGCAATAATATGTAAAAAAAAAAAATCCTAAAATCGCAAAAACGGCGATCTAAGCATTTTAAGAGTTTTATTTACGTCATATGAAATTAAGGAAGATGAAAAAATTGTACTAATGAAAAATTTATTTTAATAGTTAAAATCAAAATAAAGAGAAGCAAAATTAATGACATAAATAGAATATTTTATAATACTTTATGCATTTGGAGTGATCGTCTTAGTACAAGAATTAACTCAAAAATAATAATTTTATAATTATTATCAAAATAATTTTTATATATTTATATTAATATTAAAAACTATAATTGTTAAACTAAAACAATTACTTTAACCTCATGGGGTTAGTTTAAAACTTGAATTATTAAATCAATAAAAAATTAAATTTGAATTATTAGAATAAAAATGAAAGGACTAATACATAATAAATTAAATCATTTTATAATATAAATGTAAAATTATAAAAGTATTTTTTTTTATATAGCTACAAAAATAAAATTTAAAGATGTAAAAATGAAGATTTTGGTTTTTTAAATAAAATGATATAAATTAGATACGATTTTGAAAATGAGATTAATGTAATTAAATAATATTTCTTTTTTAGTAAAATGTATTAAATATGGGTAAAATATCTAGAATAGCTTGAAACTTGTAGACACAAATTTTGGAAAATTTGGCAAAATTAACAAAATTATAGGAAAAATATGTAAACAAATTTTTTTTATTAAAATAATCATATGCTACAATCCTTGTGATAATATTTTTTATTTCCTTCGATTTAGTCATTTTGATTACAATTTAAAGGACATAAAAGTGTTTTTTTTGGAGTTGAAGATCAATTGAAGGCTTAGAATGACTTGTTTCCAAATGAATTTGTTGAATGATGAAGAATGTATATATAATACTTTTGATATTTTTTTTTATAGGAAGTTGTTGTTTTCCTAATCCTCTCCATTAAAGGAAGTCACATTATTTATAAATGAAGTTAGAGAATTTAATTTTGGAATTCTTAAGATTTGATTATATAATTCAAAGAATCTGGTTTTTCACTTTGAGTAGCTTATTTTTTCATTTAAAAAATTGATCAACAAGAGAGTATTTGTCTCTTTTGACTTCATTCAGGAGACCTTTTTCCTTTATTTAGGAAATTTGTCTAGAGTGACTTGCTTTTGAATGACTTTTGTTTAATGTTGAAAAACACATGTAGTACTTTCGTGATTTTTTGGACTTGTAGGGATATCTTATGAAATATTTTTCTCTTTGAAAAACCTTTTTCTCCATATGAAGGTTTTTTTTTTTTAAATCATTTTTAGTGAAAAAAGTCATTATTATATGTAGGTGAAGTTGGAGAACTAAAAGTACGTTTGGAAGTGGTTCTAGATAGTGTTTTTAATATTTCTCTAACACTTGAATGATAAAAATTTTCAAGTATTAGAAGTACTTTCTAGAATTACTACCAATCAGACTCTAAATTTGATTGTTGAATTCAAAGAATTTGGTTTTTTAATTTTAACAATTTATCTCTTTTTATTTAAAAAAATTACCAACAAAAAAATATTTATTTTTAATTCTTTTTTAACTTTAATTAAAAAATTTATTTCCTTTGTTTATGAAATTTTCCAACACTAATAAATTTTCTTTTGACTTCAATTATTTAATTTTGTTTGATTTCACAAGACTTGATTTTGTAACTTTCCAAATTTCATCACGTGTCATCTTTTAAATTGTATATCATATGTTCAATGCGTAAGATTTATTACTTATCAATCCCAAATTTTATTAAACAAAGAGTGATAAATTTTTATGATCAATTTAGTGGTAATTTAATCCACTAAACTTTTGATGTCTACTATACTATAAATAAAATAATATAAATTTGAGTAATAACAATCCAAATTATCTTGGGGTATACTTAATTATAATGAATACAAGAGGTATAAATTTGGAAAAAAAATAGTTATTATTTGCCAAACTTGTGAAACCTGAAACTCATTTACCAAGTTGACTTAGTTTTTCCTGAGGCTAAACAATCCAATTTGCAACATTTGATCAAGAGGTTGTGACATGCATTGGAAATGAGCTCTTTAAATGTACAATCAGTAGGGCTGCAATTTGGGTTGATCAATTAGGTTGATGACTAACCCTAGCTCAACCCGAATTAAAAAATAATTAATCCAAATTCTAATCTAAGGTATTCAACCCAAGTATAACCTAACCTCATTTTTTAACACTCAAGTTGATTTCAGGTTGTTTGAGTTAAATTTAGGTTGATCGGGTTAGACTCGAGTTGTATAATTCAAAATTTATTTATGATATTATTTTAATGTATTTATATGAATATAACAACAAAGAATAAATATAAATTTATAAATTTTTTAAAAATAATGAAAAACATATAATATAATATAATATGATATTTTTCTTAAAAATAGAAAAAGAAGATGAATATTATTATATAGGAGAGGTTAGGCTCAAGCTAGGTTCGGGTTGTTTGAACATTAGCCCGAACCCAACCCAAATTGAGCTTGGGTTGAAAAAATCTAACCCAATTCAAACCCGAGTATTGAAGATGATTGCCCAAACCGGCCCGAACGTCGGGTTGGGTTTGGGTTGGATCGAGGCAGCCCACCCAACTTGCATTCCCAACGATAGTTCGAAATGGCCCGGTCCAGGCCCAGGCCATTATCAGCTGGACTGATTGTAAGCCCACGTTGCAGAGACAGATTCAAGGTTTGCAGTTTGGTAGCAGGACAAGGAGCCCGATCTCTATCTACGCAAAATCATTCAGACATTTCTTCTCCAAACGCAGCACGTCAATCGATTCTGAGATCAAGGTGCTGCTCCAATCTCTACTTCCAATTCAATGAATCGACCTCTAGTTTACATACAATCGTTTGGAGGCTGAGAAAACAATGAGAAAATGAAACAAAATTTTGAATGTAAAATTTCACAATCTAGGGGCTCCAGAATACAGAAAATGGAACTTTATCTGTAATTCATATGACTCTTTGGTTTGTTTGTTTTGGATTTTTGGCCGCGAACAAAGTGTGAGAGATAACATGGGTATCAAGATTTGGCTTTCTTTTATCTTTCTTCATTTTCTTGGTGACCAAACAGCGGGCTTGGATTTCACTCTGAACGCTTTATAAATCGGGAATGCTATTGCTGGAAGTTTTGAATTCTAAAGTTTCTCTTTGGAAACCTGTGGAACCAAGTTTGTATTACAACGAAATTTTTGTTAGACTGACCGTCTTTGCCATTTGAGAATGTTTTCTTGTATGAAGTTAGATTCAGTTTATATGCGGGGAAAATATGAGAAGTAATTAAAATTTTGAATTGTAAAATTTTCCTTCCAGAGTACAGAAAAATGTCTCTTTACATAGAGTCGGATGTTTTTTTGGAAGCAAAAGATGAGATATAAGGTACAACTGAAAAATATTATTACCTTTTTTTCCTCTATTTTCTTGGAACTATTAATTTGTCATTGATAAAAATTTTGAATTGGATTTCATTTTGGACTTCAGCTGAAGCTAGAATTTTTATAAAATTAACAATGTGGGAACATCATCTTGTACAATTATATATAAAAAAGGATTTGTCTTGAATTAATGCTCACTGATTTTACCATGGAAACATAAATGGTACCCACCACTTTGCCAATGAATCCCAATGTAAATACTCTTATACAAAAAAGACAAGGAAGAACTTCAAAGTGCAAATAAGTAAAATGGATTTAATTTTATCAATTGTAACTAATAAATAATAGAGAGGTGAATTTATTATGATTGTTATGATCAAATATTAAAGATTTGAGCAATGAGGGGAAGTAAGTGATAATAAGGTATTTTGGGAAGAGAAACGTCTACAAACTCTTCATACTTTATATAGTATATATCTATGTGTGTGTGTATGTGTGTGTGTGTGTGTGTTGAGATTTTCTATAGTTTGCATTAAGAAGATTTTTCTAAGCAATCTCATCTATTTTTAGATTTACTAATTTATCCCCTGATGAGGTTTTAAGTTAAAACATCAAGTTAGCCTTCTTTCGGCAATTGATTATCATAGGAACATCCTTGGTATCTCTTTACCTTTTCCATTACCCTTAGAAAAGTTCCACTATTGGGTTAGGTGTGTGTACATGAATGCACACAATGCAAGTGTGTACTTGGCCACATGTACATGTACACATACATATCTATATATAGTTTAATTAGAAATAGGAAATGAATAATAGCTTCCTTATTGCATGGCTAAGTGCTGAAAGAGAAGCACCCAATTCTGTCATTCCCTCTCCCTCTCCCTGTCTCTCCTCCTCTTTCTCTATCTCTCTCCAACGCATATTCGCTTGGTTATCTTTTCCTTTATGAGGTCATTTTTAATCAACCAACAATGTGATTAGGGTTTTCTTTTAATATTACGTTTCATTAACTGATGCTTTTTTGTCTTTTTAATAATATATCTCCAATTCACCTATAAGAAAATGTTAAAACTTTGGATAGTGGGCTTTGAGGTTTTGTGTGGTTAGTGTTAAGAGGTGTTTTCTAACCAATTCCTTGCTTTTTTAGATTTACTAATTTACCTTATTATCAGGTTTTAAATTGAAATGTCAAATTAGTCTTCTTCCATTATTGGGTTAAGTGTGTGCGCACACGATGCTTTCTCACACAATTGTGTGCTCACACACTTGCATGTGCATACAGATGCCCACATATGTGCATATATACTAGTGTAATCAGAAATAGGAAACCAATAAGAGCCACCCTGATGCACAACTGAGAGCTCAAAGAGAAGCTACCAATCTTCTTGCTCCGTCTGTCTCCCCCTCTCTCCCTCTATATCACTCCAATGCATACTGCCTCGGTTATATTTCCTTTATCACATTATTTTTTATCAATCGATAAGGTGATTAAGGTTTTCTTTTAATGTTAGGTTTCATTGATTGGTGCCTTTTTTAAATATCTTTAATTTTTCTGTGAGAGAATGTTAAATTGCCTTGAATGCATGTTTGTATCATCTTATATATTTTCTAAAGTTGATCTGTCTACTTGATTTTATTGAAGATTCAATTTTTGTTTTCTTGTTACTTCTATTCTTGCTATAAATAGAACTCGAAATAGAAGTTGTTTGTAAATTATAAATTTATCATATCTGCATGTGCACACTTATTTTATCCCTGGACAGAGAAATGACTTTTCAGGCCAGAAGGATGGAGAATAGGGTAGAAATTGGTAGGGTTAGTGGCAAGTAGTGAGCTCTATTGGTTGGGAGCACCTTTTTTGCTGCTGAGAATCCTAATTGGCTGGAGGACAGCATGTTTATAAGCAATTCTCAGTAGAGCTTGTTCTGGTCTCCGCAGAGCTTTGAGGATTTGATGGGATTGGAGGATGGCTTGCTGATTCCTGGTGCTCTGTTATCTGTGTTTGTTCTGCTGTGCTTGAACTGCACTATTTTGATCCAAAATGTTGGCTTCTCAAAGTGGCTGCTTGGTCCCGAGGCTCCTCTTAGAATAAAGGCTAATTGTATAAAATGGAAGACTAATGTTTTGGGTGGGGGGCATTTTATCCTTCACCTTCCCCCTTTTATTGAGATATCATATAAATTTTGAAGGGAATATTTCACCCTTATTTAGAGTAGTTTAGTTAGAGGTCTATCTTGTGATCCAGGGTTTTCAGCCCATTATATCCAGTTGAGTGACAGAGTATCTCCCTCTAGATAGCAGGCAATTCAATGGATTGCATCTATGGAGCGACATTTGGGCATATTCCTTCCCCTGCCTGAAGGATTAGTAAGTAACCAATTTACTGGAGAATCACATATGGAGAATCATGGGTCTTTCTTTTGTTGATGATCTTATAAGTTGTAACTAGTCATATTGAAGGTTTTCTTCTAGGAGTTGCAGTTCTTTATTAAAAACTAAAATGTATAGGAGATCTTGACACAAAAGCTTGGCACAGACTGAGAATGATGGTATTGCTTACGCGTGAGCATGTGCATGTTCCAAATACTTTTGTGTGGATTTTTTGTGATACCCATGTGGTGTTCGGTGAAAGGTGGATTGTTTGTTAGTGACATGGTGATGAACGGGATTATGATTATTGATTATTTGAAATCAAGATGGACAAGCTTGGGGATTTCTTTACCAAGTTGCAGGAAATTTAGACACATTTGAACCATGGAAACAACCTTGCAATTTGCTTGTTTCCTATCCAAAAAGGAAAAGAAAACCATGCAGCATATTTTCAATTTTTAGCAACCTAGAAATTGATGATATGAGTGACCTAGTATGGGGAAGCATATTGTGAATTTCTTGATGAGCATAAGTAGACAATGCATGACAAATAGGATTGGTGGTGTTTTTAGATAACATAGAGCACATATGAGTAGAGCATCTTCCAAACTTGCTAGGGTGGGATTGGTCATTGAAGCTGAGATCCTTGCTTTGGGAGAAGGCCTATGCATTGCAAGCAGATTTGGGCCTCAACAACCTCATGGTGTTGGTTTTAGAGATAGCATGGGTATCTTATGGGAATTGCAGACCATGCAAATTAGATTTGTGATTGTGCAAAGTTGATTAGAGTCTTTTGTAGGGTATTTCTTCCTTCTCAAGTTTATAGCTTTTGTTTAGACAGCTTATTTCTCTTTATCCATGTTTTGTTTTGAGGTTGCTCTTCTTTCTGAAGGATTATTCATCCTTCTTATTTTATTTGAATATTTCTAAAAATCCCAATTTTTAATGTTTATATATACGAATATAAAAAGTTTTAACATTTTCATCTTGAATTTTATTTATTTATTACTATTTTTTTAAAAAAATTCTTTCTTCTTTTCCTTCTAGCAATTCCTGAGGAAGAGGGGTTCAGATTTTGCTATGAGACATTCCCAGGTTTCCACTGAAAAATCAAACTGACTCAAATCCATCATCATACTCACAGCTTTTTATTGTATAGAAAAGGGCAAAAGCCATGAAGAGTTGTTGGAAGAAACGAGAACTCACATTTCTGATTCTCTATGCTCTCCTTTTCTACATTATCATCATTCGGCGCTCCCTTCAAATTTCTCATGGTACTTTCTGGGCTGACTTCTAAATCTTCACTTTTCAATTACAATTTCTTATATTTATATGTTGTTTTGCAGATTATTCTCACAAGGTCTTTGGTTTGCGTCCTGGGTGGGTTCCTGATCAGCTCAATGTATGTTGTCTTTGCCTTAATTTATTTGTCTATTGGGATTTATTTTATTTTGTTTTATTTTATTTATTTTTTTGGGAACTAGGTTGTTTGGTTTGTGGTTTTGATGGTAAAAAATTGTCTTCCAAAGGGGTTGTGTTTGAACCACTTTCAGTTTTGTGTTTCAATTTCTATTTTGATTGCATTTTTGCATGTTTGCAAAAGGACCCATTTTCAGGAAAAGTCACCAAAAGTTGATCCATTTTCTGGAAATATGATCAAAACGACTCATTTTCAGAAAATCCTTTGGCAAAATAACTGGTTTTGAGGAAATGTTTTCACAAATGACTCAAATTTTAGAGCTTATAAATTTTAAAAAATAAAAATGACTTAGGGTCTATTTGGTAATTGTTTTTTAAAACAGTTTTGAAAAACAATTTTAAAAAACTGTTCTCTAATGTTTTGTAGAATAAAAGTCTATTTGAAAACCTAAAATGTTTTTAACCAATTTTTAATGTTTTAGAATTTTTTTATTTATTTATATCTATTGCTTTATTTTTAATCATTCTCTATGTTTGTATAATTATTTTTTAAAACAGTCTTAAGAAAATAAGTGAAAACAATTGAAAGCAATTAAAAGATATTATTTGAAAACAGTCTATTTTCCATTTTTAAGAACAAAAAACAAAAACAGTTTTCTGATTGCCAAACATGTTTTCCTTTTTTCTTTTTTTTGGAGAACGAAAAATAGTTTTTGAAAATTGTTGCCAAACAAAACCTTATATTCTAAGGTTTTTTTCTTTTTCTTTTTTTGAGAATTTTTCTTGAAATTGTTGTATCAAATATTTATAGTCTCATTTTCATTTTTGTGTTCTAGAAAACAGAAAATAATTACTGAAAGGCCCATAAAATTTTAAATTCTAAATGGGCCTCATATGAGTGTTAGTTTATTCTAATTCAGTGCCATGACAGTATTTACACTATTAATGGTAAGATTAAAATAGCCTTTTTGTCTGTAGGATGTCTCTGATGCTCAATGGAGAAACTTTCGGGGGAATTTGCATATTCTTACTGTTGTTTTTGGAATTTTTGCATTTGTGGCCAATATGTTGAGGGCATATTGTCAATTAAAAGCAAAGGGAATGGCGGTAGTTTGGCTTTTGATATCTTTGATTTACCTAGCATATCTACATGGAGCCTGGTATTTGATCTATTCCTGTGTTTGTTGAATTCCTTTATGGGCTGTTTTTTTTTAACTTAATGCTTTTTTTTCCCCTTTTTGGTAGCATCATATTTGTCCTATCAATTGCTTCAGCTAATTTTCTTCTCGTAAAGGTGGGTCTCATGAAAGTTTTGGATGTGTCACTGTTTCTTTATCGTTGTTGTTGTTATTATATATCATTGTTGATGTTGTTATTTTGCAATTCCCTTACATTAAATTACTAGACTTATGTTTCTGCAGATATTTGCACGAACAAAGTACTTCTCATCAGCACTTTGGACTTTCAACTTATTTTTTCTTATATATAATCGTATTAATGAAGGATATTCATTCTCCACTTTTGGGTGAGCTCTCTAAGCTAGGATATAAATTATTGGTTACTTTGAGGAGTCAGATGTTCAACCCATGCCTACTCACTTATGATTGTAAATGCTTATTTTGCATAGGCAACATTGGGCTTATTTGGACAACTTCCGGGGTACCTTTAGATGGCATATTTGTTTCAACTTTGGTATTTCCTTTCCCTCTTTTATTTGTTGGGATTCTAGTTCATATAATGTTCATAATGCTTTATCCACCACATGCACAGATGAAGTTATATCCGTCTCTCTTCTTATTTTTATTTTATTTTATTTTTCTTTTTAAAGAAGAAATTATATGTATGATGTAAATTCAAAATGTGAGTAATGAAAAGGCCCATCAGCCTTCATTATTATTATTACTAGTAACTCCACATGTGTTGTGTTTGGTGTCTAATCTTTCACAGTCTCAAGCGTACAGAAGTGGCAAGTTATAGGTAGAGATTAGGTAACAATCTCAAAGTATAACCTCTCCTTATGACTCTGGATTCTAGAAAATTTCCCAGAACTTAATAAAAGATGGCACTAGATGGATTTGAATTGCACAAAAGAATTCATGTTATGTTGACTAGATTGTGCCATGTTTGACCTTCTGCAGTTGTTGAGTGTTGAATTCATTCTCTAAGATTAGAAGATTGATGAATCATGATGTTATGTTAATATGATTGTGCTCCATTGTTATACGTCGGCCTTCTGGGTGCTTTGACTCATTCTAATGAGTGTTCACATGTTTGCAGTGATAACTTGATTTTGATTTATCTAATATTTGCTGGTAATACTCAAGAGTATCTTCGTTGCTATCTTCATGAACTATTTGATATTTAACTGTTACCTAGGATGTGACAAGCTTATTTTTCTTTAAGTGGTAAGAGAAATATTTCGTTAAAAAGAAAGAAAGAGACACAGGTAGCTGATGAACAAAGAAAGTTTCCCCTTAGGCTAGAGATGAGAGCAGCAAGAAACTGAATGAAAGTGTATTAGCATGATTGAATCTGTTTTAAACAGAAACGGAAAAAAATACCTGAGGATAGATTTTGTACTCTGAATCATGATTCCAATGAAATCAACTATATGCATTGCTTTGTCTTATTGCTAAAGAATTTATGATTTTTTACTTCCATCAAGATGCATTCCTGGTTTTCAGAAGAACACTACTTCTAGCTGATTTTTACTTAAGATTTGTGGAAAACTTCTGCTATTCAAATGGAAACATTTTGCAAAAGATTTCCAAATTGTAAATTGAGAGAACGGCAAATATTATTTCTCTATATGGTTGTTTTTCCAATTCTGGTTTCAGGTTTATTTTGTATGACAGTTATTTTGCTCATGATAAGCTTTGGATATGATTTCCATTGGGCACATCAAGATTCTCATTTTGATCAGAAGATATTCTTTTTTCTGTGACTTTCTTTTTCTAAACATCTATAAGTATTTTTAGGGATTGGTTGCTCTCTACCCCCACTAAATTTTTAAAACCTTTTTATTAGTAAACTGGATTTCCAATATCTTAAGCTTCTGATAAAGGCAGGTTCATTTTACCAATTTCAATGTTTCTAAAGGACAATTTCCATCCAAATCCCCAGAATGATAGTTTTATGTTTTCCTGTAAAACCAATCTGTTTCGAACCAACACCTCTTGCATAATCCTTTTGTGTTTCCAAAAAATCACATTTGGTTGAAAGTTTTAGATGGAAGATTAGACTCTTTCACCAATCCTGTTATTTTTGTGGCTACAGGTGATAATTCATAATGCCTCTTTTTCCTGAAATCCCTATCTGTTAAGAAAAAATGATGTTAAGGTTGTAGGCTTCTGTAACAAGCAAATATCTCTTGCATAATCCTTTTGTGCTTCCAAAAAATCACATTTGGTTGAAAGTTTTAGATGGAAGATTAGACTCTTTCACCAATCCTGTTATTTTTGTGGCTACAGGTGATAATTCATAATGCCTCCTTTTCCTGAAATCCCTATCTGTTAAGAAAAAATGATGTTAAGGTTGTAGGCTTCTGTAACAAGAAAATATCTTGGTTGCATTTCCATATTCATCCAGAAAGTAGAAGTACCTTTCACCTTCTAAGGACTGCAGGCTGCTTGGGAGATTTGGGATGCCATCACTGATACTTGTTCCCAAATGGGGAACATAGCTTGAATGATTCTTGCTTTGTCAGAGACTCAAAATATCAATCAATGTGGAAAATGGGATAATACATCACCTCATTTTACTCAGATAGAATTATTGCTGGAGGAGTTAGGTCACCTCCCAGTGGCTTGATTTCCTTTTTTTGTCCTAACCAGTGCTAAAGGCTGCAGAAAGATCATTGAGTAGGCTCATATCTTTGAGTTTGTAGTCCTGATATCCAGAATATGGATGCCCTCAGATTCTTATTCTTGGGTAAGATCCTTCTTTTATTTCAATGGACTTATTGCAAAATTTGAAATAGGGAAATTGTCAAGAAATTTTGTCCTACCCAGTGCAAAAGGCTGCAGAAAGATCATTGAGTAGGCTCATATCTTTGAGTTTGTAGTCCCAATATCCAGAATATGGATGCCCTCAGATTGTTATTCTTGGGAAAGATCCTCCTTTTATATTTCAATGGACTTATTGCAATATTTGAGGGAGGAAAATTGTCAAGAAACTGTTAGTGTCTCATCCTTCCCCCTTGAGGTCTTTATAGCGCACCTATACTGGCAAAGGAGGTTGAGATGGTAGTAGTGGTAGAAGAAATGGTTGTTGTAGGAAAGAACATGTGACAGCATCTAATGGGTATAACAGTACACAGGATGCAATATGATTATTCTAGTTGCCTCAAGCATATATATATATATATACATCTGTGAATAAAGAATGTCTAGGGAAGAGGGGTACGCCCAATGTATATAGGCAGTATACACAAAAAAATAGAACAAAAAATACCGAAAGGCAACTACAAAAAAATTACCTTAAAAAACCTAAACTATCCACTGTTAAGGCTATTTAAGAATTCCATCAGTAAAAAATTTCCCATTTTCAATGAAACATGGGACCGTTTCCAAAGTGATTTAATGAAGTTCTTCTTTAATCTTTGATTTGAAAGCTCTTCTCCATTAAAAATTCTGTGGTTCTGCTCTTTCCATATGCACCATAATAGACATAGGGGATCCATTTGCCAAACATGGCGTCTAAACTTCCACTTGAGGAGGAGATTTTTTATTATAGCTGGAAACACCCATTTCAGGCTGAAGATTGCTAAAAGAAATGTCCATAGCTGCCTTGTTCTTTCACAATGAATCAAAATGTGGTTATTTGACTTTTCACTTGCTTTGCACAAACCACATCTATTGACCATCATCCACTTCCTCTTCATTAACATTTCTACGGTTAAGATCTTCCCTTGATATTGCTTCCCAAGTGAAAAAAAAGCATTGTCAAGGGAGCCTGAGAGCCCTGAATTTCTTTGGCTGGGAAATCCACTCTAGTTTTAGAGCACAAGGAACTATAATATGGCTTCACTCTAAAACTTCCTTTCCTATCCTCATTCGATACTAAGATGTTCTCCTTTATCTTGCATTCTCACTAAATAAATAAGTTCCAACAATTGGGTCACACCCTCCACTTCCTAATCTTGGAAGGGAATTTTGAATTGCTCCAATCCTTGGCCTCCATTTCCTCCTTTGCCAAAATCAGCAACTGTAGCATTCTTAGAAGAAGCTTGTTTGAACAATCAAGGAAATGCTTCTTTCAACTGATTCTCCCCACCAAAATTTTGTCCATATACCATTTTTTACCCAAATAGCTATCCTATAGCAGAAATCTTCCCAACCTTTTCCAATATCTTTCCTCATAGTCATGCCAAAAGTCTCCCTCACCTGTGCCTCAAGAATATTACAGAAACTTGTTGGGATTTGCTTTCCAAGTTTCATCCTTCTGTCATTAAGTCCGCTAAGGTTATTAGTACCAGAAACCTAGTATCTCAAAGTAATTTTTTTTTTTTTTTATAGGAAACGACAAAGGAATATATTGATAATATTAACATTGTAAGAGTTAGAGTATTAGGAATTTAGCCATTCTTGTACTTAGATTTTTTTTTTTTTTTTAGATAAGTGTGCGCATATATAAAACGAGGCAAAAAGCCACAGAGCATATAGGAAGTATACATAGTAGCCTAAGCAAAAACAACACTCACCACCCCTTAGGGAACGGCAAGCCATTCCAAAAAACCTAAAAGCGAAGAGGACTCTTCTCCCATATACACCCTAACCCAACTCCACAAGTTACAAACAAAAGAATTCTTAAGTTTCTGAATAGCTAGAGAGCCCCCCCCTGAAAGCTAATCTATTTATCTCCTTCCAAACTGTCCAAAAAATACACAACGGAATGGAAGTCCAAATCTTTTTCCTCTTTCTCTCCACAAAAGGGCCCCTCCAACTGACTAGCATATCTTTGACTTTCTCTGGGAACACCCAATTAGCCCCAAACAAGGCCAAGACGATCTCCCAGAGAGCCCTTACAACTATACAGTGTAAAAGAATATGATTTACATTCTCCTCTTCACAACCATACAAGAAACACCGATTTGGAAGATGCCAGCCCCGTCTTTGAAGCCTGTCCAAAGTTAGGACCTTCTCCCAAGAAGCCTCCCATGCAAAAAAAGCAACTTTGGTTGGGACCTTGTCCACCCAAATGCTCTTTTTCAGGAAAGAACTGACACTAGGGCCTGTCAACATCTTATAAGCATCTCTAATCCGAAAGCGGCCATGTTCCTCTCCTTTCCATATCACTGAATCCTCTTCATGAGAAATCCTCAAATCCCTCACCATATGCAACAGCTCTCCTAGGGCGTCCAGCTCCCAATCATTAGAGTTTCTAGAGAGTCTTATGTTCCAACCTCCTTGACCAAGGCTAGAATCCCACATCTCATTTACCGAGGCATTCCTTTGGGCCGCCAAAGCAAACAACTGGGGAAAAGCTTGGGACAGCACCTCATTTCCGCACCAATGGTCAGTCCAGAAACTAACCTTAGTCCCCTTTCCCACTTTGAACTCTATATTATCCCAACACCAAGACGACTCCTTCATGATATCCCTCCAAACCCCCACCCCAAACGTTCCGCGAGCCTCCTTTGTTCTCCAACCAAAACCCACATGGCCATACTTCACCCCAATCACCTTCCTCCAAAGGATTTCTCCCTCAAAGGCGAACCGCCAAATCCATTTCCCCAACAGGGCCTTATTCAAGAGATCAACTTTCCGAATACCTAGACCCCCACTCTCCTTTTGGGTACACACCACCTCCTAATTGATTAGATGGATTTTTCTTTCCATGCTTCCCCCTCCCCAAAGAAAATCCCTTTGTAATTTTTCGAGCCTTTTTGCAACTAGCTTAGGTATGCGAAAAAGAGACAGTTGGTAAATAGGCATGCTGGCCAAGGTGCTTTTAATGAGGGTAATCCTCCCGCCCTTTGACAAGTATTGTCTTTTCCAAAGGGCAAGCCTTCTTCTCAATCTTACTTCAATCCCGTCCCACATAGCCATGGTCTTGTGCTTGGCTCCCAGGGGCAGCCCCAGATAAACAGAAGGAAGGGCCCCCACTTTACACCCTAACTCCACTGCCAACTCATCAATGTCTTCCACCTCCCCAACCGGGATTACTTCACTTTTAGCAAGGTTTATTTTAAGACCAGAGGCTGCCTCAAACCACACCAAAATCCAGCTTAGGTAGGTAAGATGATCTTGCCTTGCTTCACAAAAAATAATCGTGTCGTCAACAAATAGTAAGTGGGAAACATTTATCTCCATTCCCCCCCTCCCTCGAAGCTTATGGCCTGAAATGAAACCCCCATCAACAGCCCTTCTTAAAAACGCGCTTAGCACTTCCATTCCCAACACAAAGAGGTAGGGGGAGAGTGGATCTCCTTGGCGTAACCCCCTAGAATTGGAGAAATAACCAGCTGGCACCCCATTGACCAGAATAGAGAAACTTGCAGTTGAAATACACCACCAAATCCATTTCATCCACCGGTCCCCAAAACCCATCTTGTGCATGACCTTCATGAGGAAATTCCAATTAATGCTGTCATAGGCTTTTTCAACATCCAATTTACATATCAGCCCTTTCTCTTTGCGTTTAAGCCAATAGTCAATCACCTCATTGGCTATGAGCGAGACATCTAAAATCTGTCTTCCCTTCACAAAGGCATTTTGGTCCGGCGAAACCACCTTGTCTAAAACCTCCTTAAGTCTATTGGCTAACACTTTGGCCAATAACTTATACAGACCCCCAAGCAGACTGATGGGTCTGAAGTCCCCCAAGTCCTCAGCCCCTCCTTTCTTAGGAATGAGGACTAAGAAAGTAGAGTTGAGACTCTTGGCAACGACTTTTCTTCAAAAAACTCCTTGAACAAGTCCACAATCTTCTCTTTCACGAACTCCCAACAAGATTGCCAAAAGGCCACTATGAATCCATCCGGGCCTGGGGCCTTATCTCCATTCATCCCCATCAGAGCCGCATGGATCTCTTCCTCAGTGAATGGCTATTCCAAACCTTCAGCTTCAGCATGGTTTAGCCTTTGGAGCTGCAGCCCTTCAATATTAGCTTTCCAGGAATGTTCCTCTGACAACAGCTGCTGAAAGGCATTCACAACCCCCTCTCTCACCTCCTGCTCCTCCTCCAGCCACCTCCCATTAATTTTAATATTTTCCATGGAATTATTTCTTCTATGAGCATTAGCCATCCGGTGAAAGAAACCAGTGTTCTTATCTCCTTCCCTAAGCCACAACTCCCTAGACAATTGTCTCCAATGCGTTTCTTCCAAAAGCACCCATTTTTTAAAGATGTCCTTGGCTTCTGTTTTCAGCTCCGTCTCTCTTTCAGTTAGGCTCCTGTCACTCTCCACCCTATCCTAAAATTCTACTTGTTGCAAGGCTAGGCTTTTGTTGACTTCCAGCCTACCAAACACATCCCTGTTCCAAGTTTTGATTTTATCCTTCAGAATCTTCAACTTTGTAGCCAATCTAAAGCTGGCTCTCCCCCTCCCCCCCACCTCCTGCCACCATCCTCAAAGAAGCTCCTTAAACCCATCAACTTTGAGCCACATATTTTCGAACCTAAAAGGGGAAGGGCCCTTTCTAAGCCCTCCACCTTTCAGTAAAATGGGAAAATGGTCAGAGGTTGGTCTGGGCAGCCTACACTGAATAACCCCACTAAAACAGTCAAGCCAATCTTGGGTCACTAGAAATCGGTCTAGTCTAGCCCAAACTTAATTATTCCTTCCCCCACTCCAAGAAGCCACCCCCCCTTGCAACGGAATATCCAGGAGCTCTAAATCATCCACCACCTGAGCAAATCTTCTCATGGCGTCAGTTAGCCTCCCCTGATTGCTCCTTTCCCAAAGGGATAGGGTAACATTGAAGTCACCCCCTAAGCACCAGGGATCATCCCAGATACCTCTTATAGCCCCAAGCTCTCCCCAGAGAGTCTCCCTATCATCTTTGGAAAGCGGCCCATACACATCTGTAAATATCTAGACCTTCCCATCCTCTACATTCCTAAGTCTGCATGAGATTGAGAATTGACCCATCTCCATCTCAAGGACTTCCAGGGTTCTTTTGTCCAAGCAAATTAGAATCCCTCCTACGGCTCCCTGAGCATCCAAAGCACCCCAATCAAGGAACCTCCCGGAGCCCAAGCTCCTCACCAGACCCTCTGTCATGGACTGAACTTTTGTTTCCTGGACACAAAACAGGTCAACTTTCTGGCTTCTGATCATAGCTTTAATCACTTTCCTCTTGGAGCTATCATTGACTCCGCGCACGTTCCAACTCAAGAGCCTTATTTTCATTGGACTTCCATAATTTGGCACTCTCTTCCTTGCACAGTGCACTTTTTCTTCTTCCCCCCCTCATAATTGACTGAACATTCAAGTCTTCTCAACTCTCTTTCAAATTTCGATTTTTCCAACATGACTTTTCTGTGAATTCTTTCCCTCCTCTTCCTAATTTTAACCAGAAACTCCAAAATATCTTTCTCTAGGCCTTCCGTCGAGAATCCCAGAAATTGACTGAACCTAGCCAAATCACTTTCCTCCCATCTCGCTTCCACCCATCCACTCTCTTCTTGAGGCATAGACCGGGCTAGGCACAAAGCCTTTCTATTATCCTCCATACTATCATTACTGATCTCTACCAAATCCCAACACTTTCCTTCAACCTGCTTTGTAGACCCAGTTCCATTGCATAGACTATCCCCCTTGGTTGAGTCCACAAGAGCCCCAGAAGGGTCGAAAGACTCCCTCAAAGGAGTCCGACCAAAAGGAGAAAAAGAGGGAGAAGGAGGGTCAAGAGCCACCATTCCAGAGGAGGAAAGGGCGTTATCATACCTTGCGTCTTCCTCCAGCAGGGCACAGTCAGTCCTGGAGATCCCCCCCCCCCACTGAGTCTCGTCCCCAGAGAGCCCCCACAGTCCGTCCTTCACCCAGAAAGGAGAAATAGCCGCGTCTGAGCCCCTCATTGGGCTTCGACTACGCTCCGCAGCAGAAAGGCCCTTCTTCGCTTGGGCCCTAAACAAAACAAATGAAGGTGGGCTTTGGTTGTCCAACCCAGCCCCTTGAAGAAGCCCCGTAGACTTGGCCTTTTCAGTGGGCTTCCCAATCCCAGGGTTAACCGGCCCAAACGAAATAAGCCCAGGGGAGTCAGAGACCTTAGACCACCGAGAGGGCTTTGCTTGGCCCAACAAACCCAGCCCGCCTGGAGACCCATCGTCTCTCCGAGAAAGGTCCGAGGTTTGGCCTGACCCGCTGGACTGACCCCGCGTCCCATCGGCAGTCAGCAGGATGTCCTCGAGCCTCGAACCCTCCATCACCACCGTCACGCGCTCGCTCACGCATGTACTTGCATCACCCCCTACCTCCTCTCCCGTTGCGACAGCCTTCCCTTTCTTACCAGTCGTCGACACTTTCATGACTGGCCTGACTTCCCACCATAAGGTGAGTGAGTAGCATGACTCTTCAACCCAAACCTCCACTGCATTGGGAGGAGTCTCACCGTTCCGCTTCACCAAGATTCGTGCCCACTGTAACTCCTCCATTTTTTCCGTTTGATAGTCAACCGCGAGAAATCCCCCACACGCCTCCCCAATCCTCCTCAAGATGTCTCGCTCCCACAGGGAAACAGGTAAACCTACCACCCGCACCCAAGCTTCACTGTTTTTCTCCCCTTCCCTCAGGCATCCCGTCTCCGGCCTCCACTTCTCCAAACGAAGAAATAACCCCCCGAACGAAATACTTCCAAGCTTAGAGACTTGCTCAGCCTCTGTCAACAACTCAAACTCCATTAAAACCTTGCCCCTCTTCATTTTTGCTAGCCCTAGATTTCCTTTGAGACTCCAGATTCTCGCTAACTGGGTTCCCCACCCTCTGAGATCGTCCCCCTTTATTGCGTTAGGGTTCCATGTCCCGACAACACAGTGTTCAAGTTTGGTTAGATTTCGACCCACTTCCTCCTTTGTGACCTCTACCCTTACTGCTGTTCTCTCCTTTCCCCTCGCCATGTTAGTCGCTTCCACATATGTCTTCGCCATGTTTGGCTTCGATCGTGGCTCGTCTTCCTTCTGACTCTTTATCCCTCCGTCTGCACAACCCAATCTCCGTAGAGTTTCCACCATTGATGCCCAACCACCCTTTGCTCCTCTTCCTTTGGGGATAAAAATGCTAAACCTCTTTCTCTCCAAGTCCGCAACCCCCAGATGGAGAAAGCAACCCCCTCTGTTAAAGTCGCGCGTCAGCGAATAATCCCTCCCATTCTCTTACCACTCTCTTACCCACCTACCCATCCTTACGTCCTCAATACTCATAGTCAGGCAATCGAGAACTATCCCAAGACTCACCGGACCTAGCCTGACCCACGATGAGATCCCTCATTTCCTTTCCACGATCGTGGCTTGTAGTCTACCTCTCCTCTCCTCCACCTCAACCTCAAACATTTTCAATTCCACGCCGAAGCCACCCTTCCTGACATTCTTCCCAGGCCTCGCATGAATCTCGCCCTCTGCAGTCTCTGTCGCTCCCCCATCGCCGCCACTATCCCTCTCTCTCACGTTCTTTCTCTCTCTCACCCTCTCTCTCTCCTCCATCTTTTTACCTCACATGAAATTTTAATACTCTTGTACTTAGATTTTGACTGAGAGTTAGCGAATAAAGTAACAACATTGTGTGAACAACCCTTATTTTCAAATTTTACTTCATATATTTCTGGAGTTCAATGAATGTACTTTTGTGGCTAAATTTCTTTGTGAACAATGGGAGTTTGATAAAAAATGTAAAAAGCTCTTATCCATTTATAGTAACAAAGTTGTCTCTTCAATTGATATGCTTCACATTGATGCATGGCCCCCTTTTCCTGTTATAATTTTGTGTTGATCTCATTATTTTGTTAAGTTCATATATACTTATTTTTAGTTACATGGCTTTGTCTGTTGAAACGTGAGAGCAATTTTTCGTTTTATTTTAAATTTTTTCATCAAATGGTTGTAACCTAGACCAATACTAAGATCAAGGATCGTTTTGATCATGGGGTTGAATACATGTATTAGATATTGAGATTTTATTCCTTGGATGAGGATGTTATTGATTAACAATTTTGCTCATTCTCTAAAGCTAGAATATTGATAAATAATGATGTTTTCTGCGCACATTTGTGCTTCTAGGTAATATGTTTGCCTTCTGGATGGGTTGAATGTGTCTGAAATTCTGAATAGCTATCCTGCATTATCAGATATTTGCTAGTCAAAACTAAATAGCATCTTCATGGCTGCAATTTTGATTATTAGGATGTTTATCTAGTACCTATTGCTTAAAATGCTAAGCCACATAATTTGTTAAAAAATAAGGAAAGAAGCAGAGATAGCTGCTGAACAAGGAAATGATATCCTCATTTAGATGGGCAGTGGAGCAGCAAGAAACTCTATGACAGTATGTTAGAAAGACTGAATTTGTTGAAAATCCTTATAGATTTTAGACCCTGAATCATGATTCTTATCAGATTTGACAATATGAAATACAATTTACTAGTAATAAGGTTTATGACTTTGGACTTTCATCAATGTTTTTGCCAAAAGAACTGCACTTGTAGCTGATTCACGCTCAAAGTTTCTGGAAAATAGAATTATTGTCTTTGAGATGGGAGCATGATGTTAAAATTTCAACTTGTAAAATTTTCATGTTTGGTTTCTGGTTTATTTTACATGACAGTTATTTTGCGCATGATAAGCTTTGGATATGATTACCATTGGGCTCATCAAGGTTCTCATTTTGATCAGAAGGTATTCATTTTGCTGTGGCTTTCATGCTCTGAATGTCTTGAGTGCATCTGAGGGATTGCTTAGATTCTGGCCAAATTAAACAACAGCTGGTTTTTGAGTTTCTGTACCTTGTGTGTTAGGAAACTGACACTGCAAATGTTTTAAGTGCAAATGTTTTAAGATAGACTTTTGGCGGTGGAAATTTTGACTTATCCACAACAATCTTTCTAGAGAACAATTTTCATCCAGATCCTCAGATTAATAGCTTCTATTTCCCTTAGAACTGAGCCATTTTGGCTAATACCTTTAAAATAATATTTGTGCTTCCACATATCAAATTGCACATAGAAGATTAAACCTTCCTCTGATGTGTTGTGTCCTATTTCTGTAAGTCATAATTTATCTTGTGTCCTTGCCTGAAACCCATTCCTGTGATTGCAAAGCCTTTGGCAGGGAGTGGTGGTAGGTAAGTATGGGAAGAGGGGAGGGTTTGCATTAAAGTAAGTTGAAGTTCCTATGGGAAGGGGCTCTGGAAAGGGATAAGGAGAGGATAGGAGGATATTTCAAAATTTATTTGCCATAGAGTTGGCTATGGCACGATGTGTGGTGTCTTTGTGAGTATTAGAAAATCTTTTCAGAGTTGGACTTATTTAGTATTGTAGGAAAGGATAATGCAAGTAGGTATGTTGATAAGAGACAGAAGGGTGTTTGAATCCAAGGTGCCTTAGGAATTTCCAAGATTGGCAAATGGATGTGGCTGATGATTTTGTGAGAACAGTTAACAGTTGGAGATACAAAGAGAGTGCAGATGACAAAGGATGGAAGTTAACGAAGAGAGTGCAGGTGGAGGGAAATGAAGGAGTCTATTTCAGGATGAGAACTGCCTGGTTTGAAACTGAGGGACATATTTCTTTTATCTTTATTTGTTTGCATACTTGAACTTGTAGCTACTCTCCTTCATATTTTGTGGATAGATTGAGTAGAGGATGACGGCAGGGTATTTTTTGTTTTTTATAGTGCTGCCATTTCACCATTTTTCCCTTTCCTTTTCATTGCCTGCTTCATTTTTCTGTATAACTTGTTTACTGTACTGGTATTTGGGTTATAGCCCCTTGTGATATTTCAATGTATTTTGATCTTATACTTATCAAAAAGGAAAAAGTACTCCAGAGATTTTGCAATTTTTTAATGGGGAGACTTCATTAAATTTTCGCAGACATCACTAGGTTATTAATCATGGCCAAATCTTAACCTGAGGATCAAAATATCAATGGAAATGCCAATTGTTTGGATATGAGTAAATGTTGAGAAAATATCGATATCAGAACATTTTTGAAAAGATATCTTCTAGGTTTCATTTTTGGTGTGTTTACTTCATTTTTGTTTGTTCTTTCTCTTTATCTTGGCCAGAATGTTAGCTCATCTTTCCTGTACTTTTTCTCACTATTAATGATTTGCTTGTTTGTTTCCCATGAAAAGTACAAACTTGATAGTTTGGAATGAAACTTTAGCAAAGTTTAATTCAGTTGACTACACTTATTGGAGTCTAAATATTATTGAACAAATAGGGTTGAATACATTTTACCCCCTCAACCTTTGGTGTGTTTTATGCTTTGCCCCCCTAATATTTAAAACCCAACATTTTGCCCTCTAAACTTGTTAAAGACCAACACATTCCCCCTAATTACAAACCCTTCATAAAATTATAAAAGGGACTACTTTTTCGCACTCTAGTTTGAATACTAGTTTGAACTTGGGTAGAACTAACTTTGAATTAGCAGCCTTGAAATGGGATTTCCCAAACGTCTTCAAAATAAAGTAGCTACCAATTTTTATTTTTGACTTTTGAAAAAATGTATGCTTGGCTATTTGTGATTTTCGAACGCACTTGTGAAGTGTGACAACTTTGAACTTGGACAATAGATGTTTTTCATTCCATTTCAACTTTGTTTCTTCATTTAACAAATTGTTCATTGATTTTTTAATAAGTTTGGGCGGTAAAATATTGCTCTTTAACAAATTTTGGGGGTAAATTGTTGAGTTTTGAATGTGAGGGAGCAAAATGTAAAACACGCCAAAGGTGGAGGAGGTGAAGTGTATTTAACCCGAACAAATATGTGTAAAATCAACATATTGATGGATAATTGTATAGTTTAATACTCTAGTATCATAACATATAAAGCAAGTCAATACTTATTGGTACCACATGGAGAGAAATTTGAAATTTTTGAGAGAAATAATGAATCTCAAGATTTTGGATGTTTTATTTATTCATTTGATAACCGGGAATCCAACCCGAGTATGAGGTTGTTGGAAAGGAGAATATTTAGCTGAGATTTATTGTTGATCTCTAAGGATTACCTAGTTGTATTTTATGTCAACCCTATAAATTAGGAAAGTTAGTTGTATAGTTATTTTGTCCCTTTTTTGGTGTCTTATACAGCCTATAAGTAGTGTATGTGTATATCATTCTCAGTATCAATGAAATACCATTTCACTCAAACATTTCTCCCCTAGTTTCTTACAGAGATACTTATACCAAATGCCAAAACGCAAACCCATGGGCTTGCCCCTCTATCCTACACCACCTAAATACCAAGGAAGTTTGAATTCAAGACCTTAGGTTCGTCATTAGAGGGTAGTACCATTGAACTACGCCCTTGAGGGGATGTTTTTGGAAATTTTCAAAAATGTTGTAGAAACTTTTTTGAGATATCAGAGATATTTCATGAATTTCTTCCTATTATTTATCTTTTATTTTTCTAAATTAGAAACAAATAATTCATATATCATTGAATTGCACAAGAACATACAAAAACAAGGATGAGTTATCCTTCCCAAAAACAAAATGTGATAGAACTGTCCATGGAAAAGGCTGTTAGGATAAAAATTATTATATTATAATGGTTTATTAGTAGTCTTTTGGGAAAAAATATTCTCTGTTAAATTTGTAGTGTACTGCCAAAATTTGAAAATATAGATGATATTTTGTTATTTTTTATAGCTTATGTGCTAATTTATTTGGAAATAAGGGAAGTAGATTTAGATAGAGAGGCAAATGACAACCCATACTACAATGCAGCTAGATAAAGTTGGTATAGATTGTTCTGTGGCTGAAAGTAAGGTTTACCCTTTTCTAAAATGTATCACAGACCAAGCCATTTTTAGGAAGCTGACATTGAGTCTGGTGTTCAATGTCTGGTGGATTATGCTTCTAATTTCTTTGAAACTTATATCCTGTCATTAGAGTATGCTTCTATTCCTTGATAGCAGACTTTTTTGTAACCAAGCCATTTTTAGGAAGCTGACATTGATTCTGGTGTCACAATGTCTGGTGGATTATGCTTCTAATCTCTTTGAAGCTTATATCCTGTCATTAGAGTATGCTTTTATTCCTTGATAGCAAACTATTTTGTTTTTTTGAGTTGAGGTTTGCATGCTTGTTAACTTCAAGCTTATGTTATTTTATTTCTAGCATTATGTATCCTAGGACCTCATTTTGCATCGATTGATAGATCTTTGCCTGTAATTTGGTCTTTTAAACATTTTTCCACCTGTAATCCTTTGGGGGTTAAGTTCATCCAAGTGCTAATCTCTTTATTGCTTTATGTTGCATATATGTCTCCCATTGTTTAGGGATTTATTATTTATTATTTAGATGCTAGGTTGCTAATATTTTGCCTTTCTGGTGATTGCAGAAGCACATTCAACGCTGTCATATTTGTAAAGCAGGGAAAGCATGTTACTTACATTTACAGGTTAGCTGTTGTTTAAGCATGAGTTTGAGCATTGCTTTAGCTGCTGTATCCTTCTTGTATGTGTGAGGAGTAATATTGTTGTTTAAGAAGATTTTTTATGCTTCCTCAGGAGAGAAGTGTCCAGAATGACAAGTTCTCCTTTAGCATATACTTGTGCTATTTGGTGTATGCACCACTTTACATTGCTGGCCCAATTATCAGCTTCAATGCTTTTGCTTCACAGGTCTGTGAATTTCTTTTGGAATTCTTTTCCTTTTCATTTTTGAATCATTATGTTCCATTTGAAGCATATAGCCAATAATAGTCTGCACGCAGAGGTTTTGGTATTATTCTTGTTCCTTTGTGGAGCTTCTCCACAACCCACCACTGAGCCCAGTCCTGCTGTTTCAATGGCGACAATCCAGAGAATGATGTTAGAGATCTGTTAATTTTTAAATGAGAAAATAGTTATACTGTTTCAATGGCTGTAGTTTGAAGGTCAAATTCATAGTCTTCTATTAGATGTTACTGAATCCCTGCATTTCTGGGAAACAAGCATGAATGATTCAAGCTATGTTGCATGGGTTTGGTTATGAGTGTTGGCTGCGGGTATGTGTCTAGGTTTTGGATCCTTCACAACCCAAATTTTAGGATACAAGTACTCTGCTGAAAGGAGTAAAAAAAATAAGGCATGGGTGCTAGGATACAGAATTACAAAGAAAAATCAATTAAAAAAAAAATCAAAGTGAAGATATCCTTTTTAAAAGCTCCCATCTTTTCCCTCTAATTCCCTTTTTTCCTCTTATCCATAGATGTTCTTACAAAAATGCACTTTTGAGCGAACTCTTCTTTTTCTCTAATGTAATTATTACTAAGAAAGTTGAAACAATAAAAGGATATTAATGAAAAAAATCAAACAGCTACACCCAAAGTAAACTAGGAGTGTCCAACAAGGATCTTATACCCACACCCATGTCATGTCATGTTGACAAGGATATGTTGGGTGAAATTGAAGGATCCAGGTATCATAGGAATCAAGTTATTGCTTTAAATGATTGTTTAAACAAACTGTAGGTTGTTATAATTTTTCCTTTGGAGTCTGTCATTGATTTTATGATGTTAAGAACTTATTATAGAAAATATGTTTAATTTCTTTAACATCGGGTAATGTTTTTCAAATGACTTGGGGATCTAGAGTCGATTATTGAAAAGTAAATATAGTTCAATATTCTCTGAGCATTTCTAAATTGAATTGCTCCCAAACAATATTCCTCTACTTGCTAAGATTGTCTAAATTACTTCTGAACTGTGGTGAATTACTCCCATTTTCCTCTGTACTGCCTTGTTTTGGTTTTCCCACATTAAAGGGAATAACTCCAGTATTCTCAATTATTAACAGACGGATTTTATGTTTAAGCTGAATGTCTCAATCTTTATGAATATGATCCTGAGGAACCTCATCAATTTACCTCTGCTGTTCTTGCAGTTAGATATGCCTCAGAATAATTATTCAGTGAGAGATGTGTCTTGGTACGGGTTACGCTGGCTCTTTAGTCTTTTCTTAATGGAACTAATGACACATCTGTTTTATTACAATGCCTTTGCAATCAGGTAAGACTGTTATAAACTCAATACTACGCCATAGCATGTGAATTTTTTATGTATTGTTCAGTGATTGAATCTCTTTATTCCACTGTTCAGTGGCTTGTGGAAACAGTTGTCTCCTATGGATGTTTTCATCATTGGTTATGGGGTAAGAGGTGATCTTTAAAATATTACATGTTTGCATTCATTAAATGTTAGTGTGTTGGTTTTATTTTCATTAGTTGAACTAAGATTGTTGAATAAATGAGATGAGTATCTATTTACTTTAGGGTAGAAATGACAAATTGTTTGCAGGAAATATATAAGGAGATTGAGTTACAACCATGAGTAAGAAGAAATTACAGAGCCTTGGGCTCTGAAAATCTGAAAATGAGACCTCTATAAATGCATAAAAGTTTCAAGAATTTATATCGTAATATGTCTATTACAGTCCTTTTAGAAGTTCTAATTCCATATAAAGACCCTCGGATTCCTCTCCCTTTAAATGAACCATATTTTATGGCTAACAACGTCTCCATAAAAGATGCCTGTTCAGGTTAAATTTCTAGTAATCTAACAGACTATGCAAACAGGTATCTTAGACATGACACATCTATTATAGAAGTGAGGACGAAACTGTACCCTATTTCAGTAGAAGAAGTAGCAATGAATTGGTGGATGATCATAAATGTTCTTTTCTGTTGAAAGATTGCTACTTATGTAAGAATAGAGAACTCCAAAATGATTGGTGATTAGAATAAAAATCTGCAAAACTTTCCAAGTAGTAAGTACCTATCTACAAAAGACATGTGAGGAATTTCTATCCACAACATGAAAACTCTGAATGTGTAAAAATGCCAAAGGGTCTAAGGAATCGGTATCAATCACTCAAATTCTACAAAAACTTGGCAACCATGCTATTCTGTGTCAGATACTCCTTTCAAGTTGGAGAAATTCCTGCCTTAATTTTTGGAAGTTGTTGGTGAAACTCCTGGCAGACGTTACTTTATCTGAAATTTGAGTTGTGGCATTGTAATAAGAATTTCCTCTTATGTATATTCTTATTTTGTTCCAGGTTTTAAACTTCATGTGGCTAAAGTTCTTTTTGATGTGGCGCTACTTTCGATTATGGTCACTGGTATGTTCATTGAAAGCATATAATTTTCTTTTATTTTGTTTCTAATTAAATCTGTGTTGTGGATGGACTATTATTTGATCATATTTATCTGAAATTTCAGTGGTAACAAACTTTTAGTTTTAGAATTGGTGTCTGAACACTCATGGGAAGAAGTTTTTTCTTCTATAATTATGTGATTGTAGATTTGTGGCATTGAGGCCCCTGAGAATATGCCAAGGTGTATCAATAATTGCTACAACTTGGAAAGTTTCTGGAAGAACTGGCATGCTTCCTTCAACAAATGGCTTGTTAGGTTAGCTTTCTACTTTTTCACTTTTAGCATTTCTTGTATTCCTGTTATTTTTATTTTTACAAAATTTGTTTTTAAGTACATGTACATTCCTCTTGGGGGCTCTGAGAGAAAGCTTCTGAATATATGGGTTTATAGTTATTTCATTCTTACAAAATTTGTTTTTAGGTACATGTACATTCCTCTTGGGGGCTCTCAGAGAAAGTTTCTGAATATATGGGTTATATTCACATTTGTTGCTATATGGCACGACTTAGAGTGGTACTACTTGCTTTTTCAAGTTTTCCAATGTCACTTTTTCCTTGACAGTGAAAAAGAAGTTTGAAATTTTTAAATCCTACTCCTCATCTGACAGTGTATTGGTTTTGACCTTAGGAAGCTTCTTTCATGGGCATGGTTAACGTGTTTATTCTTTGTTCCAGAGATGATACTGAAATCATTGGCAAATGCATTTCAGGTGATGTGTATTTTCCGAGTTGCTATTTACTCTAATTTACTTCATTTTCCCTCTGATTATAAACATTTTATCTTGCTTACGAGGTTCTGATTGAACCAATTCTGTCACCATAAATTGGCAGCTAATGAATGTCAATATTATAATTAAATCCACATAGTTGTGACTGGGGATGTACCTGGTGTGAGTTGAGTACATTGGTGGCCAACGAAGCTTGATCCCCAAATAACCTGATGCTCTCCTGTGCTTCAACCTTAACTTAGTCTAAACCAAAGGTAGTCAAGTGTAATTCTTACCCTAGACCATGTCCTTTTGCATTGGATTGGCTTGTATGAGACATGGGTGTGCTTGCATTAGCATATTATGCGTTTTTCAAGTGGGTAATGAGGGAAACAAGTAAGGATATGCCACCAACTTAGGATCTTGTGCTTAAGAGCCTAAAAGCATCAGTGAGCTAAATAGGTTGTTTACCTAAATTTGTAGTCATGTAGACCTATAAGCTACATAGGGTAGGGTTATGGATAGTACGAGGTAGAAGGAGGCGGCCGGCACTCTCGGAAAGTGAGAGAAAGATATGGGTTAGGGTAGGATGGAGGGGCTCTTTTGTGGGAAAGAAAAGGAAGGTGGCGTGGCAATTGGGACCGTTATGCTTGTTTTGGGTTATATGGAAGGCTAGAAATTCAATTGCATTTGAGGATTGTGGGCTGTCCATTCAAAGGCTGAAAGTATCTTTTGTGTATTTATTGTGGTCGAAAACCAAATTGTGGATAAAAGATGGTCCTTCGACCTTAATAGAATTTATAGAGTGGGTGTGTATGCGTTAAGGGAGAGGATTTTTTTTGTTTTGCCTTGTCCTTTGTTGTATGGGCCCTTTTGTAAGGGGGTAAGTCCCTTTATACCGTAATTCGGTGGGTCGCTACTTTAGCGCCTCTTTGCAATACAATCATATACTTATTGATCAAAAAAAAAAAAATGGAAACCATTAGAAAGGATTGGAATCTTTGGCTAGTAGAGTTGCTTTTTTAGTTGGTAATTGGTGGAGAGTGAGATTTTGAAAGGTCCAGTGGTGTGGTGATGAACCACTATGTACTACCTTCCCTTCTCCATCTATTGCTACGTCAAAGGATGCTTGGGTGGCAGATGTTTTGAAACTGTAATATGAAGGGGGTTGTTGGGCCCCTCGCTTCACTAGGCTTCTAAATGATTGGGAGGTAGAAATTGTGGAACACTTAATATCAAAATTGCAATGGAGGAGGATGCGAATGGAAGAGGAAAATAAGGTGATTTGGATAGGGTTGAAGAATGGCAAGTTTTTTGTTAAAGCCCTATACTCGACTTTGGAGTCGGGAAGTACAATTTCTTTTCCAACAAGTGTTATTTGAAACTCTTGGGTGCCATTGAAGGTAGGCCTTTTTGCTTGGGAGGCTAATTGGGAAAGGGTTTTAACCTTGGATCATTTAAAGAAGAGAAAGTGGTCTTTGGCAAATAGATTTTTCTTGTCATTTAGAGGAAGAATCCATTGATTACATCCTTATTCATTGTGTCAAGACTAGGGTTTTTGGCATTTGTTGTTCTCCATGTTTGGCATGTCTTAGGTGCTTCCCTCCACAGTTGGAGAGACGCTAGTAGGATGACATGACTCTTTCGTGAGTAAAAAGTGAAAAAAGGCATGGCGGGTTGTTCCCTTATGCTTGTTCTAGACAATCTGGAAGGAAAGAAACAGTGGATTATTTGAAAATGAGGACCATTCTATACAAGGGCTGAAACACTATTTTCTCTGATATCCATGAGCTTGGTCTAAGTTGTTTTTATGTTTTGGTCTTCCTTTTATGGTAGATTTTGTTGACTGGTTCGACTCTTATTGAGGGGGGTGATGTTTTTTGTTGCCTCTCTGTTTTTTTGTAGGCGTCTTTAGATTCCCGTTGTATACTTCCTGTATACTTTGGGGCACCTTGCTAACTTTTCTTGTTTATGGCATCCTCTTGCTTTAGTCATAATAATTATAATAATAATAAAAATAATCTACATAGGATTCACATAAGTAATGGATAACATCAACCACTACACTATGTTTGATTCAAGGAAAGTATCAAGTAAACAAAAAAAAATGCTAAGGAAAATGATTTTTTTATATTAGATTTTATTATGAAAAATACAAA